>NC_041217.1:52495800-52504858 GCF_002837175.3 Physeter macrocephalus
CTCACAGGCCCAGCCGCTCTGCGGCATGTGGGATCTTCCCGGACCGGGGCACGAACCCGTGTCCCCTGCATCGGCAGGCGGACTCTCAACCACTGCGCCACCAGGGAAGCCCCCCACACTTCATTTTTAAACATAAGTGATACAAGGATACATTTGCATTATAAAAATTAGCACAGTATAGACTAATACAGAGTAAAAAGTAAAAGTCTTCCTCCAGCATTCTTCCCCCATTCCTACTTCTCTTTTCCAGAGGTAGTCTCTCTGTGTTTGTTTTGTGAATGGTGGATATACACCAAACTGTTAGTCTATGCGTCATACATAGTATACACATACAGGTATATATTTACTGCTATGTACAGAACTGTTTGTATTCCTCTGTATATACCTTGTTATGAGGTGTCATATAATGCAATAGAGGGGTTATATATTGGATCCAGTCTTATTTCTATATTGGCATAATCAGCATATCACAGATGATTATGAGATCAAAGAGGAGGAACAGGCTAAGTTTTCGTATGAAAAAACATTCTCAAAATTTGTAATATAGATAGCAAGTAAACCAATTTTAAGCAAATTCACCAATTACTATTTCATCTCTGCTGGATTTACTTTGATTCATAATATGTACATTTCTAATTGAATTAATTGCAGAGCAAAATAAGCAGCTGGGTACCACATCCAATTGCAGTTTACATACTTTTAAAAAGTACTATATTAGCAGAAAGAGGCTCTATTTTATGTTGATAATTATAGGCCTTTTTAAAAATGTGAATCATATTTTTGAGTGTGCATTTTATGTTTAGTTGTAGAATGATTTGATTCATTTTTGATGAATTCCACATTAGTAAGCACTTAACAGCATGATTTAATAAGTTGGTTTCTGTAGTATCATACCCAAAGTGATAATAATGAAGAAAGCCAAGCCCTTGTTTTTTATAAATAGCTCTGTGCCAGGCTTCAGGCTGGTAGAACATGTACTGGGTGCTCTGTAGAGAAGTTGGCTTTGTGTCTAACTGTAAACAGAAAGGGAATATTGTATAAAGGTTAAAATTATTTGATCATATTTAACTTTTGGACTTCCGCAAATGTCTGCAGGCCTGAGCTTTTCTTTTCTCACTTTACTCCCATGGCTTCAATTGACATCTGTATATTAATTATTCTCAGTTCTCCATCTCCAGCCTCCACCTTTCTCCTGAGCACCAGACCCATATCTTACGGGGCACCTCTATTTGGGTGTTGTACAGGTATCTGAAATGCCATATATTTGTACCTGAGCGCATTATCTTACCCCAGACCTGCTTTCCTTCGCATTTTCAACCTCAGTGAATAATCTCACCAGCCACTCAGCAGTCCTAGTTGCCAGGGTGTCATCAGCTCTGATTTACATTCTTTCTTGGCTCCACATCCCCTTAATCACCACATCCTGCTGATTCTACCACCTGAAGATCTGAATTGGTTCACTTCTCTCTAGCTTCTCTACCACTACTCTTGTGCATGTTACCATGATCTCTTTCCTAGGTTAGCTGCAGTCTTTAAACTCTTGCAAGCTTCTATTCTCTTTTCTACACAGGAACCAGAGTGATTATTTTATTCTAGAATATAAGCATGATCTGTCACTCACCAGCTTGAAACTCTGGCCCTCTCTTTCCTCAGGCTGAAATTCAAATTCGCAGACTTTTCCACGTTTTTACTTCTGGGCTATGTAAGTCCCTGGGTCTGGAGCAGACCTCTCCCCCTAGCTACTGAACTCCTATTTATCCTTTAGAACTCAGATTAAATGTCACTCCCTTTTTCCTAACCTCCTGAGACTAGTTTGTATCCCTCCTTTATCATACAAAAATTTAATTGTGTTAATTTTGGGGTTAATTGCCTGTTTCTGTAGTTAGATGTCAGGCTCCTTGAAGGTATGCTCTGTGCATGGGTCACTGCTGTAGATGTAGCATAATTTGTTGAGTGAATGAATGAATGAATACATTGATCAGTGATAATTGTTGAATTCGATTTTTAAAATTACATCATCTCTAAATAACCTGTCTGTAGTAATATTTCTTTTTTAGATGGAAATATAAGTGGGCTATAACATTGTATTAGTTTTAGATATACAACATAATGATTTGATAGGTGTATATATGGCAAAATGATCACGACAATAAGTTTAGGTAACATCCATTGCCACACGTAATTATAATATTTTTTCTTGTGATGAGAACATTTAAGATCTACTCTCTTAGCGACTCTCACATATACAATACAGTATTGTTAACTATAGTCACCAACCTGTATGTTACATCCCCAGGAATTTTTTGTTTGTTTTTTGTTTTGACCACACTGCATGGCATGTAGGATCTTAGTTCCCCAACCAGGAATTGAACCTGCGCCTCCTGCTTTGGAAGCACGGAGTCTTAACCCCTGCACTGCCAAGGAAGCCCTCCCCAGGAATTATTTAATTCTTATAAACCATTTGATCATCTTCACCCATTTCTCCCCTCCCCCACTTACCCCCATCTCCTGCCTCTGGCAAACACCTGTCTGTTCTCTGTATCTATAATTTTTTAAAATTTATTTTTATTTATTTTATTAATTTATTTGGTTGCGCCAGGTCTTAGTTGTGGCAGGCAGACTCCTTAGTTGCGACTCATGGGCTACTTAGTTGTGGCAAGTGAACTCTTAGTTGCAGCATGCCTGTGGGATCTAGTTCCCTGACCAGGGATCGAACCCAGGCCCCCTGCATTGGGAGCGCAGATTCTTAACTACCGCACCACCAGGAAAGTCCCAATATAATTGTTTTTCTTTTTTAGACTCCACATGTAAGTGAGACATAATAATATGTCTTTTTGTTTTCTTTTATTCAACAAATGTTTATTTAGAGCCATCAAGCTGGGTCTGCTGCATTTGTAGATTGTGACACTTTCTTAATCCTCTTCTCTTACTCAAAAATTATGGAGCCAGTGACTATTATTGGCACTCAGGAATGCATCCATGGGAAAAAAAAACAGACAAATATCCTGCCTGTGTATAATATAAATTCTAATAGGGAGAGATAATTTAAAAAATTTTTTTATTGTGGTAAAAGTCACATAATATAAAACATACTATTTTAACCATATTTAACTGTACAGTTCAGTGGCACTAAGTACATTCACGTTGTGGTGCAACTCTCACCATCTTCCATATCCCAAATTTTTCACCTTCCTAAACTGAAACGCTGTCCCCTTTAACACTAACTCCCCATTCCCCCTTCCACTCCCCCACCCCCCGGCCCCTGGCATCTACCGATGTACCTTCTGACTCTATGAATTTGACTGTTCTAGGTACCTCGTACAAGTGGAATCAAACAGTATTTGTCTGCATCTAATGTATATTGGAATGCATTTTTTTTTTTTTTCCGGTATGCGGGCCTCTCACTGTTGTGGCCTCTCCCGTTGCGGAGCACAGGTTCCGGACGCGCAGGCCCAGCGGCCATGGCTCACGGGCCCAGCCGCTCCGTGGCACGTGGGATCCTCCCTAACCGGGGCACGAATCCGCGTCCCCTGCATCAGCAGGCGGGCTCCCAATCACTGCGCCACCAGGGAAGCCCTGGAATGCATTTTTAAGGTTTTAATATGTCTTAATTCATCAGTATAGGCATTATATATTAACTTCCTGCTCTGATAGACAACAGAATTTAGCTCACCTATGTCAGCATCCACTTCCTCTCTGTCTTTTTATATAGCTATATCAGGGTCCTCCATTCATCCAAAGTCTATCCAATAGATATTTATTGAGTACCTGCTAGCTAGTCACTGTTCTAAGTTGGGATTGTGGTGGTGGGCAGTTAGCAATGAACAAGTAAACAAGGTCCTGGCTTTCGTAAAGTTTATAGGAGTGAGGAGACAGACAGTAACAAATGCCATGATTATATGAGTGAGTGTGATTTGGATGAGCGTGAGCTTGCCATTGCACAGATGGTTACAGAAGGGTTTCCTGTATAGGTGACATTTGTCTGGAGTCTAAAAGTACCCAGCCACGGAAAGGTCTCGGAACAGTTTTTTTTTTTTTTTTTTTTTAATGTAAAAGGAACAGCGAATGTAAAGGCAGAGAAGAGGAAAAAAGCTTGTCATGTTAGAGGAATGAAGAGGAGTTTGAGGTAAACAGATTCACAAATTCATATGAAAAAAATAAAAAAAATCTTTTACCAGAGTGTGTATCCTTATTATTTTACCAAATATCACCACAAACAAAAATGACTGAATGACTTACAGTTAAATAATGCTAAAATAACTTTCTTGCCCTGCTTTTTACAGAGTATTGTGAAATTATGTGTTCTGCATGTTTTTGAGTTATAGTTGCTTCTGGTTAGCTGGAAAATAGAGAAATTTAGTGCTCAAAACTGAGACTTTGTCAAAAACATTTTTTCTAGTTCATTACACACCTGGTTCTCAGAATTTTAAAAAACTAATTATTAATACATTTAAATTATACTTCTTTGGGGGAAAAAAGGAGTTGGATAATGGTGGATATATGTCATTTGTTCAAACCCATAGAATGTTTGACACCAAGAGTGAACCCTAATGTACACTATGGACTTGGGTGATAATGATGTGTCCGCCTAAGTCCATCAGTTGTAACATACGTGCCACTGTGATGGATGTTGATAACAGAGGAGGCTGTACATGTGTGGGGGGCAGAGGGTATATGGGAACTATAGGTACTTTCTTCTCAATGCTTTGAACTTAAAACTGCTCTAAAAATTAATGTCTTAAAAAAATAAATCATAGGGAAAAAAAGCAGTTGGAGATGAGGCCAATGAGTTAAGACTTGAAGGACTCGATAATGGATTCATCCATCCATTAATTTACTCAGCAAATATTAGTGCTGATGCCAGGACTTTTCTTGGCTCTGGCACAATATTATTGAACAAGACACAGAAAACTCTTGCCTTTATGGAGCTTTCATTTTCTTTGTGAGACAGATCTATAATATTGTCTTATTTTTAAGCCTAAAATAAAGGGAGTAAGAGAAAATGATAGGGATCGGGAGGCTATTTTTACATATGTATGTGTGTGTGTATACATATACACACATATGTACATATACATATCTATATTTAACTTCTATATATCTAATATATAGATATTGAGAAAGAGATATAGCTATGTATTTATATCCATATCCATATCTATATCTATAGTGAGATAACTGTTTCTATATCTGTCTATCTGCCTACCTAAGACCTCTCAGGAGGTGGCATTTGAGTGGAGATCTGAAAGAAGTAAGACGTGAAGATTGGAGAAGGGAGTTTCAGGTGTGATGTCCATCACATGTAAAAGCAGGAATGAATATGGTGTGTTCACTGAAGGACAAGAAGGCCAGTATGGTGGACCAGAGTAAGCAACAAAGAGAGTTGTAGGAGATAGATTAGAGAGATAGGAGGGGCCAGGTTATGAGGCCATTGTGTACTATGGCTAAAAATAAACATTTTGTTCCATGTGTGATGGGCTGCTACTGTAGTGTTCCGGGAAGGGGAGGGGGGAATCAGTATTATGGTCTGAGATTTTAAAGGAATTTACCTGACTGCTGTGGGGATAGGTTATCAGAGGGCAAGGACAGAGGCTGAGAAACCAGTTAGGAGGTTGTTACACTAGTCCGGTTGCCATATAATGGTGGCTAGGACTAGAGTAGCAGCAAAAAGAATTGGTTAGATTTGGGGTATCTTTTGAAGGAAGAACTGACTGAATTTGCTCATGGTTGCATTCATTCATTCAAGTTGAGAACTCAGCATATGCAGGCACTGATCTAGTCAAGAGCTCTGATGGCTTGGATTAGAGTGGTAGCAGTAGAGGTGGTAATAAATTATTGGATTTGAGATGTATTTTGCAGGTGTAACAAAGAGTTTGCTAATAGATTAGATGTAAGAGGTGAGACAAAAAGAACAGTCAGAGATAGAACTTTTTTTTAAAATGGAGTTCCATTTACTATTTATTTATTTATTTAGGCTGCGCCGGGTCTTAGTTGCGGCTTTTGCAGATGTAACTGAAAGAGTTTGCTAATAGATTAGATGTAAGAGGTGAGACAAAAAGAACAGTCAGAGATAGAACTTTTTTTTAAAATGGAGTTCCATTTACTATTTATTTATTTATTTAGGCTGCGCCGGGTCTTAGTTGCGGCATGTGGGCTCTTTTTTTAGTTTCGGCACGTGGACTTAGTTGCGGCATGCAGACTCTTAGTCGCGGCATGCGAACTCTTTAGTTGCAGCATGCGTGCAGGATCTAGTTCCCTGACCAGGGATCGAACTTGGGCCCCCTGCATTGGGAGTGCGGAGTCTTACCCACTGGACTACCAGGGAAGTTCCAGAGGTAGAACTTTTAAGTTTCTGCCCTCAGCAACTTTGGGTGAATTGTGGTGCTATTTAGTGACTTAAAGAAATCTTACTGAAGAGTAGGTTCTGAGAAGAGAATTCTAATTTACAAATTTTTAGTTTGTGCCTATTAAACATATACATGGAGATGTTGAATAGGCAATTGGATATACTTGCTCAGAATGGGGGCTGGGCCTGCATGAAAAAAATGTAAGAAGAATGAATATGGGGATGGAGAGGGAAAGAGAAGAATCAAGAATGACTCCTTGGGCGCTTTCCTGCTGTCCAGTGGTTAAGACTCTGCGCTTCCAATGCAAGGGGCGTGGGTTTGATCCCTGGTTGGGGAGCTAAGATCCCACAAGCTGCGCAGTATGGCTGAAAAAAGAAGAAAAAAAAAGAATGACTCCTTGGTTTTTGGCTTTAGCAATTGGATAGATGATGACTCCATTTACTGACATGGAGAAGACAAGACCCCCACATAATAGCGTAATAGACCCAGTTTTAGGTGGGAAAAATCTGCTTTGGCTGTGTTAGATTTGCAATAGCTGTTATATGTCTATTAGGTTCAATTTCCTTTTCTCATGTCTGTAACTTTAAACAATATGTGCAAGCCTCCATCTGTGTTTATCAATTGTAGATCGTATCTTTTGATTCCCTACCTTTAAGGTGAAGATATTAGTATTCCCACTCTTTCCTCTCTTATCACTCTATTTTCCATAACTTGCCAGCTGTAGCTTTAGTTTTATATTGTCAAGGTTAATGATATTTACATGCTGTTCTAGAACACAAAATTAAGTCCTGTGTAATTATTTTTAAAATTCAAAATCAGTAAAAAGTCATAAGTGATTTTTAAAATATCACTTTCTAGATTCAGATTCAATGCAGTCCCATTCAAAGTCCCACAGATTGATAAGCTGACTGAAATTTATGTGGAAATGCAACAGACTTAAACTGAGTCCCTTATGTAAAAGAAGAGCAAAGTTGGAGGACTTAGACCACTTGATTTAAACACTTACTCTAAAGCTACAGTAATGAAGACAGTGGTGTTAGGATAGACGTATAGAGCAATGAATAGAATAGAGCGACGGTCCCCAACCTTTTTGGCACCAGGGACTGGTTTCGTGGAAGACAGTTTTTCCATGGATGGGGTTGGGGGATGGTGCAGGCAGTAATGCGAGCGATGGGGAGCGGCAGGTGAAGCTTCGCTCACTTGCCCGCCACTCACCTCCTGCTGTGCGTCTAGGTTCTTAACAGGCTGTGGACTGGTACCGGTCTGCGGCCCGGGGGCTGGGGACCCCTGGAATAGAGAGTCTAGAAATTGGCCCCGTTCTGTGTTCTTTTATGTGATAGTTAGCTATGGCCACGAGAGAGGACTCAGAGAGACTCAGGAAAAAGTTTATTATACTCATAGATCCTAGAAACAGGACGGATAGATTGCCGCACAGCATCATGCGCGGAAGCCTCAGGGTGGTCTGGAGGCAGAAAGGAGGAGAAAGGGGAAAACTGAGGCTAGAGCCTTTATTAAGGTTTCCGCAGGATTACTCAGCCATAAAAAGGAACGAAATTGGGTCATTTGTAGAGACGTGGATGGACGTTGAGACTGTCATACAGAGTGAAGTAAGTCAGAAAGAGAAAAACCAACATTGTATATTAACGCATACATGCGGAATCGAAAAAAATGGAATAGACGATCTTATTTACAAAACAGAAATAGAGACACAGAGGTAGAGAACAAAGGGGGGGGTGGGATGAATTGGGAGATTGGGATTGACATATATATGCTATTGATACTATGTATAAAATAGATAACTAATGAGAACCTACTGTATAGCACAGGGGACTCTACGCAATGTTCTGTGGTGACCTAAATGGGAAGGAAATCCAAAATTAGGGGATATATGTATACCTATAGCTGATTCACTTTGCTGTACAGTAGAAACTAACACAACATTGTAAAGCAACTATACTCCAATAAAAATTAAAAAACTTAAAAAAAAAAAGGAAAGGCAAGGCAGGGTAAGGTAAACAGTTTAGGATTGGCTAATTTGAATAATTCCAGAGGGCTTAGAGCTATAGGAGTGGCCTCTTGTTTCCTGGTTCCAGGCTCTATGAATTTTAAAGTAGATGGAGGGAGGTAGGGCTCTGGATCGGTTAGTTTGCATATCAAAGGCAAACTAACTTTGCTGTCTCTAAGAATTGCCTAGCTCTGGGATGGGCAGTCTCTCTTTCCAGCCAGAAAGGTTTTTAAGATGTCAGAATATCATAATATACAGACAATTTAAAAACTATAAATGCAACCCCACACGTGTAGCCAGTTGATTTTCTACAGAGGTGCCAAGGTAATTCAATGTTGAAAGGATAGTCTTTTCAACGAATTGTGATAGAGATGCACATGGAAAAGAAATGATATAAATACAGTTTTCCCCCACCAAAGTCTCACAATAGATTACAGACTTAAAAGCTAAAGCTATAAAACTTTTAGACGAAAACTTAGGAGAAAATCTTTGGACCCAGGGTAGGTCAAGTTTCTCAGGCTGGACGCAGAAAGCACTCACTATACAAGACATATTGATAAAGTGAACTTTAGCAAAGTTGAACCCTTCTGCTCTTTGAAGACATCACTAAGAAAATGAAAAGACAAGCCACAGGCTGGGGAAAATATTTGTAATGCATATATATCCAGCCAAAGAGTTGTATCCATAATTTTTTTTTTTTTTTTTT
>NC_041217.1:52504882-52511028 GCF_002837175.3 Physeter macrocephalus
GGTGTCCCCTGCATTGGCAGGTGGATTCTTAACCACTGCCCCGCCAGGGAAGCCCCTCCATGTTTTTATTTTTTTTTTTGCGGTACGCGGGCCTCTCACTGTTGTGGCCTCTCCCACTGCGGAGCACGGGCTCCGGATGCGCAGGCTCAGCGGCCATGGCTCACGGGCCTAGCCGCTCAGCGGCATGTGGGATCTTCCCGGACTGGGGCACGAACCCGTGTCCCCTGCATCTGCAGGCAGATTCTCAACCACTGCGCCACCAGGAAAGCCCCATAATTTTAAACAGTGCTTACAATTCAGTAGTAAGATAATGCAGTAAAATGGACAAAAGATTTGAATAGACCCTTCAGTAAGATATACAGTAGAAGATGCTTAACATCATTAGTCATCAGAGTAATGAAAATGAAAACCACAGTGAGATACCATTACATACCCACTAGAAAGGCTAAAATGAGAAAGACTGACTATACCAAGTGCATACAATGAAGAACAACTGGAACCTCATACTCTGCTGGTGGGAATGTGATATGTTACAACTGCTTTGGAAAAGTTTGGTAGTTTCTAAAAGTATTAAATGTGCACTTACCAACTAACCCAGCAATTCTACTCCTAGGTAGTGTGTGTGTGTGTGTGTGTGTGTGTGTGTATACACACATAGATACACCCACAGTTTACCATTACTCAGCCATAAAAGAGAACTATTGATATATGCAGCAACATGAGTGAATCTCAGAAACATTATATGGAGGAAATAAAGCCAAATGGAAAGAAGTAGTACTGTTCTGGGACAGGCACAGCTAGTCTGTAATGATGGAGACCAGATTACTGGTTGCCAGGGATTGAGGGGTTGAAAGTAAAGGCCCACAAAGGAACTTGTGGGAGTAATGACAATCTATATCTTTTAATTTTAAAATTAATTTATTTTTATTTTTGGCTGTGTTGGGTCTTCGTTTCTGTGCGAGGGCTTTCTCTAGTTGCGGTGAGCGGTGGGGGCGGGGGGGCCACTCTTCATCGCGGTGCGCGGGCCTCTCACTTTTGTGGCCTCTCTTGTTGCGGAGCACAGGCTCCAGACGCGCAGGCTCAGTAGTTGTGGCCCACGGGCCCAGTTGCTCCGCGGCATGTGGGATCTTCCCAGACCAGGGCTCGAACCCGTGTCCCCTGGATTGGCAGATGGATTCTCAACCACTGCGCCACCAGGGAAGCCCCGACAATCTATATCTTAATTTTGGTGTTGGTTACATAAAACTATACTCTTAAAATGGGTCCATTTTATTGTAATGTAATTTATATCTCAATACATTCTTTAAAAAAATATTGCTCACTGCGGAACCATTAAGTATGCATAGATCTTATTTATTCCTCTGTAATAAAGTGATCACAACCTTTCAGCCACTCAAAGAATGAGACTGCTGTTTGAGGGAACCATTATAAGATGGTAAGCATTGGGGAAGGAAGACCAAACAGAAGGCTAAAGAAATGGTCTAGATCAGTGATATTCTTAGCGTTACATTCAACTAGAGTCTCCCTTTTAACACTCCACTGCTTACTCAAAATCGTGCCAATAGTAAGAAGGTGTTTTGGGACTCTCTGGTATACAGATTTCTGGTTAACTGTCTCTTTTTCAGTCACTTTTCAATCCCATTCTCTGTCCCATATGTAGTCTTCAATTCTAAATTCTTGTTGGAGTTCTGTTTGGCAGGAGTCAAAGACTTTGAAGGTAACTGCCTCCAAAGTTACCTGCTACTTTGAGGCAGCGTCCTTTTCCCTGTTTCTGTAGCCTGTTCTCTTACCTTGACTTTCTGACTTAATGGAAATGAGGTTAAACACCTCATCCATTGATGACCCTTCTGGTTCACTTCGGGAGTTAAAAACTTGATAATTACTTGTGTTGGGGAGATAAAATGCATGTGCCCCATCTGCCATGTTCCACTAGAACTCGGCGTTGACATTTTGATCAATCTAGCATGGAAGTTTCTTTCAAAGAAGTCCATAGAGGTGAATGATTTATTTTGCCCTTCCAGCTAAAATGTATCAGTTAGGTCATTCCATCTTGATATGGCCTCTCACTAGATCAGAGATTGGCAGACTTTTTCGGTAGAGGGCCAGATAATAAACATGTTAGGCTTTGTGGGCCATAGGATTTCTGTCATAACTATGCAACTCTGTTGTCATAGTATGAAATTAGTGAGTGTAATACTATGAATTGGCTATGTTTCAATAAAACTTTACAGAAACAAGTGGCAAAATAGATTTGACCTGAACCTTGTACTAGATTGACTTACTTTGGGACTCTAATGTTTTTATTTATTATAAGGTTCGTCAATTAACCAAGAAGCTAATTCCCATTTTCCTATGGAGTAATACTTTATTCTTGTTTCTTTTGTCAACTTCTTGCCCTATGACCATCCTCTTGCCTTATTCTGTCTTTATATTTGGCCCTATCTGTCTAATTTGGTTAAGGCTAGTGGGAAGGCACTCTTGTTGTACGTTTGTTACAGCATCCAGAAAGCTTTTAAAGTGCTAAGTCTAATGTCTATCACTAGGTCTCTAGTGTGTTCTAAGGAGATTTTACACAAGATTTTAATCAATACCTGTCAGTCAACTATAGCTTGTTAGCCAGCGTGCTTAGCTTTCCAGTTTTCTTTTCCCAGATTCCAGCTTTTCAGGTCTTCATGCATCTGTCAACCTGTAATTCATTAGTGTACTACATTTGAAGCATACAGAAGGATATATTATTTATGTGCTATTAAGCAGCCTGTAAGTGAATGGAAAACTGTTGGGTCTCTTTTCTTTCCTGCAAGTTGCATGGCAACTCAACTATCCTAAGTTTTGCCTATAGCAGACCTCTGTAGATGATTGATTGTGAGCGGAGTGAGTCATGAACATGTGGTTAAAAAAAATCATGACCGTATTTCACATAGAAAATGTTCAATAAATAGTGGTTATTAATCACAAAATGAACTTGTTGAATAAGCTGGCTTAAAAGAATTCGTTTCTTTTTTACATATTTTAAAGCAGTTTCTTTTAAATATCCCAAAATCTGAGGAAAATACCATTCCAAATTTTCAGTTCTCTGTAAGCCTAACATGGGGAGGTTTCAAGCCTTTTTGACATAATTCAGATTATTTTTGTTATGAATGGGTATTACAGAATCATAGATTTTTATCATTGAGAGGCTACCTTAGATATGATTGAATCCAGTCCTCTTACAGAATAAACATCTAGGGAGCCCTGATTGTGAATTAGATGTGTTTTACTGAAACTGGATTTAATATGTATTGATCCTTCCCACATTCCATCCCACAAAATGATAAGCTGCCCTAAAATGAGTATTTAATCCAACCAAAATTCAGTGTTAAATAGTATTGAAATGGGTTATTGAGCTGTAGTGGCTTTGTATCCAAGGCAGGGAGGGAAATGTTACAATAATAGTGTAAAGGTTATTTTGTGTAAGAAAGAAGAAATAAATGGATTTTCTCTTTCTATTGTAACATCTCTTCAGTCTTCTCCTTTCATAATTAAGTAATCAAGACTGTCTCAGACTGGCCAAAGCAAGAATTGCTAGGGATTTTCCTGACCTTCTTTTTGCATGGCCTTAATTTCAAATAAACAATGGTAAATATATAGTAAATTATATCACCTAAATGGTACTGATTTTAGAATAAATCATCAGATATCTACTGAACACCTGTTACATGCATGCTGCACCTAGTTGGTAGTATACTTATTTAAGAAAACCAGACATAAAGCTAAAAATAAAATAATATTTAAAAATTGATAAAAGTTTACTGAGTCTTTGCGTTACAAAAGATTTCATTGGTATTACAAAAGAATTCATTGAAGCATTTTTTTAACATTTAAAAATTAATACATTTAAAAGATGTTTTGAGTTACAACCAGGTTTTCCAAAATAAACGTTAAAGAGTTGTTTATTAACCGTGATTTTGCTTTCTTTTTCATATAAAAATGCTTCTCCATGAATCACAATTATTAGATATAAGAAAGATAATTATGTTTTGCTTTTATTTATAAATATAATACATGATATTAGTTAGAGATAACAGTATAGGGAAAGTATAAAGAGAAAAACAAAAGTAGCTTTTTCGTATACGAAAAGCTGGAAAATTATTGCCAATTTCCAGTATTTTAGCAGATCTACAATGAGCATTCTTAAGCTTATTTATGTACATCATTTAAATTAGGATTAATTACATTATAAATATTATTTCTGTGCCAGCAAAATGCACATTGAAAATCCTGATATTTACTGCCAAACACCCATCAGAAAGATTAGGGAAACTTATAATTCCAAGGACAAGGTTAGAAAGTCCCCACTTCCCTACACCCTAGAAACTTCTGAATTAATATTTTCATTTATCTTTGCTATACTAATGGGTCACCTATGTTATCTTGTTTCTATTAACATTTCTTTGATCACTTGTTTGGTTTTTAGTTTTTGTTAATTGGCATTTCTTTTTTAGGCATGAATTTTCTCTTCATGTCCTTCACTTTTTTTTTCTATTTTTATGGAAATATTCACCCTTTTCTTAGTTATTTTAAAAGACCTCTTTGTATTTTGGAGACAGTTAACACTATCTACATACCTATTTAAAATTTTGTTTTCCTAGTTTGTCCTTTATCTTTCAACCATATTTGTGGTATTAGGTTTCTTCCTTCTGATATACAAGTTATTTATTTTTATGTAGTTTTATGTGTACATCTTTTCATTTATGGTTTCTGGGTTTTATGTCCTGCTTTAGAAACTCTTTTCACACCTGAATATTATAAAATGTTAATTCCTATAGGGCAACAGTTTAATCATAACTGTAGAATAGTATTTTGTTGTTTAATCTATTTAGTATATATATAGTGACTTCCTTTTCAAATTTTGTCTAGCTTAGTGGTTTTTCAACCTTAGCTACACATGGAATTCCCTGCAGTGATTTAAAACAATTTAGACACCTGATTCTATGTCATTGGTACTGTGAGACTCTCTGGGTTGTGTCCTAGGCTGTCTATTTAAAAATATTTTTTGTTATGTATGTGTGTGGTGTGTAACTGTAGCATTATTCTGGATCTGGGGTTTTCAGCTCTCTCAGACCCAACTCCATCTTTCTATGACAGTTATTTTTATTGTCCTCTCTACTATCTTGAAATGAAATTTTTTAGGTAATACAATCTACCTAGTTACATATTTCAAAATTCAATATCAATCTAAATGCCATAACTGGAACATAAAGGAGAAAAATCATTAGACAACTTAAAATAATATGTACTTTAGTGTGTAAATGCTCAGGCGTGACTAGACCAAAAGACATAAGTATGAAGTCACATACTTGTACCTATACAGAGTCACTGTGAAAAGGGAAGTACAAAATGCAGATCAGAATACGTGTTTTACTGGTTAACAGAAATACTACAACTGGTGTTGGCTTCCGTGATATTCCCTAATGAAATATTGAGCAATTTTAGCTAAAGTCCTTAAAATGCAGTTTTCCCTTGATTTACATAGAGAATTCTGTGCCATTAAGACTATGTAAAAACAAAGTCTTTGTTTTTATATGTGAAAGGAGGTTAAGCTCTAGGATCAGATAATTATAAACAAGTTTGTCACCTTTATAGAACGTCTGATTGGACATTTAAATGTCCTACTGGATTTGGAACAATTCTTTATTCTATGGAACTGCCCTACACAGGATGCCTAGCATCTCTGGTTCCCGGCCAGTGAGTGCCCATGGTGCTCTCCAAGCATTGTGACAAACAGAAATACCCCAATAAAATTCCCAAACAACTCCCAAGATTAGGATTACTCCCATGGGAAACCACTGGGTTTAGTTAATAGTTTATGTTCCAAATCAATATAAATACTGTAAAACATACTAAAATGTATAGAATCTGAAGTTGTTTTTGAGTCATACATGTACTTATACATGGAATTGAATCAAAGACATCTTAATTTTTTTTAAAATTTTTTTATTTTTTTTATTATTATTATTTTTTAAATTTCTTTTTATTTCCCCATCTAAAACGCTTGTCTCCCATTGTCTTTGTTTCTTTTTTTTTTTTTTTTTTTTTGTGGTACGCGGGCCTCCCTCCGCTGCGGCCTCTCCCGTTGCGGGGCACAGGCTCCGGACGCGCAGGCCCAG
>NC_041217.1:52511052-52569970 GCF_002837175.3 Physeter macrocephalus
GTTGCGGGGCACAGGCTCTGGACGCGCAGGCCCAGCGGCCATGGCTCACGGGCCCAGCCGCTCGGCGGCATGTGGGATCCTCCCAGACCGGGGCGCGAACCCGGTTCCCCTGCATTGGCAGGCGGACGCGCAACCACTGCGCCACCAGGGAAGCCCCGTCTTTGTTTCTTAATGCAATATTTTAATTTGCTTTGTCTTTCATGCTAATTTGTGCTTATTGTACATCATCGTTAATTTTCAACTATGAGAACAGAAAACATTACAGTCAGTATTGTGAACAAAATCTTAATTACATCCTGTATTTGCAGTAATAGAAGAAAATAGGAAAAAGTAAGTCAAGGGGTTACCTCTGAGAAAGTGGTAGATATATAATGTGTCCCTTGAGGTGTTGACCAAGGTTAAAGTTTGTAGAGTGAAGATAATGCCTAATGTTTTTGTATGATTGTGAAGCTTTGCTTCAAAGTCAAATGCAGTTGCTTAGAAAATATCTTTGTAAGCCTTTTCTGTGGTATGCTTCTGTTAGTAAGCCTTATGGTAAGATGTAACCCTAACAATTAATGTTTTAGAAACATGGTTTTTAATATCATGGTAATAGTTGACACTATTACAGGCCAGTTTCAAGTGGTATGATTACTTTCCATATTTATATAGATTTGATTTGGCTTTTAGATGAAGAATGAACATCTTTTTTTGCTGAAGCAAATGGGAAGGCAAGTATGTCTGATGTTTTCATGCAGTGATCGAGGAATAGCCTAAAGAAACATATTTCTACTTTCTAATTACTGTTGAGAAATAAGAGCTCAATTTTAATTATGTTAAAGAAATAAAGTCATTTTTCACGAGAGTTTTCTAAAATTTGGAAGTTTCATTCTAAATAATGTCATGTAACAGATCAGTTGATTCATTACCTTGGGTACATGTTGTAGTTCCTTTTCTCTGGTAAGCTTCCAGGAGGCTGAGCTGCTCAAAACTAGAGGTTTTAACAATAGAGTTATAGATGATCCCATATAGTTAAGTATCAATTAAAATCTGCTCTTAAGATCATTTGATCCATTATCTCAGCCTTATTCTACTAGGTACAATTCTTTTTCAGCTAGACACTTACTTTCAATACCAAATGAAAATTCTTCCACCAAAACTATGGTTCGCCCTTCAATCAGTAATCAAAAATGTCCACGCTCTAGTTTCCTGTCAGTGAGAATGATTGTGAATTTGTCTGCTTATTAACTCACCCTCATTCAAAGACGAGCTGAAGGAAAGAAAGTGTATAGGTATATTTGAGTCAGTATATACCAACCTAACTTCCCAAAGGATGGCAATAACAGTCATGGGAAACTGTGTTAATTTATTTATACAAGTTTCTTAAATACAACATTTTAGAACTTCTAGTAAGCTAAATATATTTCGAATCTCTAAGCAGGGTCTACAATATGAAGTATTTTTCAAACTTATTTGGCAATGTAACCATATTTATTTTAGGGATCTTACAACACATTGGTACTTGCTGATTGTTAATCTGAGACTAGCCCCCTGAACAATAGAAACCTTTTCTTTCACTGAGTTATATTCTACTGACATTAAAGTAGCTCTGTGAAAGGCCATTGTGTTGTGAACTATTGTCAAAGACATTGTCCAGTTTGCTGATTAGCATTCTTGGAATAAATTCCTCCTGTGATTTAATACTTGGTAAAGCTATGTGTTATTCTCTTATGTCAGATGAGAATTACCTAAGCCATTATGCTTTCTTTTTGCCTTGTCTGTGAGGCAGCTCAAATAATTGTTGTACACAAGCACGATAATTACTTAGCTCTCCTGTTAAGCTTACTAAGAACTTATATTCTCCCCCTTTATATTTATGTAGCTTGGTAGTTAGATCCCAGCTCTTGAGCCTTACTTTTTTCATCTTTAATATAAGGATGACAATATCTACCATTTGGATTATTGTGAAAATCAAATGAAATCTTTTTTAATTGCTTAGTCATGTGTCTAACACTGTAGAATGCTAAGTAAATGCTAGAGGACTTTTTTTTTCATAATTTTTACATTTTCTGTTTCTAATTTTACAACCTTATTTCATACTCATCTTTACTTTGAAAGCAACTCAGTTTTATTTAGAAATGAGTAAGTATAAATACTAAAAAAAAAAAAATCACATTAAGAGCATTACCATAGTGGATATGAAGGAATGAAATGAGGCAACTGTGAATAAAGTTGATAAAAGAAGTACCCCTTGTAAACAATGTCTCCAAGATTTGGTTTACAAGGAAATAGCAGCAGACAAACCACTCCTTCACCCAGCACCCTGACACAGGCAGTCTTTCTGAGCAAAATGCTGTCTTGAACTTGAATCGGAGTTCACAGTTTCAAAGTAGCTGCAGCTACTATTTTGGTTGTGCTGCATGTTGTGCTGTAAGTGGAAAAGAGAAACCTCTTCTATGGGGATTTTATAGGCCCAGAATTTGGGAGTGATTGAACTTCCAACTCGCATTTGGAAAAGAACATACTAGATATTTGGTTTAGCTGTCTTCCACTTGCCAGGGTTAAATATTGGATACTCTGGATTTTATTTCCATATAGAAGTAATCCCATGTAAAGGGAGTCATGGCATTTCTGACGTCGGACTCCAGGATAATGTCCATCCATTTAGTCCTCTTATTCCTAGTGTTGTGAGATTGGTGACTGGCTCTGTGGTCTCTTCAGCCCCACTAGCACACGGCTAGGATCTTGGGAAAAGTGACTATATAATTTATCATACAAACCACACTTTTCAGAATGGAAAGGGACACTATTAATAATTAGGCCAGTACAGCATAAATAAACCAAGATGGTCCTGGGTAAAAATGACATTTGGTCATTTTAGCTAATAACCCCTTTCTATGTTGTCTTAAAAACACAAAAAGATTTTCTGTTTTTTATGTTAGCCCTCCTGATATTTCTATACTTACTATAATAGCGCAGAAATTCAGAAAGCTATCTGCCCCGTTTTGATTTTTTTGAACCATGTGTTTTATTTTCTAATTTGGAGTGATATTTTCTTTTTGTATCCAAAATCACTGTCTGTTACTGAATCCTATTTAATCACCTAAAAGGCTATCTTATAAATTATTAAGAAAGACATAATGATTCTTTCTTTGGACTCTACCAGTTAGGTAATAACCAAGGGACAAATTGAAGGACAGAGGTGAAATGGAAGTCCTTGATGTCCATGCCTGGTAATTGCATACTGAATCCTGGATCATTAATAGGATTATAATATTGCTTTCATTTTCTATTTGCAGTTATATTTAGGCTGTTGAAATTAATGTTGATGACTCACAACATTCAAAACCAGTGTAAATGACAGTTAAATTTTCATGTCTTATATGCCCTCCTCACTCTTGTCTTAACAGAAAAAAGCTTGGCAGGACCACAAGCGAGAATGCAAATGCCTTAAAAGCTGCAAACCCAGATATCCTCCCGACTCTGTCCGACTTCTTGGCAGAGTTGTTTTCAAACTTGTGAGTATAAAACTTGTGAAATATGCTTGGGTTTTAATTTAACATAAGCACTTGCAATTGCATGTATTATTCATATTTAAGACTGAATTTAAATCCATGTTGAGGTAGAAGGTGGATTATTCCAGGGAGTGTCTTAAGACAAGACTTGTTGTTTTCCTGTTAATCACAGCAGTGACAAAGTGCACCGCCCCTCTTTGGAGACCCCGTGTGTGATCTCCCGTGAATAGAAACATAAAGTCCTATGTTTGGGGCATGAGATGTTAGTGATGCCTGTTACATTGCCTTTAATACTTTTCTACTGAGAACTAATGCACAGGGCAAGTATATAATTGTTTTCTCCTCTTCAAGTGAGATTTTAATTCGATGATAATTAATCTTACAAGGAAGGGTCCTTATCTTATCTTATTTTCTTTTCTTTTTTTTTAAGCCAACATTCACTGAAATTGCTTCTCCAGTCCCTTTCCCTACTCTGCCAAAGCAGCTAGTGGATTCCCTGAAATCCCCCTCTGGTGACATCTTCCAGTTTTGGATTTTTTTTTTTTTTTTTTTGCCAGGCTTTAGAATGAATATCTCTTTATTGCAGGCTTTAGCTCTCTCGTGTCCTGTTGTCTGTTAACTTCTTTTGGCAATAAAATTTCATAGAGGAATTTAGGAATGTAAAAGTGTATACCTAAAACTGATGCAATGTTATATATCAACTACATCTGTACTAAAAAAAATGGATTTAGAATACCAAATTGGCATTGTCTTTGGACTGAATACACAACATCTGTCACATATACTTACTACTATTTTTAAATGTACATAGTGTGTTGAACTAAAATACACAAATTTATTTCAGAGCAACTTTGTCATTAGGCGTTTCTTTAATCACTGGATATTAAAAGTATAATAATATTATATTTGAGTCTGAACTTTTTTGTTTACTTTATTAGTATTGAAAAGATAGAGGACCACTGTTAGAGCAGAAATGGGTTGCTTCAGAATCACGCAGGGCTCTAGTTCTCAGTCTTCACCCGACCTACGGAATCAGAATCTCATAGAAAGTAACTGTAATGATAGTTACTTTCTGTTGAGCACTTACTATTTCTAGGCCCTGTGCTAATTGCTTTACATGATATACCTTATTTCATCCCACAACAACTCAGTGCTATTATTACTCCTGTGTTTCACATAAGGAAATTGACACCTCAAGTTTAAGTAACGTGCCCAAGGTTGCACAGTTTGTAATAAACTCTTATTTTTATTCATCCATCTTTGCTTTTCTATAATAATTAGTAGTAAAATCCTTAAAGTGATACAGTCTGTGGTAGAATTGGGGAAAAAAAGAAAAGAATGGAAACTTCTTGTAAAAGAATTTTGTGTTTGGAAATTAAATTGGTGGGTCAATTTGCAACACAGATTTTAAAGTTGTGACTGATTGAATAATTTAACTCTAAGAATGATGAGAAGGATAATATAGAAAATTATCTTTTTAACGGACTTGCATTTGAATATTTAAAGATGTGCAAACATATTATTTGTATATTGGAGCACTTGAAATTGTTTTTGGTGTTTTCCCCCTTTCTTCATAGATGGAAGAAACACCCTCTGAATCGGAGAAACTTTACTCATTTTATGATCTGGAGTCAAGTAAGTGATTCTCTATCAGCATCTTAAAAGTTCTATCATTTATTTGCTGAGCTGATGAGTTGCCTTTTTTTTTTTTTAAAAAAATTTGTTGTTCTGTCTTTTTATTATGTGAGGCAGCAAACCTTTTCATGCTTTTATATAGACTGACACATTAGCTTATTTAATTTATTCTAGGGTAGCTTTGGCCCTAGAGGAGTTTGTGAGGTACCATAGAGGTGTCCAAGTTAGGCAGTGAGGGGAGTATAACCCTTTGTCCAGCTGACAGAATAAATTTTACTTCTGTTTTTCCCTTCTTCCCACTCTTGGTTTCTTTCTTTTCTTTCTTTTTTTTTTTTTTTTTTTTTTTTTTGCGGTACGCGGGCCTCTCCCTGTTGTGGCCTCTCCCATTGCGGAGCACAGGCTCCGGACGCGCAGGCTCAGCGGCCATGGCCCACGGGCCCAGCCGCTCCGCGGCAGGTGGGATCTTCCCAGACCGGGGCACGAACCCATGTCCCCTGCATCGGCAGGCAGACTCTCAACCGCTGCGTCACCAGGGAAGCCCTTGGTTTGTTTTTGATGTTAGGGAACAGTAATGTGAATGGGGTGTCCAGGGAACATTTAGATAATAAGGAAAGTAGAAAGTACCGATGACTTAGGCTCTCTGACAGCACTGAGCGTTGTTCTTCTGCTGAACTACGATGGTGGTGGCCAACCTCCTTAACACTGAGAGGCTTTGCAAATCTGAGTGTTACGTGAACGTAGGGTTTGTGTTTCTTTCTATTGGCACAGATCACAGATCCTCTTCATTGAAGTTGTACATGACTTTTAAGTCAAAAGTAGCAAGAGCTCATGGAGTAATGTGCTACACAGTTTAATATTTTTAGATGGAGACAAATAAAATCATCTAGTACAGATTTATGGTTATGGAATCCTCTAAGTGCCAGTGATAATAAATTATTATTTAAGGAATCATTGGGTTAATTTGTTCTGTTGAACAAGTAATTAAAAGAAAATATGTAGACCTGACATGAGCAACAGAGTTATGCTGTAATTTCATCTTGATCTATCTTTTCAAGTTTTAATAGAGAACTAGTCATTTTTTTCTTCTTATATTACTGCTAGGTAAATAACATCTCTTGCAGTGAGTTTTGCTATGAACATTAGCCCTGCTTAGTAGCAGTGTCATACCCGCTGCCTTAAGTGAAGTGCTCTCAAACGTTATTAATTGAACTGTGCACTCCTAGTCTTCACACCCCTTTGTGGTATAAATGAAACTGAGTTTTTAAAGAGGTGATATTGGCTTTGGAACTTTCTCCTTCTGTTTGGGTTGAAGCAGTATCATATCTTGTTTATTCAACCTGAAAAGAACTTGAAAATGAGATTTCTTTGGTTGATTCATGTTTTTTTCTCGATGTACTTTCTACTTGACCAATTTCACCAATTTGAACTTAATTTAACTGAACTCTTCAGTTCTTGCTTTCTGTTTTTTTGTCTTTGAGATGATACTGTTTATCAGTTAGTTATGACCTGGTTGTAAATTGTTTCATGGAAAAGTCTACTTAAATTCACTAACTAAATAAGCATTTATGGTAGTTTGAACATGTGTGCAGGAGGATGTAGAAAATCTACTAACACACATCATTACTGATTTTGGTTTTAATGTTTTTTCATCTGTGTGTGTATTGATTTTGTTTTGCTAGGTGTTTGATCTTATTTTGTAGATAACGTTTGGCAGAATTTGATTGATAATGTATGATAATGATTTGTAGTTGTCAGAAAATAAAAAGATGCATTTGATCTCTGTCAGAATGGAATCTAGGGTAGGAAATATCTGCCTTAACAGCTACCATTGAATACCTGAAAATTATCCATTGAAAGTTCACTGTGTGATTGTACTATTTATTTTCTCTTTAAAAAAGATATTAACAAACTGACTGAAGATAAGAAAGAGGGCCTCAGGCAACTTGCATTGACATTTCAGCATTTCATGAGAGAAGAAATACAGGATGCTTCTCAGCTGCCACCTTCCTTTGACATTTTTGAAGCCTTTGCAAAAGTAAGTGTTAACTTTGGTATCTTTGCTAATGCCATAAATCAACCCTTTACTCCTTATTTCGTTGTTGATCCATGAAAATCCAGGACCCTTCATGTCTTTATCAGTCCCCTGCTTTACTGAGTAGAGAATGGGAGAATGTATTGCTTACATTGAAAATAGTATTATTTTTTCTGCTTTATCAGTATTCTTACTAATGGTTCAAGTATGTTCATTGTCAGCTCTCAAAGCACACCCTCAAAAGAGTGTGCTTTCTTGTCTCAAAAGAAGGTAACATATTCCATTATTTTTTATGAATGGATTTAAGTTTGCCATTGAGTCCATTTAGTTTTGTGGTGGTTGTTTCAGCAATGGAACTTTCCTTGAAGTGAAAGAAATCATTGGAATCCATTTCTTGATTAAGTGAATTTTAAATAATATGAAAATATAACCATTTCTGATTTTAAAATAATTGCCCAAATTGCCAAAATATTTGTTTAAATGTTTTAAGTCATGAAAATCTTAGATTAGGGTTAGAAAATAGGTATAATTTAATATTTCATTGTGGTCTCTTGGTAATGGGTACCTGAGTGCTCTTTTTGGAAGTGATTCTGAGGGTTTGTTTGGGTCCAGAGAGAAAGAATGCACTGATTGATTCTTTTTCTTTTTTAATTTGTTTATTCATTTATTTATTTTTGGCTGTGTTGGATCTTTGTTGCTGTGCGCGGCTTTCTCTAGTTGCAGTGAGCGGGGACTACTCTTTGTTGTGGTACGTGGGCTTCTCATTGCAGTGGCTTCTCTTGTTGCGGAGCACGGGCTCTAGTTGTGTGGGCTTCAGTAGTTGTGGCACGTGGGCCCAGTAGTTGTGGCTCACGGGCTCTAGAGCGCCAGCTCAGTAGTTGTGGTGCACGGGCTTAGTTGCTCCGCGGCATGTGGGATCTTCCCGGACCAGGGCTCGAACCCGTGTTCCCTGCACTGGCAGGCAGATTCTCAAGCCCTGCGCCACCAGGGAAGTCCTGCCATCATTATTATTATTGCTTCCGAGCCAGGTTCTGACTCCTGCTGCTGTAAGTCTTCAACAGCTGGAAGACTGAGTCAGTCCCGAGGGGTGCACCACCAGGGGAGTCCCTGATTGATTCTTGATATCTACCCTGGGATAGGGACAAAGGAACCAGTATATCCTTTGTTATTATCATGTGTTTGCCATCCTTACTTTCTCACATTGTGTGTTTGGATTTGTTTAAATATTGATCATATTTTTAATAATAAGTAAAATTTTACATTTGAGGGTGATTTTGTCAATTTTACAATTTATATGCACACATCCAATGATATATTTATCTTGTGAATATTTTTAAAGTATGCTTTATAATCTGCTTATTTTCTAAGAATTTAAATGTGATTAGTGTGATTGCTACAGATCTATTCTTGTTTTTCCCAAATGTAGTTTTATTCTTTAGGGTATGCTCTTACGATTTTCTGATAATATCATCTTAGCATTACATTCTGGTTTGTCTATTAATTAAAATTGATTTCAAAATGTTAAGTGTTGTTTATAATGCATCTGAGAAGTTTCTCATGTTTTTTTCATATGCTTCTGAAAATTACAACCTATAGTAACGCTGCATATACAGTGCACACAAGCTCTTTCGACGTTACATGCTACACAACGTAACACCTACTGAAAGATAAAAATATACCTTATGATGACTGTAACTTCATTTCTAGTGTTTCCTATTGTTGAAAAATGTTCAAGTGCTAATTACTGGAGTTAATAGTGTTCATAATAACTATTTAAAAATACTTTCATTGCATAGTGTAAATTGTAAATTACTATCTTATTTCTCCTGTTTCTTTTAAAATAATTTTAATCTCATGTATCTTACAATGAACTTTTCTCTGTGCTGTGTAGGGGGAAATTCTGTCATTATGATTAAGCAGACAAAATTTTAATAATGTGCTTTCCTTCTCCCCACATACTTACACTTGTTATTGCTACAAAAGTAAAACATATACATTTTTGTAGTGTATGGGGGAATTGGACTCAGAGCTGTGATTTCTGCCTTAAAATATAGGTTAATAATCAGAGGAAAGCAGCATTAACCTATGGCTCTTGTACTTCCTTGTAAAAGTTTTGTTTATATTTTATAGACTGTAGTTACTTTTCTGCTTATACATTTGTCCTTAAAAGAGAAAATTCTCCCCCTTCTCCCCTCCTCCTCCCCTCCCCCTCCTTGTCCTTCATTTTTTAGAAGAATAGAATAGTCTTATATTAAGCTAATCAGTGTCCTGCAAAGCTTAGGGATGAGCCACTGAGCTTATAACTTTGCAAGTGTGTGATGACGCCGATCATGACAAATGCGTTGGAAGTGGGTGGAGAATGCTGGACAGGGAATTTTATCCCTATCGACTGCCCCCGCCCCATCTTACTGGCATAGAATTAATCAAAGAGAAGAAATGGGCACTTCAGAGAGTGCTGCTTTCTTTTGCTGCTCCTACATGTGCAGTCTGTCAGGAGTGGTTCTATGCTGACCTGCCTTTCTCACCTTAAGGAACTAACTTTTTAATTTACTCTTCAAAGAAAGCTGGCTTTACCTGGCCTCAAAAAGAAAAGCCTGTTTTATGTTTTGCTTTTCCTCCCACTCACTTATGTTCATGCAGGTTCTGTGCAGGTATTAGACACGCGAAGCTTGTGTTTTGGCTCCTCTAATTGTCATTTAAGACAAGAGGAATTCTGAGAGCTTTTCCAAATTTGTTTCTACCTTAATTTTTTTGAATCTTTGATTATGGACTTTTCCAAACACACGCAAAAGTAGAGAGACAATTCTAATGAACCCTCACGTTTCCATCACTTGGTTTCAATAATTTTCAGACTTGTTCTATATCTGATAGATGTCACACAGATGTTCTTTTCCTTTAGTTGAATTTCCAAACATTCCTTACAATTACTCTTTTGCTATCAGTCCTCTTGGCCTCCTGAGAGACGTGTCTGTTAGTGAATTCACTGATCAAATTATGCAAGTTTTGTTTTGTTTTGTTTTTCTTTTTGTTTGCAGCACTCTTGCCCAGGGTTATCAAAATACATGGTTAATTCTAACTCTGAAAATTATCTGCCAAGGCAAAGAACCGCAGCAAGTCAAAAGTTTCATTTGGGGGTATGCATACATATATCAAAGTTGTACTGCCTGGAAGGGAAAGGGGTTGGTGGAGGATGAGAAGGTTCTTAATCCTGAGAGCAAATTTCTTCTCTGCTGAGCTGATAGCTTTTTCTCATAGAAGACCATGATGAATTCCTCAAAAGTTAGCGATTTAGGGCTTCCCTGGTGGCGCAGTGGTTGAGAGTCCTCCTGCCGATGCAGGGGACACGGGTTCGTGCCCCGGTCCGGGAAGATCCCACATGCCGCGCAGCGGCTGGGCCCGTGAGCCATGGCCGCTGAGCCTGCGCGTCCGGAGCCTGTGCTCCACAACGGGAGAGGCGACAACAGTGAGAGGCCCGCGTACCGCAAAAAAAAAAAAAAAAAAAAAAGTTAGCGATTTATATTTTGAACACTCTGGGGTTTTCTGCTGAAAAATAGTGTGTATTTCCTGTTGGACTAGATTCTTAGTGCCTCTTGTGCTTCTGTTGCCCAGGACTTGGTTCTGCTTGAAAAATGTGCCCCGGCCCCCTTCACTACTCCGAACACATTACTGTGTAGTCTGTTTTCCAGTTATATTTCCAAGTGTTCCTTTTTTCTCCACTTCCTGATCACCAGTATGAGCCTGCCACTCCCCATCCCCACATTCACACGCACACACTGAGCAACTGGCAGTTGGGATTTAGAGCTAGTAGTTTGCTGTATAAAATATCCTGTCGACCTCTGAACTTATTGCCTGGTTGTAAACATTAAGTAGGAAGGAGACATTTTTCTAGGGGAGGATATCAAGGAGGACTTCACATAGGAAGCAGAAATTAATGGCATGAATTTCAGAAGAGGAGATGGTGTTGGGAAACAATTCTAGAGAATGGTTTAGAAATACTTGTGGGGAGTGAGGGGGTACTGACTCCTCTAACCCCCGGGTAAGAAAAATATATTGACTTCCTATGAAGAAGATTTGGAAAGGCATTTGTTACCAGTGGAATACATGTTTCAGTTATATTTAGTGATTACAAAAAGAGTTTGAATGAAAGCGTGATGCTTAAAATGTTTGTTTTGCTTTAGGTGGTAAGAGAAAATTAGCGAGGGTAGTAGTACCTCTAGAATTTCTATAGCTGGCGAGCTGCAGAGTGATGATCTGGTGGGATGGAAACGTGGGAGTGATTTGCTTGAAGCTTTATTTGCATACTTTTTTTTTAACTTAGATTGTATGTTACTTGGGGGTGTGGCTGAATAAAAATAAAAGAGTAAGGTATGAGGAAAGTAGTGGTTCGCCACTGACACTAATGAAGGTGGCCAAAGGGTGGGAGATGTACTGGGGATACTTGTTAGTGAGCACAGTGGAGGCGCGTGGCTATTTGTATATTCATCAAAAATGGAGACCAGACTCATCTCTGCTGGCTCTTTTTCAGATTGTTTGGAGAAGGGAAGATGTATGTTTCCGTCTCCACAGGCCCCTCCTCCTTCCCACTCCCCAACTTTTTTTCCTTCCACTTCTATTTTGAAATAAGATTTCTGGTTAGATTTCAAAATGGATTTATCTTGGCAAGACAACTCCTATGGTTCAATCTGTTGATTGAGTTCGAAACATTTGCTGCAAATATAGAGAACGTATATACAAATAATGATGACTATAAACTTTAAAAGGTGAGAAAATTACAGTTAGAGGGCAAATTTAAACAGGAGGTTGAATAGTAGTATGATGGCTAAGTTGCTTTTTCAGACAAGTAAGTGAAATTCTCTCAACCTCAATTTCCTCATGTGTAAATGGGAATAATAATAATAATATTTACAGATTAAAGTGAGGATTAACTCTAAAGTACTTAGAGTGTCTGACACATTATTAATTTCTACTACTGCTGTGCCTATTTCCCATATTTATTTGTATTCTAGTATAAAACTTCAGTGTTGTGTGTCTCCCTGTGTTGTCATGTAGCCAAGAGTGTAATCTGCAACTGATTGTAAACCAGAGTCTCAGATGGTTGCTTACAGTTGTGCCCAGTGCTGGTATCCCATACCCATGCTGAGAATTACCTATCTTGTTGAGAAAAAAATTTTGCAGGCAGAAAATAGTACCTTTCCCCTAGTAACTGGCTTGGTTTCAGCCCATAGCTATTGTGGACGGAAATCGTTTACTGTGTCCTACATTCATCGCAACTCCATGATTTCAGAGTAGTTCCTTGGGATTTCATGTAGGAAATATAAAAGCAAGCTTACTATGATGAATGAAATGTTTCTCACACATGAATCTTAAAAGGATGAAATTAAATTATAAGAGTTCTGTTAGTTGTCATGTCACAGTTCACTGAAATGACATGGAATGTCTCTATTCCATCCCCCCAAACATACACTGGTAATTATTGGTAATGGTTATTCTAAATTTAATGTCAGTAGACTTAGTTCTGAGCTTATTTTCTATGCATAGAGTATATTTTTTAGCGATCACTGTGCAGAGTTCTAGAACAACATACTTATTTTTTTTTCTGGACTTAAAACTTCCTTTTCTAAAACTGCATTTGGTAGACTGATTAGAATGTGATAAGCTCTGAACAAAGTAATAGAAAATGGACTAGTTGCAAAAAACGTTTCAAAACCAGACATTAAATTGGAAGCAACAAGAATAAAAGTGAACTTCCTGACCACAAAACAGACATCATTGTTAGTGCTGCCAGACCTCTGCAAAGTACGTTTTAACTTGATAATATTATATAACTGCAACAGAAGTTTTTGATTAGAAATTTCACATCTGTTTGAGAAGATGTTCCCTCTTTTTTTCTTTTAAACAAGATAATAATTTTCCTGGGAGAATGTTATTTTTGTTCTTTAGGGCACATCTGTGACCTCCAGAGCTTGCCTTCTGAACTCTAATTTTTAATGCTATTGGGGGAGCTGGTTTTGCGATATACACTGTGGTTGTATAGATTTGAAAGTGAGAATTTTAGGTGCTTTTTGTACTATGATACTTAAAGTTTACATTCAGTTTCATTCTGAGTAAATTTTCACTGGGGGAGAATTTTTGTTTATTGGAGAAACAGTGGAGAATGGGTTAAAACGAGAATCTTCTAATTCATAGGATGAAAATAAATAGTAATTTAATATTTTTGATTGAGATATGTTAGAAATAAGACACAAATGATAATATATTTAAGATTATACTTGCGTTTGCCTGGTATGTGCCATTAGAGTGTTAATAAATAGTCTATGTGCTATTCTGCCATAGCCTCATAATTTTAGTAAAGTATATAAGTCATCATGGAGGAAAAAATTACTAAATAAACCCTTATTGGGTCTTTTTACTTGCCAAAGAATGGTGTACCTCAGTAAAAGGCAAGAACAAATTTATGATATATTCAGTTTTTTAATCTTAAATTTTCCGTTTAGTTAGCCCTCTCATTCTGGATGTACTGGTGCTTTATTACTTCAGTGTTGCTGTTAGACTAATTTGTGGGACAGATATTACCACTATTGTTTTGAAAGGTTAGGAGTGTGTGTGTTTGCCACTTGGAGGTTTCAAGTTCATATAGGACCAAATTTTAGAGCCTTTTTGTTGATCAGCTTAGTTGAATTTCACTACTGTAGCATGCTATAAAGTAGTAAAGAAAGCAATCTTTTGAATTAGTAAAGTGATGAATTATCTAATTACAAAGCTTATATGAAATGGCGGTATGATAACTTTGACTGCATTACTAAATGATCCCAGTGACTGATCAGATGTGCCTGGATTCCATTAAGGAAAAATATGCCATTAAATATTTAATACTAAAAGCAAGGAGACACACCAGGATTGCTAACCTCCAATCACCAGGGTGCATGTATCTCTACATTTGGAGGTAGTTGCTAGTTGAGACATCTCTCTCGTCTGCTCACAACAGTTGCTAGAAGACTTCATTATTGAGATTATACTTTTCTTCTGGTTTTAAGTAAAGCAGGCAAACAGCCAACATTCTTAGCTGCATGCACATCCTGGCATTCTAATTATGAAAAGCTGATGCATTTATAATTTATTTATTTATTTTTTACAATAGATTGAATCTCTGAGGAGATCCAAGAGACAGTTATTCTCAGAAATGTTCTTCCAAGTAAAGCGACATTTGTAGGACAGTTGAGATTTCAAAACAAAACAATTCATGTATTTTTAATGATGATATTTATCTATTATGTTCTTCATTATTAATCATTCAGTTACTGTTTCTCTTCCTTTATGTACAAATAACCTATGCTGATTTGGTGTCTGTTTATCATAGTTAAGGACCAGATGCCAACTAACTTCTGAAGTTCAGAAGGATAATTAGTAAATTCTTAATCAGCATTTTTACTTACATGTGTGTTGGTCAAGGTTGATTATGTACATAAGGCTAATGCTTTGATTAAAACTATTAATGGATAAACGTGTTGGCCAAGCCTTGTTGCCTTATTTATTTGAGTGTATAACTTGCCATTAATTCATATAGAGGTAATATTTTAAAAATGACAGTATGTCATTATGAAATGGTAGAGGTTACTTTCATTGCTTTGGCTTTCCCTTTAGTGACAAAAACCTTTATTAGAGTACTATGTCTCCCTACTAGAGTATGAGTTTCTTAGAGCTAGAAATTACATTTTCTTTATTTTGAATCCCTAGAAATCTTCATTGTATACAGTAGGTGTTTAATTGTTGACTGAGTTAAATAATGCATGAAAACTGTACCTTTTCTGTTTTATGGTGTATTCTTTGTTAAATGTATTTTAAAATTATTACATTACTGTAAATATACAACACTAGGTAAAAAGGAATCTTTATTATGGTAAAATTCAATAAGTTCAGTTGATAGCTGAGAATCACAGAAGCTGTTATTATCATAAATTCTTCAGGGAATAATGAATCATTATATTAATTATTCCAGAGTTCAGCAAACCTTTTCTGTAAAAGCCCACATATTTTACACTTTGTAAGCCAAGAAGCAAAAATGAATTATTACTGGCGATTTGTAGTGCACACTGAGAGGGTTACTTATGGTCTCCATGGCAACTCCTTAACTCTTCCATTATAGTTGAAAGCATCCGTGGATAATATATAAGTGAACGGGCGTGGGTGTCTTCCAATAAAACTTTGTTTATAGACACAGAGCATTGATTTTCATATAATTTTTACTTGTACCCAAATATTCCTCTTTTAATTTCCCCCCAGCCTTTTAAAAATGTAAGAAAACATGCTGAGCTTGCAGGCTGTGCAAAAACAGGTGGTGGATCAGATTTGGTCCATGGGCCATTGCTTGCCAACCTTTAAATTATTTTTTGTAAGCCAAAAGGTTTTTTTGTACACAGTAGGAGACAGCACGTGTTATCAAAAACTTCTCTAGTTAAAAAAAAAAAGATAGGAAATATTTTATCTGTTACCGTCTAACAAGCCACTGGTTCTACAGTTTTACATTGCCAATGACATTTGTAAGCATAGTATGTATACAATAATTGTTTTTTGAATTTATTATTTTTTATCCTCAAAACATTTGATTCAATAAATTTAAAATGTTTTAATTCAGTAATATAGTAGAAGAGATGTAGTATTTCACTAAGGATTAGGAAGAAATAAAATTCTTAAATAGAAAAAATGTGTACTTTCCTAATGTCTTACATACTTAAACTATCATTCTTGGTCTTTTGTTTTTGTTTTCTTTAACTACAGATGTTATACTTTGTTACTTTGCCTTGAAAAGAAATGTAAATACACATTTTTCTTTTTAAAAAAATTTATTTGTTTAATTTATTTATTTTTGGCTGTGTTGGGTCTTTGTTGCTGCGCGCAGGCTTTCTCTAGTTGCGGCGAGCGAGGGCTACTCTTCGTTGTGGTGTGTGGGCTTCTCATTGTGGTGGCTTCTCTTGTTGTGGAGCGCGGGCTCTAGGCGTGCGGGCTTCAGTAGCTGTGGCTTGCACGGCTCAGTAGCTGTGGAGCACGGGCTTAGTTGCTCCTCAGCATGTGGGATCTTCCTGGACCAGGGATCGAACCCGTGTCCCCTGCATTGACAGGTGGATTCTTAACCCCTGCACCGCCAGGGAAGCCCCAAGACACATTTTCCTAGTAGAATTATTTTGGCTGTGTAACTCGGGTTCAGAAATTTTTTGTTTGAGTCGTCAGATCTTTTTCTTAGATAATGGATATTGCCTTCAGATTTTACTTTGTGATTTGACTATTTCTGTTACGAATGAGAAGGACCTCTCATGGGAGGAAAAAAAAGGTTTTAGGGATATAACACTAATGGTAATGAAAAATTGTGATAAACTGCTCTGTTAAATTTTACTATTTTTAGAAACAGAGTGATAGTTTTGATGGCAGAAATCAGACATTGCTATATGATGAAGAAAACAAGGTGGTATATTATAAAGGTAAGCAGGTAAGTTTGGGGATGGCCTCTCTAAGTCAGATGAAAAAAATGTGACCTGATTAAGAGAGAAAATAGCCCAACTACTATCTGAAAGGGTCAATTTTCATTAAATTTTTCTTCAGTACCTAGTGTTACATATTTAAAGAGACGTATTTAGATAAATGTTCTTTGTAAAGTATGACGAAGGAAGGACAGAAAGCCCTGTCATATTGGGCAAGCTGACTGTATCTCAGTATCTGGAAGAGCTTTGTCATTAGAGTGGTCCAAGGATGTATCAGGCTGCCCTGGCATAGCTTGGAGCTTCCTGTCCCTGGAAGTGTTTCATTCCAGATTAGAAGCACATGTCAGGATGAGTTATCTCCATGAATAAGGTAAGGCTTGATGATATGTAAAGTGCTCTGTGTTTGTCGTATTCATGGTGCATAATGGAAGAATGTAGTATATCGTTCCCCATCCTCTCTATCCAAGTCCAGCTTATTTCTTTGATGAAATCCACCTGACTAGGATTGGTCCTTCCCTGTTGTAAAATCAGTAGCCACTGGTATTTTCTACGCCAGTCATTTGGCAGTGGTGAATGTTCTTTCTTTTTATTAGCTATATGTCTTCATTTCCTACATTCCCAGTTAGATTGTAAACTTTGTGAGAATAGGAGTCATGTTACCCAATTCCTTCCTTAAGCATAGTACAACCGTACAATTTTAGGCCTGAAAAGATCACAGAAACTATCCAGTTCCGTAGTCTCCCCACTTCCTTCCCTCTCCCTCTTTCCATGAATGCATCAGTTGTGGCTCAGAGGAGGTTAATAAAATAGTCACCCAATGACAGGATGGATGCTAAAATTTAGGTCTTTTGAGCTCAAATGCTCTTTCTCCTAGTTTATGCCTAAGTGCTCAAGAATTACCTTCTAAGTTGAAGTAAAAATGTGATAGAGCAAACAGAACTTAACGTTACAAACAACTTTTCAACAATATCTATTCCTTATATATTTTTTCTAGCTTTATTGAGATGTAATTGACATATAACATTGTATAAGTTTAATATGTGCAATGTGTTGATTTGATACACTTACATATTGCAAAATGATTCTGACTGTAGGGTTAGGTAACACCTCCATCACGTCACATAATTACCAAATTTTTTGTGTGTGTGTGGTGAGAACATTTAAGATCTACTCATGTAGCAATTTTTAAATATGATACAGTATTATCAGCTATAATCACTATGCTATCCAGTAGATTCCAAGAATTTATTCATCTTATAGCTGGAAGTATGTACCCTTTGTCCATCTCCCCATTTCCTGGCACCACCCCTCTCTATGCCTTATATTGAAGGTTATCAGTATAAAGCCAGAAAATTAAGAATAAGTTACACCATAGAATTACTCTTAACAGCATTGGAAACTAGATTAGATTGTCTCTGTAATGATGAGTTTCAGTCTCAGGGACTCTGTATGGCTATGTTTAAATGATGGTGACTTTCCAAACCATCTGGATACATTCCCTTCAGATAACTCTGTTATAAACAGAACTGCTGTATTACATACTTGACAGTATGTGGATTTGTTTTGTATTCCTCATTTTTTTGTCCCATATTTACCAGGAGGCCAGTGGGTATTTAGACACTGCTCTTTGTCTTACATTAACAGATCAAGGGATAATTGAGAGATTTATCAGAAGTTGCCTAGTGCTGCACGCACCCAATTTTATTTTTTATTTTATTTTTTTTACTCTACAAAGTACTTTAACAAATATAATCACATTTATTACTTACAACAACCTTCTGAGTTATTGTTATTATTCCTTTTGCAGATAATGGAATGCTTAAGGTCACATTGTTATTTTGTTTTGTTTTGTTTTGCGGTACGCGGGCCTCTCACCGCTGTGGCCTCTCCCGTTGCGGAGCACAGGCTCCGGACGCGCAGGCTCAGTGGCCATGGCTCATGGGCCCATCCGCTCCGCGGCATGTGGGATCTTCCCGGATCGGGGCACGAACCCGTGTCCCCTGCATCGGCAGGCGGACTCTGAACCACTGCGCCACCAGGGAAGCCTGGTCACATTGTTTTTAAATAAAGGAACCAGAGCTTTAACTTGACTATCATGATTTTAGATTTTCTCCATCCCACCATACTGCATTCTGTGTTATGTTAGTTTTGTGTTAAAGCTCTAATTATGAACTATTGTAAGCCTTAGGAGCAAAACGAGAGTGAAAGAAATGAGAATATGTATGATAAGATTTCTATCACTAATACTAAAGCACTACTATAGGCAAAGCTTTAAATTATTTAATTAGGATTCCTTCTGTTCTCATACAGGTGGTGCATCATGTCTTACATGTCTCTGCTTTATATATTCAAATCTAAAAAGGGCTGGCAGGGAGGGTTGGGGGAGGGTGGGTTTTTCATATCAAATATTTCTGAGCTGATGCTGCCACAACTCTATGTGAAAATAAAGATGATTGAAATGGAATTTGCATGGAGTTAAGCTAACTTTTGAAATCTAGATTCCACAACCTTGAAGTACTGAATATTAAAACATTAATTATTCAAGAGCCTTCAGCTTGGTTCTGTCTTGTTTTCAAGCTGTTATTGGATGTGTTTTTTTTCTTGTAATTCTATAAATGTTTGCATTTATGGATTAAATCATTTTATAATGCAAAAGAATATATATGCAATATAGAACAAAATCCTCTTTGGCTTCTTTGGCACCTATTTTTTCTGTTACGGGTATTTATTTGCCCTTAAGATTTATACCTGACATTAATAACATAGGCAAATAATTTAGAAATACTTTTTTTGAACAAATACTTGTCAAGTAAAAGCATTGAAACCATGTGTGGCCAAATTTGGCAATTGTGGGAGCCATTTCAAGTTTTAATTAACATTTTGTTTTGGTGCTATAGGAAAGATTTATCAAGGCACTATTTATGCAAAGCTCTTTCATCAGGATCAGTTGAATTAGGAACAGGATTAAAAATACACTTTACAGCACTTTCTTTCCTACCCTCCTCCCCCATCATGGGTGGCAGTATTTTATTGAAATAACAGGGCCAACTCAGCATCTGAAGAGGCCCATGTGACTTGCTGGTTGATGTCCTGGGCCCTGTTTCATCTTTTTCTTCCCCCTAATATTTATTTATTTATTTGGCTGCACTGGGTCTTTGTTGCGGCATGTGTGATCTTTTAGTTGTGGCACATGTGGTCTTTTAGTTGTGGCATGTGGAATCTAGTTCCCTGCCCAGGGATCGAACCTGGGCCCCCTGCGTTGGGAGCACGGAGTCTTAGCCACTGGACCACCAGGGAGGTCCCCCTGTTTCATCCTTCACAACCGTTCATGGGCTCTTGGTGTTTCAAGTTTAGAGCGAAAGTTGGTAAGGTATGTTGTTTTGGTGCCTCAGAAGTCTTTTGTAATAGCAGGTGACTGCGGGTTTTCTTGTTTTCCATTTGTCCAAGAGTCCATAGAACAGTACCCACTTAAACCTCAAGTATGCAGATCTTAAGGTGTGATATTGTCCAAATTTTAGAAATCTTTTAATTGCCTTCTGTGGCATGACCTGCCGCTGATTCTCTTTCTATGTCTCATACCATTTTTTTAAAAAAATTATCATTCACTAGTTCTCTTTTTACCTGTTGAATGACAAGCATTCCACTGCCATGGCCTGACTTGCTGAGCCTTGCCGTTTCCTCTGAGATCCAATCCCATATTTTCTACTTAATAAAAATCTTCATTTGCATGATCTGTTTTAACTTCAGATTCATCCAATACTTAAACTCTTGTCTTATCCTCAGTAGGATGTGCTGCTTCTCCATCTTTTCTATCTTTTTTCTTAGCATGGCAGTCTCCTGAGTCAGCCACACCAGAAGCATCAGGGATGCCTCTGAATATTCCCTCTCTCTTGCCTTCTATATGCCCTGCTTATGCTGCTTTTGAAATATCTCTTAACTCTGTTCTTTTCGTTTTATATATTTTTTGCCTCTGGCCTAGTTAAGTCTTTTTATCTTGCCTACTTGGCTCTAACTAATCTTTTTGCCTCTCTTTCCTTGGATCTCAACCCATTTTTAATACTGCCTTCAGAAATATATATATATATATAATTTTTAAAAAAATTTATTTATTTTGGCCGCTTTGGTTCTTCGTTGCTATGCGTGGCTTTCTCTAGTTGCAGTGAGTGGGAGCTACTCTTTGTTATGGTGAGCAGGCTTCTCATTGTGGTGGCTTCTCTTGTTGCGGAGCATGGGCTCTAGGCACGCGGGCTCAGTAGTTGTGGCTCACAGGCTCTAGAGCGCAGGCTCAGTAGTTGTGGCGCTCGGGCTTAGTTGCTCCACGGCATGTGCGATCTTCCCAGGCCAGGGCTCGAACCCGTGTCCGCTGCATTGGCAGGTGAATTCTTAACCACTGCGCCACCAGGGAAGCCCTAGAAATATATTTTTAAAATACCAATCTGATCATTTGTATCCCCTGCTTTAAATGTTGATTTCCTGCTGCCTGTTGTATAATATCAAGGTTTTAAAATATAGCATTTGAGGACTCTGCAGGCCTCATCCCGTGCTGCTTTCCTGGAACTGGATGACTGCTTGGATAGACTGTAACTTGAGGGGTGTAACCATTTTCTTAGCACCTTGCATAGTAACCAGCAAGTTGCAGGGATTCAGTCAATGCATGCTTTCGCTCTTTTACATTGTTGCATTGTCACCTGCATTTTGCTTTTCGGCCTTCACATTATTGCATCCTCAGTGTGTTTCTTCACACTTCCAAAGCTTGATGATATCTGAAGCATTGTTGCTATGACAGTAACAAACAAAGGTAGGCAGGGCAAGTAAGTCCTCTGGATACGGAATTATTTTTGACAGGATTAGGTATTTTTGAGCCAATTTGTAAAGCTGCCCCTGTATATGAGAATACACAAGGAGAGGTTGTCAAAGCCAGTGTGACAAATCAGCAAAGCCTGGTTATGGCTGCTGCTGCTGCTGTGTGTGTGTGTGTGTGTGTGTGTGTGTGTAAATGTGTAAGCAAGGAGGTGGAAATCATTGTGTTCCTTTGGATCCTAAGGTAGTGTGCTTCTATCTCGAAGTCATTCTGATTTGATAGAGGAAATTTAGCTTTGAATACTAATTATCAGCAGTAGTTGAGTGGGCTTCTGCTTTGTCAACACTGCTGGGTTTGATAATTAGAGAATTACAGGGATTTGATCAGATTTTGGAATTCAATTCCTGGAAGATACCTATGTGTTTGCTAATGGTTGTCAGGCAGGCTTCTAGCTTTTCTTTAGAGCAATTGCTAAACATAAGTTTTCTATGCTGAAAATATTTTCCTCATATCAGTGATGTTTGGATGGTCTTTGTCACTTCTTACGTCCTCAAAGTCACTAAAGAGAAGCTTGCAAAGTCCTTTGCATTTTGTGGAAGCAAGGCATTATGCTCTATAGTTATAGTTAGAGGTCTTTCAGCTTCTTAGAGAAGAAGGGTATTTTCTACATGGCAAGGAGTGTTTAGACTTAGATGATCTTGGTATTTAAAAGTTCTTTTGAAAACAACTTCATGTTTTCAATTACAAAATAATATAGTGGCTCAGAGAGTGTGATAATTCACATATAATAGTAATAGTTATCAGCATTAGTTGAGTAGGATTCAGAGTACTCTAAACTCTTGCCAATTTTCATTTCCCCTAACAGTCAAGATTCCTTTCTTAATTCCAACCTTTGCATGTACAACTCTTTGCATTCTTCCTGGCAAATTCCTTCTCATTCTTCAAGATTCACTTCAAATGCCCCCTTTTCTAGGAAGTCTTTCTTAACTTCCTTGGACATGGCCCATTATGACAGGAATGAGAAAGTTGAAGTATAAAATATAAGTGGATTAAAAAAATAAGAGCAGTCATGTCTATCATTTTATCCCTCCAGCCAGGAGGGATTAAAAAAATATATAGCTATATATATTTTTTGGCCGTGCTGTGCAGCTTGTGGGATCTTAGTTTCCCTACCAGGGATCAAACCCAGGCCATGGCAGTGAAAGTACTGAGTCCTAACCACTGGACTGCAAGGGAATTCCGAACCTTAAATAATTTTAAACAATTAAAAATACTAATTGCTTTTAGAAATAACTTCGATGTTCTATTATATTAATATAGAATGAATGCTTAAAAATTTTTTAGTGTAATTAAGCTTTTAAAATGTTAGGCAAGGAAGTAATTTTACATTTTTGTAGATGAATACCAGTTTGGGGGCTTTTTTGATGTTGTTTTTAGAATGTTGACGTTGCAGTCCTTTCCGTCTTTATTTTCAGTGTCAGCAGAATCCCAAGTATAAGAAAATGTGATTAATTCTTTCACATTGAAGTCATTTAATCGTTCTTTGCCTAACAGCTGCTTTTTATTCAGTACATTGAACATAAAATTCTAGAGTGCCTTTGTGCAATCATAAATTTTAAATGTGAACCATTCTTCCTCTGAAGTATCATATGCTATTGTTGTTTTGATTTGTCAGTTTGGTAGGCTGTTTTGCTAGAGACTGCTATTGTAGTTGGTTAGGAGGGCATTCTTCTGAGACTAAACCCTTTCCCCAGCTTTGTATGTCACTATGGTATTTAGTGTTATGTACTGACAATAATGAAGTGGGGAAAAATTGGTTTGACTTGTCATTCCTAAGCTCCTTTTATTTCTAGAAAAGCTTGGAGAAGTGGAGAAGTAGGGTCAAAACAAAGCCGTGAGATTCTTACTTGGATATTTTGGGTCAGAAAGAGCCAGCTTAGTAAATTTCAGCTCCACAAATGTATACTGCCTCTGTGGAAAAAGAAGGGTAATTAACACTTCGTTTCTGACTTGTCTGGCAGGAGACATAAAAGAAATATATAAATAACTTAAATATAATTATATTGAAAGTTCCTTGAAAGCAGGACTATGCCTTAATCTTCTTTTTAAAACATTTTACATGCCAAACTCCGTACGTTGTAGTTGCTCAAAATATTCTGCAGACTAAACTAACGGTAGTAGTCCTGAGATGGAGATCAGGTGCGGGGGACTCATTTGATTCAGGCCTTTAATGAAAGGTGTTGCAGGTGGAAGAGTCAGTGCTGACTTCCTAGAATTTAGCAGCCACTGTTCCACACAGGTCAGTGCAGACCCCAGAAATGTGAACTAGACTGCTGTGGCTCTGGATGCCAGAGGAGGAAGCAATCCAAGGAGATTTTTGCTTCTGGTTTAAGTTTAATGAATCTGACTATTTTTGGTTAGGAGCAGTTGCTTTAAGATTTTCCTTGAAACTTATACCTGAGGCTCTTCCAGTGAGTCTCACTTCCCCTGTGTGAGCCCTCCATGTGCCACTTGCTCTTCCTGATCCTGATGGAATCCCCTAATTCATGACAGGCACGTTCTCAAGTGGGAAATTTGGCTGTAGACTTTTGTTTATTTTGCTTTTTGTTTTTTCAAAATAAACTGAGAAGCACCTTTTAAAAGATGTGAAGAGAAAGAGTAACCTAGGTGTCTCAGGAGCCTTGGTGATCTCAGGTTGTTTGGTATCCATGAAAGAAAACAGTTTCCAAAAGGAGATGGCCAACGTATATGGAAGTGCAGAGATGTTAAGGGGGGATAAATTCAGCATTCAGCTTAGCAATTAGAAGTTCACTGGTGGGACTTCCCTCATGGTGCAGTGGTTAAGAATCCACCTGCCAATGCAGGGGACATGGGTTCGAGTTCTGGTCCAGGAAGATCCCACATGCTGGGGAGCAACTAAGCCCCTGCACCACAGCTACTGAGCCTGTGCTCTAGAGCCCGTGTGCCACAACTACTGAAGCCTGTGCACCCTAGAGCCCGCAAGCCGTGACTACTGAGCCCACGCGCTGCAACTACTGAAGCCCGCACACTCTAGGGCCTGTGTGCCGCAATTACTGAGCCTGCATGCTGCAACTACTGAAGCCCACACGCCTAGAGCTCGTGCTCTGCAACAAGAGAACCCACTGCAACAAGAAGCCCGCACACCGCAACGAAGAGTAGCCCCCGCTCGCCGCAACTGGAGAAAGCCCACGCGCAGCAACGAAGACCCAACACAGCCAAAAAAAATTTTTTTTTTAAATTAAGTAAGAAAATAAAAATGAGTAAAAAATCCATTGGTCTATCTTAGATTTGAATGGATCTTTAAAAAAAAAAAGAAATTCACTGGTGCTATTTTTATATTTTATGCGGACTCAAAGTGTGAAGGCTTTTTTTTTTTTTACTTTGGAATAGTAGTTGAGTGATTAGGCTTTTGGTATTTTTACCAAAATGATAAGTTGTTTCTCAGGATGTATTGCTCCTAATGAAAAACTGAGTTATTCTTTCTCATTCATAGAAGAAAATCCCTCGCCTCCCCTATATATGAACTCAGAATTACTTCTAGCTAAATTGGTATGTTAGTTCATTGGCCTGAAAATCAGCCAGTATGTTTTAAAGTATTTCATGAAGAGCTACAAGAGTCATGGTGATTTAGGATTTTACAAACTTTGGTGACCATCTTATGTTCTATAATGAAAGTATCCAGGATGAAGAAGGAAGTCAAAATGGTCTTATCTGAGCAGTCATTTGCTTTAGTCAATCCTTTGTAAAGCATTGTTTTACAGTATTAACCCTAAGGGTGGTGCACAAATTTAATTTGGGGATTACTTATACCTTACTAAATTGTAAGTGTAGGTTTATCTTTTTTGTATATGTGTGATCTCTTATTGTACTAAGGCACTAACTAAAGTGATTATCCATTAAAAAGCCGTGTCCATTGAAAAGCCATGATGGTAATGGCTCCATCATGCTGTTAAAGTAGTCACTCGCTGGCAGGTGTGTTGGAGATGTAAACCAAATTGTTCTGTTTTGAATAGGGAGCTGCTTGAATGGCCATAAATGTTCATATTTGTATATAGAAAATATAGGTTTTTTTCATGAGCGTTAAGACAATAAAGTTTTTGAAAAAAATATTTTGAAGGAAAATAATGGCATAGGTAAAGTAAAGCTTGAAGGTATATTCTCTTGTGTTTTCAACGCAACGCAGAAATACATTTTGTGGTGCCGTTGAGAGGGTTCCCAAAATCAGTGGTGTGAATGAATACCTGGCTTACTTACCAAGTCTAGCTCTTTACAAGCTTGAAGGGAATGAGAACTTTAGTAACATGGTTTGTCATGGTTGAATGCTGCCATTAGGTGTCAGGAGCATATTAAAGAGGAGGGTTGGGCTGTTAAATATCATACTCACTTGTTAAGACAAGATAATAGTTGAAAAATCATAGGACAAACTAACCTTGTATACTTATTAAAGAAAGGGGCCTTAAAGTATTTTTGGTTCCTTCATATTAGATTTTCTTTCTTCTTCTTCTTCTTTTTTTTTTTTTTGATGTGGACCATTTTTAAAGTCTTTATTGAATTTGTTACAATATTGCTTCTGTTTTATGTTTTGGTCTTTTGGCCACAAGGCATATGGGACCTTAGCTCCCCAAACAGGGATATAACCTGCACCCCTGCATTGGAAGTCGAAGTCTTAACCACTGGACTGCCAGGGAAGTTTGTAGATTTTCTAATTAAAAATTCTGTGGTAATTAATAAAAGTCAAACTTCAGTTAGAATTTTCCTTCAATACATATGACTATGGAAGCTTTTATGTTAATTTCAAATTATTTTTTCAAATGGTCTTATTTCCTTTATCATCCTTCTTTAATATTCATTTCTTAACATCTGTATGAGAAAGTAGCCCTTATATGCATATTATAAAATGGAGGCAGTCTGACTCGACCAGCAAAATTTTTTTCTAATGTAATAAAGCTGTGAAATTACCATGACCCCTAGTATTTTATGTTAAAAGGGCGATTTGTGTTATATTAGAGATAACAAGGAAGCTCTTATGCTGAGGCTTGTGCTGAAATGAGGTTTTCTATAATTCTGTGAAATTGTTGTTTGAGTTTAACTTTTTTCTTGAGGCAATTTTGTATCTTATAAGATTTTAGAAACGAATGTGAAATGGAATCTTTAATCATTGTTTCAGTAAATGAAGTCTGTGCTCCTCAAAATGTGAGCTCTGAACCCTTTGGGACTCAGCAATTTTTGTGAGATGTAGGACACTGCTCATAAAAGCTTGAAGCAACCTCAGGAAAAGTGAATTATAATGTTACTAATAGATATACATTTGTAAAGTTATCCTTGTTTCTTACTCCAAATAATTGTATCCGAGTTTATTCCACACCACATCTTATGTGCATATTGTAGAGATTCAGTGGTTCTGGGGTGAGCTGCAGCAAGGCTGTGCTCAGTGGTGGAGCTCAGGAATATAATAATTTTCAACCAAGATGAAAGTTTCATGTCTCATTAAGTAAACAAGTCACAACCCACAGAGATTTATCAGTGGACTATTCCTATATTATTTCAGATATAAATTTATTAACTTGTACCCAAGGGCTCAAAAGCAACAGAGGCATTGACAGAACATTAAGTTCCATCTTGATGTCACAGGTCTCTACAGTGATCTTGCTGTAAAATAGTAGTATTTTCAAGATAATTATGACTGTGACTAACTATGAATGCTGGAGATGAAGAGAATATTCCCACTTCTAGCAGCATCGGTGGGTGGGTGGGTGGCCTTTAGGCTTTGGGCTGTGATTCACTTCATTTTGAGGGTGAAGGAAAAAATCTTTATGATACTTTTTTCCTCACTATTTTTTTCTGCTTATGTGTTCATTTACGTCTTTTTTTAAAATCACATTTTCAGTTTTCTGTTGCTTGTCATTTACTAATATTCAGAGCAATGTGTGATTTTATGGCATGTATGCACATTACAGGGGTATTTTTTCAAATTCATTATTTTTCTGTATGCTTTGAGCTAGTTTCTTTTTCTAACTGAAATATATTTCTACATGTACTATGGTTACCTCCATAGGAATTTTTTCAAATTTATTTTGCTTTGTACAGATTTTTACTACTGTATTTCTTTTGTATATGTGACCTATAGGAATTCATTCAAATGTATTTTATATTAGGTCCTGTTTTGTTAGTTGCTAGTTTCATCTGAAATATTGTACCATTATTTAATACTGTATGTGTGATATGGGATTTTATTTACCAGTAAGATTATTATGCTTTTTTCCATGCTAAGTATCTGTTGATCTAAAATACTTAAAAAATAACTTCGTGATGCTATATTTTATTTTTAGGTTAGTAGACTGTCATTGCATATCCTGAACTTGATATTTCCATCTGGATTCTTGTCTACAGTATATGAAGCAAACAGTTACTTTTCCTCCTACAAAATCACTTTAAAATGACTCTCAATACATATATTAATAAAAGTATTTTTATAAATTGTTTGCCCTAGTTCTTTACATCTTTGAAATTCTTCAGAGAAACAGCCAACTATATGTATGCGTATGTGTGTGGGTGTGTGTGTGGGTGTGTGTGTGTATTTGAAGGGGAGAGGGGGCGGAGGGGAGAGAGAAAGAGAGAGGGAGGGAAATGGATGTGGCTGTACTGTGTCACTGGGTTATTTCCCACGTGACAGCGATTTGCTTGAGCTGGGTAGCAGCTACTACTTTTAGTGAAGTGTGAGCACTCCAGTTTGCTATACTCAGCCCACTCAGCTAACCCCAACCCATTCAGACTTAATCTAAACTTAAACTTGAGCTATAGATTTTTTAAAATCATTGTTAACTGAAGTAGTCTTCTTGTTTCTTTTCTCTTCCTTATTGTGTATGTAGTTCTTTCCATTTGGAACCTCTTTCCCTATTGAAAACACTCTTCAGTGATCAATTCCAATTCCATCTTCGCACGAAAACTCTTAGTTTCATATGATTGAAAATCTGGCTTGATATTGAATGGAGCAAAAAAGGGATTTGTTTGCTATGAACTGAAAAATGCCTCCTCAAGCACTACTAAATCCAGAGGCTCAAGAGCTGTCATTAGGATCTGGTATCTCTCCATTGCTAGACTCTCTTTCCATGAGATGCCTCCATTCTCAGATAGGCTCTCCCCTTGTGGTGGCAAGACAGTGGTCGCAAGCTCTAAGTTTTCATCCTCTCAGCTGCAAATCCAGCATGAAAAAGAACTTGTGTTTTTGAGTTGCTTAAGCAAAATTCCCAAGATTAGTGATGATTATATCTAATTAGCATGGCTTGGGTCAGGAATGCATTTTTGAACCATTTTCTGTAACCAGGAGGATGTAGTAGTTTCGATTTGCTCAGCCTAGGTCACATGCGCACCCCTGCAGTTAGCTCCAAGGGAGCAGGGAGACAGATAAAGGGGAAGAAATGATTACCAGAGGAATATGGGGGTGGACGCTGGATGACAAAAATGGTACTTGCCTTCACCTTCCTTGCTTGCCCTATTGCAAATTCTGTGCCCCTCTGCTAAACTTCTCTGATACTGATGATCAGCAGCACATATAATATTCTGCTTTGTATTATAGTCATTTGTTTATTCAGTTATTTGCCAGACATTTATTTAGTGCCAGTGATTTTGCAGGCATTGTGCAAGGGGATGGGAATACAAAGATAAAAAAGACACATCAGTTGCCCTTGGGGAATTCACAATACAATAGGTATCATTTGTTTCCCAACTGGATTGTAAAGCTTAGGGTATATCAGAGATATTATTGTGTTCCCTTATAGCATGTTACAATATTTTCCACAAAATAGACTCTCGATAGATAGTATAAAGTTTGTGCATGCAGCTTATTAAAACATAGTTTCATTACTTCAAACTTGCTAGATGAATGAATCTCAGTGTGTGACCATCTTGTTTGTACTCATACTTGAAAAGCATTCCCACTATACCTGTATGCTTCTCCCTTGGCCTGGCAAGAAGCATGCTATCTCTTTGACAGGCTCCTGTGGAGCTTGGTAATTCTTGAATCACAGTTACTTGTTGGTTTATCTTGGCTCCTGTAGTAGAACTGGATATTCCTGAGGGTAATGAATTACTTAATACATGTTTGTTGATTTCAATCTGTTGAATGATGGAAATGTATGTGCTTTGATTGCGGGAAACAGTTGCAGTTCTTTTTTCACTATCTCTTTATAGTTATTTGTTCATAAGACTTTGTCAAGATTTTCCCTCAAGTTCTCGTTTATGTTTAACAGGCAGATTGGGTTTTGTTCTTCATTCAGTTTTTTATGTGTACATTTTGAACTGGTATTATTTTAATACCTGTCACGAAGTCGGGGTTGCTATTAATAATCAGAGAGGACTTATATCTCTGGAAAGCTACAACTATCTTTAGGATGGCTAGCATTATAGAGTTAAAATGAATTCCACTGACTGGCTGGGTGTTTTCTGTTATCCAATCTTAAGTTAACATCCCTCGTTTCTATTTTTTCTGCAATAAAATTCAGGCTTCGATTTCCTGAGGTCTTTGTAATTGCTAATGAAAAAAACTTGGTGTGCTTTGAGAAGGATAAGAGCCCAGATCGAATATTGGCCATATGCCAGGCACTGTTCCTTGCATATATTATCTTTTAAATCTTCCCAACAATTTTATGGGGGTAATACTATTATTATCCCTGTATTGTAGGAGATAAACTGAGGCTTGGAAAGGTGAAGGAACCTGCCCAGGGTCACTGACTGAATTGGGCTCCTAAACCATGTATCTCTCATTGCAGAGCCCATGGTGTTAATGCCTCGAAAGCACAGAGGCATTTAAAAACCCCAAATTCATACCTTGCCACCCATTTCCCCCTCCCACCACCCTGAAGGTTGATAGCATCTTCATGCTGGTAATATATTAAACATTTGCTGGACTAATTTTCTCACCAGTATTCCCAAGATGACAATTTTGTGTATTTCTTTTCATCTCTTGTGTAATAACAGTGGTAGAATATAGTCAACACATTACCTTTCATATCTCTAAGTATCTTTAATCCTTTGACACAAACAAAAGCCATTTCTATAATATATGCAAATATGTATTTTTCAACTGTGGTAATAAATTTCATCACTTATTTCAAACATTCAAGTGTTTCAACAAATTTTATGTGCATTATACAAAAATTAAAATAATCAATAAAAGTGCAGATCAGAAATTCAGGTGCCTCAGAAACCCTGCTTCTTAGAGACCACCATTTCCATCATTCAGCAGACTGCTGTTGGGTCTACGTCTGTATCTATATCTAATATATACACTCCTGAATTCATACCATATATAATTTTCTTTTAATAGTTATATACTATTCCATGGTATGAAACATGTCAAAATGTAATTAACCAGTACCCTTTTGAGTTATGTCCATTTTTTTTTCCATTGCATGGAACATCAGTATACATATATCTTTATACAATAAAGTTTTTTTGTCTTTTTTTTTTGCATGGGATAAGTGAATAGAAATGAATTTCCCGAGGCATATTTTGCATTTTTATATATGTTGTCAAATTGTATTCCAGTATATATTATATTAACTTAAACCCCATCAACACTGTATGAGTGCACTGTTTTCTTACAGCCTTGCTAGCATGAGATATTATCATTCTTTTTAATCCTTGTCCATCTTATAAATGCTGTAAATATTATCTCTTTGTAATTTTAATTTTAATTTCTTATGTTATTTAGTTCTGTTGCATTTTAAATCTTGAAATTTTGCATGTTAAAACCTTGAGACTGGGCTTCCCTGGTGGCGCAGTGGTTGAGAATCCGCCTGCCGATGCAGGGGACACGGGTTCGTGCCCCGATCCGGGAAGATCCCACATGCCGCGGAGCGGCTGGGCCCGTGAGCCATGGCCGCTGAGCCTGCGCGTCCGGAGCCTGTGCTCCACAACGGGAGAGGCCACAACAGTGAGTGGCCCGCCTAGCACAAAAAAAAAAACCTTGACACTGACTCTTTTTCTCTGTGAAATTGAGGCCATGACAATTCTAAGCAGACCTAGACATTTTCTCTGGCTTTTAAAAGTAGAGATGTTTCTTCCGTCTTTACATGGTAGAGTCTAATATACAGGTAATATTGTATGTTCTTGATGGTCCAGTCATTGTCACAACATTATGATAGCTTTTTGAACAGCCTTATTTTAAAAGCCATTAGGTGTAGAATGTTTTAACCTGGTGGGGTATATCTTTTACTTTTAGAGAAAACTTCCATTTCATTTCTGATATTTTGTGAAAGAATACCTGGAACTAAATGTGGCAGCCCCTATGTGATATCTGAAATTGTACTGTAAACACCAGGAGAACCGAGAACCCCTGTAGTATTCTCAGCTTTCTTCTTTACATTCAAGTACTTTGAATTTAAACCAGCCCATTAGGCATTAGTTGAGTTTGTAAGCTTTACTATGCTTTTTGGTTATAGGAGAAAATTAATATTCAATATTTAAAATTTTTTTCAATTTACTACCTTTGTAGTGCTTGATATTACTATGCAGTTATATTTTATCCCTCCCCCCACTTTTTGCCTGCAGTAATAGGTGCTAATTATTATATTTTACCTCTGTAAGCATGTTCTTGCCTTTTAGGAATACTTCTCTTAGAAGTTCCTTCCTATTTCTCTTTGACTTTTGACAAAACTGTCTCTGAACCTGCAGGTTTAAATAGACAAAGGAAAAAGCCTATGTTGTTTATTGTCTTTCCAGAAGAGGGTGTAGCAAGAGAGGAAAAGAGCAACTGTACTATCCTATTCCTCTTCAAATTTGGCATCTCTTAAAAATTACAGATGACGGAATAGTCATCATATTGAAAAACACTCCTACACTTGTAATTCATAAATAATATTGGCAATTAAATCCAAGATGTTCTGTTAACAGGAACCAAAAAGTAAATCTGTCTCCCTCTAAAATATGAAGATCATTGTCCTATGAGACAAGGATGAATGGAGAAAACACATATTTAGGACTGAAATGGAAGTCTTGGAAGGAAAAATCTTTTAATTAAAAGCATTACTAATCTCAGATTCAAAGCATCCTTTAATAGTTGCAGTGTATCTATGGCATTTACACATCAGAAAAAATAAACTAAATTTTGACATTTGATGCATGAGAAAATATTTTTTTTTTTGCCAAGAAATTTATTTATACTGCCAGTATTTAAAAAAAAAAAGGATGGATTGCTGCTTCGTAGTACAAGTCACTAATTTCAAGTTTTTGCCTTTAAAAACAAATCTGCGGGCTTCCCTGGTGGCACAATGGTTAAGAATCCAGCTGCCAATGCAGGGGACATGGGTTCGAGCCCTGGTCAGGGAAAATCCCACATGCCGCGGAGCAACTAAGCCCGTGTGCCACAACTACTGAGCCTGCTCTCTAGAGCCCGCGCGCCACAACTACTGAAGCCCGCAGCGCCTAGAGCCCGTGCTCTGCAACAAGAGAAGCCACCGTAATGAGAAGCCCACGCACTGCAATGAAGAGTAGCCCCCTCTCGCCACAACTAGAGAAAGCCCGCATGCAGCAATGAAGACCCAACACAGACAAAAATAATAAATAAATTAAATTTATAAAAACAAAAACAAATCTACTATTGTTCCTTTCACATAAGAATGGTTATTATATAATCCAGAAACACTAAGTTTTATTTGTTGAGGATTCTGATTTTAGTATTAAGCATGTAGAACATAGCAATGTTTGATGCATTGTTTCCATTTTCTCACTCTACCCTTTGAGGCTAGTTTCTCCCTCAGCTACTGTACTGAAAATGACTTCACTAATACACCTAGTTACATCTGAAATGCAGATCCAATATGCCTTTTCTGTTGCTGTGTTCTGTTGAGCTCTTTGATGCGTATGTTGTTGACTGCTTTCTTTTTGAAACCCTCCTCTCATGACTTTCAAGATACTTTTGTCACCTTGTTTTTTTAAAATTCCACTGACCTTTAAATATTTGGTCTCCCTCAAGGTTTATCCTTGTTTCTCTTTATTAGTCTCTTTTTCATAATGTTTCCCTAAGGGGTATCATCCTCTTTTGTACATTCAGTTATTGCTCATTCACCAGTGAGTGAATCTTCGTCAATATTGCAGACAGCCCTCCTGAGTTCCAGCCCTCTGTTAACAACTTCTGACTGTTTATCACATATCCCCACCTCATTATTCAGTCTTTCTAGAGCATGGATGATTATCTAGCACTTTCCCTCAAATTTGTACTCACTCGTATATTTCCTTTACCATTTAATGTTATTATCCTCCATCTAAGTTCCTCAACCTAGAAACTTTGGTCTTAACTTTAATCTCCATAATCTTTAAGAACAATAAACAAAAGTATGTAATCTGTGCTAGCTATAGTTGTTATTTAAGTTGTTAATATTTTGTATGAATTGAATAAAATTTAAGATATTAGATTTTATGAAGTTTTCTGAAATCTTAACTGTGATTTTATTTTATTTTATTTATTTTTTTTTTGTGGTATGCGGGCCTCTCTCTGCTGTGGCCCCTCCCGTTGCGGAGCACAGGCTCCGGACGCGCAGGCTCAGCGGCCATGGCTCACGGGCCCAGCCGCTCCGCGGCATGTGGGATCCTCCCAGACCGGGGCGCGAACCCGGTTCCCCTGCATCGGCAGGTGGATGCGCAACCACTGCGCCACCAGGGAAGCCCTATTTTTTTAATTTTTAAAAATATTTATTTATTATTTATTTGACCGCCTCGGTCTTAGTTGCGTCATGCGGGATCTTTTTTTGCAGCACGAGGGCTTATTTGCCCCGTGGCATGTGGGATCCTAGTTCCCTGACCAGGGATAGAACTCACATCCCCTGCATTGGAAGGCAGATTCTTAACCACTGGACCACAGGGAATTCCCTGTTATTTTTAAAAAGGTGTCTTTAGCCAATCCTTTTCAGGGAGACTGGAGACACGTTCTGTAATTTTATATTGAAAGTAGAGAGAAAGCATGGCTTATATAGAAAATTTGATTACACATAGTTTTCAGAATTGTATTTCAGAAAACAAACTAGTTATTTTATATATGAATATTTATATTTGTAAAAATAGATGCTATTATATATGATATAAATATATATTATAATAGTATATATAATGTAAATATATATTACCAAATCTGCACTGACTATTGAAGTTAAGGAAAGAGCTGGCCAATGAAGAAAAATGTTTCTTTAATTCTGCATGCTGACATTTTCTTACAAAACCAGTTTATTGTTGAAGCAGAGGGAGTGCAGTTTTTATTCTGGTTGTCTTTGAGGACATTGAGCATGCATATGCTGTTCTGTAAAATCGTTACAAATAGACAAGAAATGATTTGTTCACAGTTAAAGTTGTGGGGAAGATGTTATCGTTTCTTGGATTGTTGTAGAAACAAGTATTAGAAAAGCTTTTACGAAAGAGAAAATCTGTATGATTTTCATAGTCATGGCTGAGGCTTTGCTGATTGTGTGGAAATTGTCCTGTCTGCATAAACAGTCTGTGTGCCCAGACTGCAAAATGGTCTAATTTTGAAGACCATTCAAAAATGATAACTTCCTTCCTTTTTAAATTTAGAATCAGTTTATTTTGAATATGTCCTTCTGACATTTTCTAAATAAAAATGGAAGGTTAAATCATCCAAGGATGTCCTAGAGTTCAAAGTATACCCCTTCCCCCAACATATACACGCACACATACACACAAAACAAAACACCAAAATGAAACCTTCGAGCTTTCTGTGAGAAATTTAGTCTTGATAATTCATACTTCCTTTGAAGATTGATTTTGTTCTCCTTGTGATGAATTCTGACTTTCTTGTTCCATGGCTGTCATCTCAGTTGTTTAATGATTTATTTTTCTTACTCATAGAATTGAGTTCTCCAGATAATATAGCTATACCTTGTATTGGTGTCAAGGTCAAAATCTTTTAATTTTATTGATGGAACTGTTATTGTAACCTGAGGATCTCTTGCTGTATATTTAAATCATGTCGTATTGCCTAAAAATGGTCATATCTTGGCTTTTGGTCCAGCAGATACTTTCATTAAATTCCTTTGCTACATCTAGTTTACTTTTCCTTGAGAGAAATATAACGGAATAATACCAAGCATCATGATTGCAAATAGATTGTTACCATGGCAACCCGACAGTTTTTAATATTAGAATTTTCCTGTTAAAGCAAAATGTATGACATTGGGGACCTTTCCCTGACTACAGAACTTTATGGTGTCTCTTATAGTTGGCACTACCCTGTGTCGGCTAAGAAAACTGTTATTCTTTAACAAGAAAACAGTTAATTTAAACACTTCTTTGCTCATTGACCCCTCAGCTACTATGTTAGGAAGACCTATGCTTTCTCAGCTGTAGTCCCACTCTTTGGTGTAGGGTCTTTCATAATTAGGTGCCAGTAAGATTTGTAAGAGACAATAAGTAAAGAGAATCACAGTTTCACACTTGATTCCAAAGAACTTTGCCACTGACTAACTGCATGAGCGGTCTTGGGAAAATGGCTTAGATTCCGTGGTGCTGGTTTTAAAAATTACATGTGGGAATATTAATCCCTGTCTTATTTGTCTTATGTGAAGTAATACATAAAATATTACCGCCTTTTATTTATAGCAGGGGTCCCCAACCCCCAGGCTGCTGACGGGTACTGGTCTGTGGCCTGTTAGGAACTGGGCTGCACAGCAGGAGGTGAGCAGGGAGCGAGTGAGTGAAGCTTCACCTGTGGCTCCCCATCGCTCCCCACCACTCACATTACCGCCTGAACCATCCTCCCCCGCAACACACACACCCACCCGCCATCTGTGGAAAAATTGTCTTCCACGAAACTGGTCCCTGGTGCCAAAAAGGTTGGGGACTGCTGATTTATAGTGAATATAGGGATAACTAATATGTTTACACCATATTGGGTTTATGTATTATCTCATTTAACTCCCACAATAACCCTGTGAAATAGATATATTACTCTCAGTTTATATACGAAGACATTTATAAGCAGAGAGCTTAATTGGTTGGCACATAGATCTCACAACTATTCAATATCTAGGTGGATTTGGAAGAAAGAAAGAATACTCTTTCTAGTTGCATTGCTTTCCCTGCTAATTTATGTGCCTACCATGGTAGCTGGCATATAGTTGACACTGGATATTTGTTGGATAAATGAATACTAAGCTGAATACTTCTTGGAAATGTAAGACTCAGTAAGACTCACCACTTGTAGGTAATTTCTTGAAGGAAATTAGAAATTAGTAATTCTTCAACAGGGCAGGCCCTATTTATTTCTATATGTTTCTTTATAGTCTCTCATTCATCAGACCTTGTGAGTGGTACTATGTGTCAGGGACTTAGGTATGCAGAGATGAGTAAGACAGCCTCTGTAGCCAGTGGTCTGGTTAATAATTTGGGTAGCCAAACCCTTTGGAGGGCACATGAATTCCTTCAAGTGTATATGATATTTCCATCAAGACAACTTTGTTATTAAGGCCTGGAGATTGGTCCCTTCTTTGACCTTTTATTAGTATTTAAAAATAACAAGAAATATATGACTCTGAAGTTCTGAATAAATACAGTTTGACATAGACTTCTCAGGTGTTACAGCCATTATGCCAACTGCGGAGTTCAAGCCAAACTATTATTTGTTCATTGTACATTCTTTTTTTTTTAAACTTCCTTTATTAAAAGGAATTATAGGGCTTCCTGGTGGCATAGTGGTTGAGAGTCCCCCTGCCGATGCAGGGGACACGGGTTCGTGCTCTGGTCCGGGAAGGTCCCACATGCCGCGGAGTGGCTGGGCCTGTGAGCCATGGCCGCTGAGCCCGCGCGTCCGGAGCCTGTGCTCTGCAACGGGAGAGGCCACAACAGTGAGAGGCCCGCGTACCGCAAAAAAAAAAGGAATTATAAGAATTAAGCGATGACATATTTTACAGGTGAACATCATAGCCTGTATCTACAAGAAGTATAAAAAAGATGCCCATGTTTTAATTCCTCTATTGCTACTTAACAGTTGTGAATATCAGCTCTAGGCCCTAAAAATCAAGATGAAGAATGAAATACTAAGGAAAAGCAACTTCTTCTTCATCACTGGGTATCATCTTACATTCTTTGAAAGCCGTTTATTGAGTGCCTGCTATGCTAGCCGATCAACTATTGGTTCCTTTCCTCAAATATGAAGTCACAGTACTGTCTCCTATTCATAGGGGACTCTTGCCCTTAGAGCACATGGGAAGGGCATTACACTCAGGCCGTAGGTGCCTGGGAAGGCTCTGGGAGAGTCTTTGCAGCTAGATAAATTGGGGACAAAAGTTATCAGGCAGAGGAGCAGCCTATACCAAGGCACAGATATACAAGATGTTGCTTTGGGGAAGCTGCCAGGCAATTTGGTATGCGCAGGAGGCAGGAACTTGGTCAGAGATGAGGCTAACGATAGGCTGGCGCCAAGGAGTTGGGCCTTATCTTGAGGGAGACCCATTTACGCGTTCTTAAGTTGACAAGGGACATGGGATTTGGTGAGTGAGATGTGCACTTCAGAAAGCTCTTTCTTTCTCAGTTTGGAGGATGTTTGGAAGGAGAGTAAAACTGAGACCAGGAGACTGCTGCAGTCATCAGGTCAAGAAATGATGTGGTCCTGAAGGTCTGGACAGTAGCAAGAGGCAAGGAGCCAGCAAGCAGTGGAGCACCTGCCTCCCCCTTCGGCTCAGTCTTCTCTGCTCACTTACACTTTCTGTCTCAGCTCTCCTGGATCCCATGCAGTTCCAGAGTGCACCATGCTTCTTTGTTTCTCTCTGCCTTTACAGGTGTCATGCTATTGGTTTTCGGTGCCTTCCTCTCAGAACTTTAACCTGACCGATTTGTGTTTATTCCACAAATCTGTTCAAGCATCCACTGCTTTGTGAAGCCTTTCCCAGTTTACCCAAGAGGAACTCATGTTCCTACCTTTGGGCTCCCCCTAGGTCATACACATACCTCTTTTGCTGTACTTCCATTCATTCATTTGACAACTATTTATTTCACACTACTATGTGCCAAGCACTGTTCTAAACAATGGGGAAATCAGTCAGCCCAAACTTCTGAATTAATGAAGCTATCTAAGTTTAAAAAAAAAAGCAGGATTTTGAGCAGAGAAATGACTTGATCTAATGTCTCTTTTAAAAGGGTCACTTTAGGGCTCCCCTGGTGGTGCAGTGGTTGAGAATCTGCCTGCCGATGCAGGGGACACGGGTTCGTGCCCCGGTCCGGGAGGATCCCACATGCCGCAGAGCGGCTGGACCCGTGAGCCATGGCCACTGAGCCTGCGCATCTGGAGCCTGTGCTCCGCAACGGGAGAGGCCACAACAGTGAGAGGCCTGCGTACCACAAAAAAAAAAAAAAAAAAAAAAAAAAAAAGGGTCACTCTGGTCAGAAAGAGAAAAACAAATATCGTATATTATCGCATATATGTGGAACCTAGAAAAATGGTACAGATGAACTGGTTTGCAGGGCAGAAATAGAGACACAGATGTAGAGAACAAACATATGGACACCAAGGGGGGAAAGTGGCGGGGGCGTGGAGGTGGTAGTATGATGAATTGGGAGATTGGGATTGACATGTATATACTAATATGTATAAAATGGATAACTAGTAAGAACCTTCTATATAAAAAATAAAATTTAAAAATTTTTAAAAAATTTTAAAAATAAAAAAAGGTTAAAAAAAAAAAAAAAAGAAATGATGTGGTCCTGTACTCTGGCAGTAGTAGCCATGGCTGTGCTAAGGGGAGAGGGAAGTAATGAGAACATTTGAAGAAGGTGGAGTTGCTAGCACTTGGGGACTGCCCGCTGTGGACGTATTAGAAAGAAAGAAAGGAGTCAGAGAGGATGCTCATGTTTCTAACTCTGCAGACTTGAGGCGTGAGTGGTGGTACCTCAGAAAGACAGTGAGTACAGCCAGAGGAGTTGACAGTAGGGGAAGAGAGGAGAGGGAGTTGCCTGTGTAGATCATGCATTTCATGTTGGATGTGTTCAGTATGAGGTGCTTGTGGGACATCCAGGTGGATGTATTCTTAAGGGATCTGGATACGTGCGACTGAATCTCAAGAGTGATTTGGGTAGGAAGTTAAGACTTGAGAATATAGTATATATTCTCAAAAAATATAGAGATGATCGCTTATTCTGTGGAGGTAGAAATAATACAGGGAGAGGGTGAAAACAATGAAGACAGTAACAGTATGGATGGAACCCTGTGGAACAGGAATATTTAAGAGGCTAATTGAAAAAAAAGAGAAGCCAGCAAAGGTGATTGATTGAGATGAAGAGTCAGAGGAAAACCTAGAGAGAAAGATGTCATAGAAACCAGGGGAGAAAAAAACATTTCAAGATTGAAGTCAACAGTTTCGTGCTGTAGAGAAGTCAATTAAGATGAAGACTGGGGGCTTCCCTGGTGGCGCAGTGGTTGCGCGTCCGCCTGCCGATGCAGGGGAACCGGGTTCGCGCCCCGGTCTGGGAGGATCCCACATGCCGCTTGAAAAAAAAGAGAAGCCAGCAAAGGTGATTGATTGAGATGAAGAGTCAGAGGAAAACCTAGAGAGAAAGATGTCATAGAAACCAGGGGAGAAAAAAACATTTCAAGATTGAAGTCAACAGTTTCGTGCTATAGAGAAGTCAATTAAGATGAAGACTGAAAAGTGTTAATTGATTTCAATAGTAAAGAATCCTTTCGTGAGCTTTGCTAGAGCACCTCAGAGTCATGAGTGCTGGATCTTAAGAAATTGGGCTATGAATAAGAAATAAAGAACAGGATGGGGGTTAGAAAGGTAATAATAGTTTTTTGATTGGTTGGTTGTTTTAAAGAGTTTTGAACTTGGAGGCCAGTAAGGATGCATATTTTAAGGTAAGTGGAGGAGAGGGTTATTAGTGATGAAGTGAGATTTCTGAGAAGGTGAGAGCAAAGGAATTCGCCTTGAGTCTTGGGATAGGCACTTTCCCTCTGAGACTGTTGTGGGTTGTCACTCTGCAGGCTAGAAAACTTACTGGAGTGACCTCAGCAGTTGGAGAGCCTTAAAATGCCCCATGTCCTCAAAAGTGGAAACACATGTGCATATGCCTATGTTATACTACTGTGAGGTCACAGTCCCCTAATTTTTTAATTCACCTTCTGATGATAGCTTAAAGTAAAATCACAGTTTAATAAAAAAGTATACCTTGACCACACTTATATTAAAGTGGCCTTCTAGAAGCACCAGGTGCTCTAAGGTGCCAGCGAACCATTAAAAGTACGTGGTAAGTGTAGAGGGGAGAGACGTGAATGATGTGTTGTGCAAACTGACAGCCAGCACCGCTCAGAAGTGGCCTGCCAGTGCTGGGCCTCTTGATGAGGTTGCCTACGAGGTCGTGGGCCCACGACTGTCTTCAGGGGGTGATATGATATCGTTTAGGGATTCACAGTCCCTTCCTGGTGAGGAGCTGCAAATTGGCCTCATGATTACCACCACGTGTAGAAGAGTATCCAACGTGGTCTAGCCTGTCTGCAGTGCTTTCCTAGTGCAGATGCGGTAAGAAAGACAGATGCGGTAAGAAAGACAGGCAGTTACTCAAGTGTGGCAGCTGAATTGTTCTCTGTAGTCCTGCTTGATTTCGCCTTCGGGTTTTCTCAACTCAGGCTTCAGTTCTCAGTCTTAATACCTAACATCAACTAAAATTACTTTCTTGAAAATGGTTATCCATTGACTTCTTTCCTTCTGTTTTTTGCGTTTCCCTCACCCCCACTCTCCCTGCCTGATCTCCCTCTGTCTTTGCTCAGCCCCTTATAAGGTTGCAGACTGCTGTTTGGGCCTGACCTTTTTACCCCTGAGTGATCTCCAGTAATAGGTTGACAATACCTGCTCACAGTACTTTGTGTAAGGGAGACTAGTAATATGTCATACCTTTTACTGTGTCACGTAGTTTGTTATAGCACATACCTGCAAAAATTATACTGTACTGTGATGGAGTGACTAGTACGTTGGAGTAGATTTTTATTAGCAATATATTTGCCCATATAGCGATCATATCTTTTTAGTACGTGACAGTTATGGTAAGTTTAAGGTACAGACATATTGATTAGTTGTGGGAGGTAGTAATGACTCCTTTACTACCTACCTGTGTGATAATCAAATTTATTTTTTTCCCAAGACCAGTATTTTCTTCTTTCTATTGTAATTAGCTTTCTCTTTCTGCAAGTTAACTCTGATAATAAATACTGAATACTTGGCATGTTTTCTCAAGTATAAAAATAAAAACTTAAACGTAATGTGTAAATTACAGCTGAACATAGGTACAGACATGTGGTTATTAGTGTTGCTTAAATCATTGGGACTTCTTGTCAACACCATTACAAATGTTCCCAGAGGGCCTTCAAGTTGCTTCCTTTTCTGTCCCCTGTAAATAAAATACATACATTTTAAAATGCATGAATTTCAGATTTATTTTGCCCTTTGTTTGGAGGTCCACATATAAACAGCAACAACTAGTACTGAGAAGTACACGTGCACTGGGCTTGTTAGATGCCTCACGGTCTCTAAACGTTTGGTCTAGTGGTTCTGGCTAAAAGCCAGCAGCAAATTATACTTTCTGTGCAACTAAGTTCACTCTCTCATTTCTCAGAGCATGATCTGCAAAATGTACTCATAAGACATCAAATTTGAATTGTAAATTTGTGTGTGATTATTATTTTACAAGTAGTCAGAAAACAAACCAAAGGGGAACATTTTCCTAATTTGTTAGCAAGCTGTACACATAATTTGTAACTGATGCTCATCTTGACCATACAGTCAATATTCTGTAGTATATGGAAACACCAGTAATTCTCAAATCTTTCTTTTCTTTTTATTAAAATCACTTTATTAACCTACATATTTTCTGTTGTGCTAAAAAGCTTGCTTAATTGTACCATCATAAGGCAACAAATAGTCTTATTTTTTAAACAGGGGAAATTAGTTATTTTATAAAGTGGAAAATTGCCTGTTTAAAAAGAAGTATATGACCTCAGAGATTTATTATTACTTTTCTTTCAACGGCTCTGTATTTGGTGATAGGGTAGTTGATGATGACGATATCAGGGTGGTAAATTATGAAGACTGTGTGTCTAATTATGTGTGTTTACTTCAGAATAAAGCTAGATTTCCCCCCCTCCCCGCCACCCCACCCCCAGTCTGGGCAAGGGAAAAGATGGAGTGGGAAAAAATAGAGAATACTATAGAGTTTTCTTTATTTTGTGAGGTGTGTGTGTGCTTTTGTTCTTTCTGTCTTGGTAGTTGTGGTATTGCTTATTAATATTAGGAAAACTAAACTCCTGACACTTGAAAGAAAAGCAGTGGAATGAAGAATCACCAAATGGCTATGGCCTTGACAGTGTATTGATGTATCTGAAACTCTCACCCTCTAAGTTAAAGTCAAAGTTAAGTCCTGAGGTTTCTTATAAGCTCGGTTTTAACATTAGACAAGCTTCTGTTTTTACAGGTGCACTTCATTTGTGAAGAAAATTCCTGTAGAAAAATCATACCTTTGGCGTTTATAAGTTAAGAAATTAACCATATATTCTCTTTCTGGGAGCTTTTGCTCCCTCCCTTAACCAGTTTCCTCTCTGCTCACATACCAATATACTTAACTTTACTGTACTGCTTTTTCTTCTATAACTGGATCAATCACATAAGTTTTGAATATCATTCAAACATCCCCTTAAAGTATGAAAGAACGCACTTTTGGTCACCAAGGAGATGGCTTCTTTTAGATCAGTGTACTTGATTTTGCTAAGTTATCATTGTTTTCTCCCCATAGGCCCACACACCTATTGTGATAAATACACAAGTGATTCTCATCATCTGCATTGATAGTTAGGGAATTATTTTGAGCAGAGTGGCTCCCTATATTCATAATATTTGCAAGCGGCCCCAACTGAGGGAGGCTTCCATGTAACTGCTGACCTGGGTCACCCTCGATTATTGCTTTGAAATCCTGTTGGTGAGTCTGTGGCCACTGCTAGAGGCCACGTAAAATCCCTTCCAACTACTAGCAGCTATGAATAATAGCACATTTACTGAGCATTTACTATGTGCTATGCACTGTGCTAAGCACTTTACTTGAATTATCTTGTAAAATATCCATTTGAGATCGGGGTCATTGGGTGGTAGATTCACAAACACTGTTAGATCTGCAAAGAAAATGTAGTATCAAAGTACAATTTTCAAAAAGTTAGAACTTGACTCATAGAAATATAGAAAGAAATATGTCAGTGATTTATTAACTTATTAACAAGGGAACCTATAAAGGTTACTGCTGGTTCCAACATTAAAATATACACACACACACATCATGTCTATGTATACATATTGTATCTACATATACATATTGTATCTACATAAACTTATTATATCAACATATATACAAACATATATATATATATATATATATATATAAAAAAATAAGATTTCTAGGTTGGAGACAAAACTGGTAATGTTCTACAGTCAGTAAAACTATAACTTTTAGGGTTATTATTTCTCTTGGACCCAAACCTACAAGTAACTTGCAGTACCGCAGTGTCTGCACTCTAATGGAAGAGTACATGACAAAGTCAAATGCAGGGACATTCTTCTAGAGAATTAAATAAACCCTGAGTCAGCCTATTAAATGGTACCGCAATATGACACTGAAAGAACGTGTGGCTCTCTCACCTTTTCCTTTTTTTCAATTTTTGGGTAATTTTAATAACAATGGCTTCTTTATATTCTATAATTCCTCACTTGCCTCCACCTCAGCCTGGATGGGGTAGGGGTAGGGTGGAGGCATGCACACAACTAGGACAAACTTGGCAAGTCAGGGTACTTCTGTTCCTTCTAGTTTCGTTTCTCTTGGGTAGCCCAGCTTCTTTCAGGGAAGTGCTCAACCCTTGGCATCTTCTCCTTCATGTGCTCTCCGTGACTGTGGGAACATGGCTGTCCTTTGGACCTATTTGTTTCTGCTCCCGGTGGTTTACATAGTCTGGTCCCTGACTGGCCTTGGCCCCTCTTCTCGTGATCTCTCCACTCTGGCCCCAGTCTCCTACTTGCAGCCATCCTGTCCCAGTCTCCACATTCCTCCACGGGGTCACAAGATCCCCTGCACAGTCTACACACATGGCTGTAGGGGGCCAGGAGGGCACTGCCGGGATTTCCTTCCTGTTCTGTGTTGGTCACAGTTTTGAATCAAATGGGAGGTTTCTCTTAGAGCTGTCATTCCAAAGCCAGGCTACATATCAGAGTCACCTGACGGTGCTTTAAATATATTATCAATGCCTGAGTGCCTCGCCCCAGACCAATCAATCAACATGGGTGGGGGTGTGGTCATGCGTATGAGGTCATGGGGTGGGGGGTTGGAAGCTGGGGCGAGCTGAGAGCGTGGCGCGGACGTGTACACACTACCAAATGGAAAATAGCCAGCTAGTGGGAAGCAGCCGCAGAGCACAGGGAGATCAGCTCGGTGCTTTGTGACCACCTAGAGGGGTGGGATAGGGAGGGTGGGAGGGAGACGCAAGACTGAGGGGATATGGGGACATGTGTATACGTATGGCTGATTCACCTTGTTATACAGCAGAAACTAACACACCATTGTAAAGCAATTATACTCCAGTAAAGATGTTAAAAAAAAAAAAGTTCTAAGGCGACCCAGGTGGTGCTAATGTGCAGCAATGCTCAGGGAATCAGGTCACCACCAGTGCTGAGGTTCTTGTGCCTTCTTCATCCCTAATTGTTAAAACTGAAGTTTAAAGAATTTAGAAAACACAGTCTCTCCTGACAAAACTCGGCTTTCAGGAACATTGTCTTGCGGTTGATTTAAAATCGTGGTTTCTGGGTTTCAAAACTGATCATTGAGGCTTTCTCTTTGTATTCGGGTTTCAACAAACTTGAATATCCCTTAATATGCCCTTAATATTCAACAAACTTAAATATTCCAAAATGCAGGCAGGGTCAGGTCCAAGGAAACACACACAAAAAGCTAAAGCTAACTGAAGCAAAGAAAGTGGTAACTGAAGCAAAGATAGATTTAGTATAACTTGCTCGAAGTCACTTAGCAAGGGATGGAACTGGAATTTGAACCAGATCTTCCAGCCGTGTTTGGACAGGGAAGTAAGTTCTTCCGGTGTCCTGACTCAACAGATAGGATGCCAAATACATTTGTGGAAAATATAAACTATTATAAACGTGATTAGATCATAAGCTTGTAATGAAACTATAAAATGAAATCTTTAGCTCATCTGACCTAATCATTACTCAAAATAGCATTTATCTGAGAAAAACATTTCTAAGTTAGAATAGCTTTGGACTGTAAATATCAGACTTTTGGGGTTTGTCTTTATTAATATTTTCTTATTAATTAATATTCATGGAGTTCTAAAATGATTGTTGCTTTTTAAAATGTGATTTTATTATATTATATCTTGGGATCAAGTATTTTCCAAAGGTGTACCATTCCCCTTTTATAATGATTGTCAGTGGTAACAAATTTTCCCATTTGAATTTGTAACTCAAAAAGTCTGACTACCGGGCTTCCCTGGTGGCGCGGTGGTTGAGAGTCCGCCTGCTGATGCAGGGGACATGGGTTCTTGCCCCGGTCCGGGAAGATCCCACATGCCGCGGAGTGGCTGGGCCCGTGGGCCATGACCGCTGAGCCTGCGCGTCTGGAGCCTGTGCTCCGTAATAGAAGAGGCCACAACGGTGAGAGGCCTGCGTACTGCAAAAAAAAAAAAAAAAAAAGTCTGACTACCAAACATTTGAGAGGCAACAAATCTATTCTTTAGTCAACAAATATTGAGTGTCTGGTATGTGCCAGGCCGTCTGCTAGGTGCTGAATGTACTGAGATGAACAGAAACAGTGTCTCCATATTCATAGTTATATTGGTACATTATTACTACATACAAATTCCTATTTTTTCTATTCAACTCTCTATATAAGGAGTTGGTAGAAAACAAGCACTAATAGTCTCAGAATATGAGTACAGAACTTGTATCGGCCTTGTGTTACTACTCAAATTTACACTGAGTGAAAACTTGGGGAATTAATTTGTATGGCAAAATTTCAATCAATTTGGACTTCCCAAGATGGCGGAAAATACTTGCTTGTAAGAGGCATTGTTGGGGGCAGGTTGGTGATTCATGATGGTCAGGTTAAACAACAAAAAAAGTGCTTTCAAGTGTTAGAAGGCAAGGTTTTATTACTATTCTTCATTAAGCTTTTTGTGGGGGAGAGACTTTAGAGTCAGAAATGCCAGATGATGGAAGATTTGCTCGCATTGCATGATATTGGGAGAATTCATCTTGTAGACCAGGTGACTCTTGGAATGTGCTGCAGATGGCCAAAAGGAAGCTGAAAGACATCTGAGTCTGCTGCTCTCTTTGTTCTGCATTTACAACACAATACCAGATGCTAGATGCAGAAGTACTGCAACATTTCCTTATTGGGAAATCTTAATCTAACAGCTAAAGTATTGCTGATATGCAGCATCTGACAGCCTTATATGCCAGTGTTCAGCATGTTCACCAACACTCTTGATACTGGCTCTGAGGAAATGCTTAAGGCTGCACGTGACATGGAATGCACCTCTCTAGCAAAATTTCATTTCTAAGAAGTACATGTCGTCTTCTTCAAGAGTAATTTATGTTTAAAACAATTTTTCTACTGGTCGGTTTGCTATTTTATTTAAATATTGATGTGCTGAATTTAAATTAAGCTTGACATTAATCTGATATAAACACCTCCTTTTGTTATTTTTTTAATCAATTATTGGAAAATGGACTGTTGTGAATGGTGTATCTGAAGGTTGTGTATAGTTACAGTTGTCGTGGGGTCTGAAATCTGGAATGTGCTCTGGTCTTTGTTTATGACTAGATAGTGTGAAGAGTGGGAGATATAAATTCTAAAGATATGGCAAGCAGACAGCCTTGTAGATTTCTGTGAGTGCTGTAAGCTTTATGTACAAATGATCTTGTGCTTTTGATCTTATAGGTGTGACCATTATATTTTTTTCTGGTCTCACAGAAGATGGTGTCATTTAGGGACCAGTGGGGCAGAATATTGCAATTTGGACCACATTGCTTAATTTGAGACCTCTAGTTACCAAAATAAGACATAATCATAAATATTATATATGAACAGGACTTTCATTTATGTATGAGCAGAGGAACATTTCCTGAGGTGCTGATTATTGGCAAGAAGGGGAAAGGAAGGAAGGAGGGTAAAATGGACTCATTTAATACATTCAGAGCCCAGCTTAGCCAGAGAGAGGATTCAGAGGTCCTATCTCTTTGTTAAGATCGAGAGTCGAAGGCCAGACTTTAGGAGGGAAGTCATATAGGGGTTGTAATAATGGTTATAGCTTATGCTTATTGAACACTTATGTACCATGTAGTACGCTAAGCTCTTTGCATGTGATAGCTTGGTTTTACAGAGGTAATCTTACTGTATTCGATTTAGAAAAGTAGGGGGTTTGCCCACAATTACAGTTGTGGAACTTCGATCTGAACCCAGGGCCCATAAGCTTGACCACTGCTTTGTATTCTCTGGGAGCTTATGTTCCCACAGTAAACTTTAGATTTTTACAGTGGCCGTTGTTGAGAAGAACCCTACTTCCTCTGTCTCATGTTTTACTGTACCAGGGAAGGTACAGGAAGAGGGGGTTAAATTCCAGTCCCCTTAAGGAATGATTTTGCAGCAGTGGTTTGGTGTAGGGTAGGACAACATAGAAAGTATTGAAAATACTGAGACTCTGGGGTTATTCATTCCTGTTTGGGGAGAGAGATTGCATCCTCGGTTTTACCTTAAATCGTTAACAAGCACAGCAAACCAGATTCATGTGTAATATTTTCTGTGCGGTTTTTGACCGTTCAGTTATTTTAGTCATGAATACATTTTTACCATTTTTCCCCATAACATATGTTGAAGCAGAAGTCTCATCTGCTAGAAGCAGTATTAAAAGTGCTTGCATAACAATAATGTTGATGCACAAGATCATTTGTATCCAAACAAAGAAGTTTAACCACTGTACTTCATTTATCTTCATCTGTCTCTAAGTGACAAGAAAAGAGATGTTGAAAAATAAGGGGAGGTAGGAAAAGAAAAAATACATTAACTTCTTGGGAACATAGTAGAACTTTTGAATCTCTGCATTGTGTTTGTTTTCATGATTCTCTTCTTTTCATGGTTTTCTTCTTTTTTTCTTTTCTTCTTTTCCCTCCTCTTAATAGGTTTCAGGTTCTAGTAAAGTCCGGCACCTGTGTATGTCATCATCTTCTGATGCTGGAGTCCTTTTTCTATTTGGTTTTTAACTGGGTAGTGTTAAGCTCTGTTTCCATAACGTTCTGTTTAACTCATGTCTTGGGATTTTCTCCTTTTCGTGCCACAGTTGAGTATGGGTGTCTGTGTTCAGGAATCAAAACTTTTTTTCTCCTCTTTTTTCCTCCACTCCTTTCTCATACTATGAGCTTAAGCACAGGTCATGCTCATAGTATGCATTTAGAAGCCACATTTGTTCGATATCATCTCCATTTATATATCATGCGTACATTTTTTTTGAGTACATACTATATGCCAGGTACTGGAGGTGTGCTACGTTCTGGGGAAACAAAAATGACAATGACATAATCCCCTATGCCTAAGATGCTCATTTTCTTGTCGAGGAGAAACATCTGTTTTAAACAGAAACATCGTAGTGTGGTATATACAGCTTTCCTCATCGATGAACTAAGCGTAAGCATAAAAATCACTGTTTCATAGAGTTATCAAGTGAGGTGAATATGATAGTGTCTGGAAAACACCTAGCCTCGGTCCCTGGCACGTAGGAGATCGTCAGTAAATGACAGCCATTATTATTCGTGAAGTACAATGGGTTCCTAAAGAAGAAGGAGATAAAATTTTCCTGGGCTTGTTCAGTAAAGACTCTTAAGTGAACTCAAGCCCATGAGGCAGGCCTGTACCACCAGCTCTATGGTAGCCCTACTTCCTTCTTACTTTTGTAGTACCAATCATATGCTAGAATTTAATTCTCAAATGTGTCTTTTTAATGACTGGTAAGTGCCTGTGAGTACCCGAGGGCAGGTGCTGTACTTCAAAGTATCTCTGCTTTCCTGTGTTCTTCCAGAAATCTGTGTTTGTTAAATGAATGAATTTGTAGAATAAATCAGTAGGTTCTAGGAAACACTTCTGTGGAACACTAGGGTGATTTTAATTGCTAGGTCTTTGCAAATAAAATAGCCAGTCTGAAGCAGGCATCTTTCCACCTGCAGTTGTGGGAGTAGCCGTCCTTCTCCTTTGTCATGTTTTTGATACGGGAATCTGATCAAATGCAGTCTCAACTGTAGGATGCAGTTGGGTGTTGTCGTATCTGACAAATGCAGAAAAGATGAGGCCAGCAGGGGTCAGTTTAATACCAGCCTAAGTTGCAAATTCAGTACTTTTTTACTGCTCTGTAAACTGGAATGAGAATAGAAACTGAAATGTACAGTCCAAATGTAAGCTTTTTAATACCAAGCTATAGTAGAAAATCGCTAAAAAAAATTAGGTAGGAATACTTAACCATTTTTAATGAATGATAAAGACTACTAGTGACACAAGATGAACGATGGAAAGTAGATGGCTTAGCTCTCTTTTTTCTGACATGGCAGCATAGGACTTTCAACCAAAGTTATTTTCCTCGCTGACTGTTCTTTGTTGGCATATGCTGGAAAAAGCCTGGAAATATCATGTGCATTCCTTTGATCTTAGTTACTTGATAGGGTTTATAAATTAATACTTTAATTTATGCCTATTTTTTTGCTAGCTGGCTATAACAATAAACCAGCACTACTCATAGCTTGCATATGAAATGTCAGTATTTCACAGTTATATTTATAGTAAGAAACTGTACGTTAAATAGTGACTTCTGGACACTAAACTTAAAGTAGAATAACAAAGGAATACATATATATATATAAATTAGCTGGAGGTTATCTTAGAGGATTTGAATGGCCTTTTCTTTGCAGCCAAGATGTATGGGTTGACATTTATAAGACTAGACTCTCAAATGCTAATAATACAATGTGTGCTAAAATTCAGAGCCCTGCCTGCTAATCTTAGTTATGGAGAATAAGTACTCTTAGCAGATAGAATAGTTGTTTTCTTGATGTCTTAGTACACTTTTTTTCTAAGGTAGTAGCTGCTTGTTACTATAATTGTTGAACTAAATATTCTTAGGTTAAGACTGAAGAATGTAGGACTGATAGACCTGGAAGATGCCTGAAGGCATCCTAAGCCTCCCATTTTGTAGCCCATGGGCAGGGCTGCTGCTGTCAGAGCACTTCAGATTTCTTATAGGGTTCTTTTTCCATGATACCACACTGTCTTTTTTCTCTCCATACTGTGTGTTTGCTTGTTCACTATTCTGCATTTTTGAGTTTAATGCTAAATATATTACAGAAATTAAGAGCCTGTCTTTGGCCTTCCCTGGTGGTGCAGTGGTTGAGAGTCCGCCTGCCGATGCAGGGGACACGGGTTCGCGCCCCGGTCCGGGAAGATCCCACATGCCGCGGAGCGGCTGGGCCCGTGAGCCATGGCCGCTGAGCCTGCGCGTCCGGAGCCTATGCTCCGCAACGGGAGAGGCCACAGTGAGAGGCCCGCGTACCGCAAAAAAAAAAAAAAAAAAAGAGCCTGTCTTTGTCTTATACCCTTCTTTTTCAGTTGTGGACTAGAACCCCATGCTCATAAGGACTGGTCACAGCAATCTCCCATCCTGGCTTTAATGGCTCCTAAAGGATTGTTGTGAGCCATGTCCGCTGGGGCCCCTTAGATCCAAGAGAGTATGGGTCTTCCCAGAAGAGAATAGGGTACTGCTTGAAAGCGCAGTAGGTACCATGCTCTCTTCAGTGCTCATAGGGACTGTTGTGAGGTCTGTGATCCATACGTGGTAATGCTTTAGGGTCTGGACATGCTGGACTAGTGTGGTGTCAGGAAGGAACACAGGGCAGCATTACTCATTGAACAAGGAAGTGGCTCTGTGGTCTGGACAGGTACCTCTGCCTAGCCCTTGTGTTCTGAAAAAGCCTGCTTTATTGGAGGCATTAAGGTTTTCCTTTTTAACCATTTAAGTATCTCCCTCTCTATTTTTATCAGTTTTCTGTTGTGAGTGACAAATTGCCACAAACTTAGCAGCTTAAAACGTTACATACTTATTTTTTACAGTTTCTGTGATTCCAATAGTTAATTAATTCTATAATATCTAAATTCACGCCTGGGCATCTTATAATGCCTGACTTTTCTAGAAAGAACATAGTCGTATAGCAAAAAACACTGATGTGAGCACATTGACATTCAGCCCAGTGTTTTATTCTGGGGCTCCTGCTTCAAGCCACTACTGCTCGATGTCGTGTACTCTGTTTTCCAAATGCACATGATTATTTTTTCTTTTTAAATAACTAAATTACTGCATATTATTGAAAGCAATATAATGACTTAAAAAATTTTTCTACAACTCTGGATTTTCACTAATTCAGGTTGAGAGTCCTTCCATGCAGTCCAGATCCGTCCAAATTTTATTGACTAGCCCATAAACGCTGTGAAATAAAATGCCTCATCACAGATACAGGCAGCCTGAGAGTCAGTCACATCCCATGGGAACACAGCCTGAAGCATCTCTGACAGTACAGAGAGCCAGTAGCTGCCATCTCAGCCTTGCTCCCCTGCTCTCTGCTATGTAGGAATTCAGTTTTACAAGTAAGGGACTAGAAATGTTAAGCCAACACTGTTAGGCTCATTCAAGAATAATACTTGACAGAATAAATGCAAGAATCATACTGTAGTGTGGGAGAAAGAATATGAATGTATAAATTAGATCTGGATTCTAATTCTAGCTCCATCACTTGCCACCAGTTATTTAACTTAGGAGCCTCAGTTTCCTGATCTAGAAAATAAGAATATAATATCAGCATCACAATATTAAACTAATTCTTATAGTGATAACATAGAAGTCATTCAATTCAGTATTTATTGAGTTATTAATACAGGTTATAGTTACATCATTAAGTGTATCTACTAAGTATAGTGGCAGAATGAGTAATATGCCAAGAGCAGTTTGCTGGTATTTGAGAAGTATGATGTCAAGTATGTTCAGATGAAAATTTGAAAATGTTTCCCCAAAGCATTATTCCTGTCAGATTTTAGAGATTTGCTATGGACTGGGAATAATCAAATGACATAAACCATATTTTTTCTCTTCTTAGAATGGGGCTCAGAATATAGATTCATAGGTGTTTTATCAATTGATAAAATTTCAGTTCGTATGTCAACATATGATTATTAGCTTTTTAGATTATCTAGGCTATATTTATCATTGTGGTCCATCTTTTTCCCTTTGACCAAGCATATATTCAACTATCTCTATGCTGATTTATATTCATGCTATGCATATACATTTTAATATTGCTTTATTTCATCTCTAAAAGGCAGACAAATATTCTCACAAAAAGTTGCAAAGTGAATTTTGCATTATTCAGTACTAAATATATATTGCATATCTCTGGGGCAAGACATTTGTCAGGTTCATAAAACTAGATATAACCATTCATAAATAAAAGTCTCCCCAAGTGATGTTTAATGGAAGAGAATTAAACCATAGAAAATGAATGAGAAAAGAAAAATATTATTTTCTGCAGTTTATATTTTTTACTTGGGGTTGTACTCCATTTTGTGTTCCTACCACTTAAAAAGATCTTTTCTCTTTCTCATTGCTGTTTCAAAGACTAATATTACAATATTTTCCTTAAATCAAATAAAATTACTACTGAGGACTTTGAGTCACATTAATAAAATTATTCAACAAAAATTTATTGAATAACTACTCCTGGCTCAGGTATGTTTTGGACATACAGAGATGAATCAGTGATGTCTTGTGTCTTCATAGACTTCATTATCTGGGATATAAACAATTTACTGTAATAAATTTATTAGTACCCTAATAGTAGTATGAACAAATAGTTGGGGAGTACAGAGGGAAGAACTGTTAATTCTGTTAGGGCAGTGTGGAAATGATATTTGAGCTCGTCCTGGTAGGATGAATATAAACTTGCCTGATGTTGAAAAGGAGAAGGGGTGGGGAGGGAAAGGCATGGCATTCCCAGTAGAGTTCTCTCCTCGTCCTTTAAAAAAAATGTGAACTTTTTAGGAATCTTAAGCACTGATATATGGTGAGCAAAGAAAGTTTATGAGGTGACTGTTAAGGATGACTGAAATGGAAGAGTTCTTTGGGGGGATCTGCATGATTCCCTCTTGAAATCAGGTTTTCAGCACACAGGAGAACTGAAAAGTTAGTGGTGTCTTGAGGAACAAACTCAAAATTGTAAGGAGGTGAGTCAGCTGCATCTGCGTTTTTATAAATAGCAAATATGTGTACCTTAAGCATTAAAAACATTTGCGAAAAATTAGTTAATGCAGAACAGAAGATTCTCAAACCCAATACTTTGGGGAAAAAAATCCATTTTCTCATTAATTGGAAGATTGTCAATGTAAAGGGATGGCAGTAATTCTCAGTTACTTTCACATAATCCTACTTAAAAAAGCAAGCACTGCGGGAATATTTTCTGTTGATTCTTTGGTTTATCAAGATGCCCCGCAGGAGAAGACTTACACAAGCTGGACGATGAGCTCATTTATTAAGATACGTGGTGGTCACTGAATGCCATCATGTTTCTGACATGTTTATTCCTCCTGCTGATTTGCTGACTTCTCATTGTTGTTTCATGTTTATATTGAGGTCTGCCGAACATGTGAATATCCTAAGAGCTATCATCCCTGAAATATGTGTTCTTTAAGAATGAGGACTGCAGGTTCTCTGGAGTCTATCTTGTCTCCTTCTGCTGGCTCATATTCATGAAATGAGGGTTTATTCTTTAAAAAAAAAAAAGAAGAAAGAAATATATGCTGACCAGGAATGTCAGTCTGATCCATCGTCAATAAAGAACCATGCAAGAACAGTTAACGAGTTGAGTTAATGTTTCACAAAATCAGGACAAACAAAAGCTAGCAGGATTCTTTCTTAGGCGTATTTCTCTTCGTATGTACCTTTGATTTAAAAATCAGTCTCCTCTAGGTTTTTATTTCTTCAAGATTACCAGTTGGAAACTGACTTTCTTCTTATAGTAATAAGATTGCTGGTACTGTATGCATCATAGAATTGCAAGAATTAAGCAACAGAGTCCATGTAGAATGTTTGGCACATAGCAAGCAGTGAATAAATAGCAGTTATCATTCTTGTGGTCACTACTACCAGGACCTCCACCACCCCCACCATCTTCATCATTCTTGGTAAATGCTTACTCTCATGTTATCTGTTACTGCAGAGTCACTGATGGTAAGGAGGAATCGCCAGTTAGGTCTCAGATCTCAGGAATTCAGGAAGCCCATAAACGTTGTGGACCAAGAAGGATTTGGTCTAGACTGCATGCTCTTTGTCTGTGAAGACAGTGCCTGCAGTCCCCACAGAATGATTACAAAGCACTGCATTGCATTTAAGGCCTTGGCATTAAGAAACTATTCCTTGAAAGGCGTGGTCTTGTTGAGGTGTGAGAATAAAGTCCTACTGATAGAAAAGTTACCATGTTTCATTAATTCTAAGATGCAGATCTCTTTTTGCATTTTGTTTTGCCTGAAATCAGTGTGCATTTTAAAGTCAATGGCATGTTATGCTTCGACAGCATTTTTTCTTTTAACATAGATAATAATGCATCTTAAAATCATTGACATTTTAGATTTGATGACATCTTACAAATGCTTAACCATGTGGTACTCACAAGAAGGGTAGTGAGAATCTAGAAGAAGAACAGTCAAGACCAGACCTTAGGAGGCAGTCGTGGGACTTGGGTGTAATCTGTGTATCTGACTGGGGTCAGTCAAACCCTCTGGCTTCACTGCCACTTTGCGGCTAATGTTTACATTCATCTGCTGTGCCATCCTAACTGCTTCTGTGTTGTTTCAGGCCCAGGTTTCTCATCTGGATTACTTTGATAATCTCCCTCTGTCCTTCTTCTCTAAGCTACCCTTTGAAATGCTCTAAGAGTCCTTTTAAAAACAGTCACGTCTTGATACTGCTGTCTTCAACAGCCTCTAAAAATTGGCCTCCCGTGATGGCACAGCACAAGTTGGAAGCATGACCTGGTCCCAGTCCTGAATCTGTCACATACTAGTCACATGTCCCTGGGCAAGGTTGTCAGCCTCTCTGAACTGGTTTTCCTAATTATAAGATTGGGGTGATAACAATTCTTTATCTCAGAAGATCATAATGTTTGCTATTTACCTTGCAAAGGGCTTGGTACATAGTGGATGTTTAGTAAATATTAGTGTTCTTGCTTAACTCAGTTTCCTCATCTGTAAAATAGGGTTGATAATTTTTTCCCCGCCCCCGCTAACTTGGTCGGATTGCTCTGACGATTGATGGAAATAATTTACATGAAAGCATAAATTATTTTTATGCTTAAAATTATTATATTTTTATGCTTTAAATTACTGTTTTATAAACTATAAAATGCTTTGTCAAATTAGGGATTATTTTTACCAAAGCATTCTAGGCCTTTAAGGAACTCATTCCAGGGTTTCTTTTCAGTTTCGGGTACTCCATTCTATTCCAGTCACATACTTTCCTGTACATCCCCAGAATATGCCAGGTACTTTGACAGACTTTGTTCTGTATGTTTATGCTGTAGGAATTTTACTCTTCACTATATTCTGTATCCACATCCAGTCACATCCAGTTCAAATATCCTTACCTTTTCTGATTCTACTAGAAAAAAAATTGCTTTTTCCCATTTTCCCTCAGAAGCTGTAGGAGTTTGGCCTTCTTTTTAATGTTGATTTTATTCTGATTTATATATTAAAAAAATTTTTTTTTCATTTATTTTTGGCTGTGTTGGGTCTTTGTTGCTGCACGTGGGCCTTCTCTAGTTCCTGTGAGCGGGAGCTACTCTTCGTTGCAGTGCGCGGGCTTCTCATCGTGGTGGATTCTCTTGTTGTGGAGCACAGGCTCTAGGTGTGCGGGCTTCAGTAGCTGTGGCACGCGGGCTCAGTAGTTGTGGCTCACAGGCTCTAGAGCGCAGGCTCAGTAGTTGTGGCCACAGGCTTAGTTGCTCCGCAGCATGTGGGATCTTCCCGGACCAGGGATCGAACCCGTGTCCCCTGCATTGGCAGGCTGATTCTTATCCACTGCGCCACCAGGGAAGCCCTCTTCTTATTTATATTGTGTTAATTGTTTTGTCTGTTGTCCACTAGACTGAAAGCTACTCAAAGGTAGTGACATGTCTAATTTAACAAAGCATTTTGTCCACAGAAATTGTGTAGAATATGTTGAATTGAACAAGGTACCCGAAGGCAAGCACAAAGGCATTCTTGACAATGGGGTTAATGGCTGAAGAGGTAATGTACATTGAACTTGTAGAACCCAGTCGTGTTGACTGGAATGGCTGGAGTGTTTGGGAAAGTTGTGAGAAAGAAGTTTTGAAAGGTAGAGTAGCATCTGTTTATGGATGTCCCCAACACCAGCCAGAGAAGATGGAACTGTATCAAGACAACCATTTTCAATTGTTATTTACCAGCAGAATTTTCTTCTCACATTTTTACAACAAAACCCCAGTGTATACGAAAGAGAAAAATGGAGTTGCTTTGGTTAATAGAGACACTGGATTCCCACCCTCCTTGCGAATCCTCTCCCCCATTAACATCATGTTTGCTCCTCAGCAGAACAGTTGGAGTTTCATGAAGCAAGGTTTGAAAATCAGTGTATTACAGGTTAGGTTGGTACCTTCTTGTGCAGGAGAATGACATGATGGGAATTATGCTTCACATCTGGTAGCAATGTGAAAGATAGATCGGAGAGGAGGTGTTGATTTCCTTTTTACTTGCTTCATTTTCTTTCTGTACTACCTCAGAATAACTGCCAGTCTTCAAGGATTATCCTGTTGAACAGTTTTTCCTTCTGCGTGCTCTCTCAACTTCTTGCAGAGCTGTTGTCTCAGTTTTACTAATCTTCACTCTGGTGACTGAACTGAATGCCTAGATGTCTGACTTTACTAACTAAATATTTCCCAGGCTATCAAGACCTATCACTTCTGCTTATTTAGTGTACCTGTGCCACGTTTGGGCAGGTTTTTGTTTTTTTGTAGGCAATAATATTAGTTTTTAGCCCTGCTATATAGCTTGTGCTTTGTTCCTGTCTTCTACTGCTTGTTCAAAAATATACTTAAAATGGGCCCTTGGAAGATGATTGTATTGAATTATTGTATCCAGGATAATTATATACTAATTCAGAAGGAGATGAATACCCAAGTGATAGAATAAAATGAGTGATTAGTTAAGATACATTGGGTTTTGCTTCCATCAGGAAAAGTTTCCATCTTTCTGGCTTCCCTCAGAGGACTGTATTCTAAACCTGAGTTTCCTCATACCTATATGTAGGTTATAAAATTAAAAAAACAGAACAAAACATTTATTTTTATTCTACTGGGGCAATATGGTCTTTTGGCTAAGACTTAGAAGTTAAAAGCTTATTATATCTATCTGTTGGTTGTATAGACATCTTACATCAAAGTAATTAGTAATTTGGAGATAAAAGATTGTGTACCACCTAGTAAGGAGGAATATAATTATCTAAGCCAGTTACAATCTTACACATTTTTCATTTAATATATGAATAAGTGGCTAATATAATTTCTTTTTCTGAGACATTTTTTTAAATGTTCAGATTTATCACTAATCTTTGGGTTTGATTATGCCTTTGGAAGGAATTAGTGTTTTCTTTATAGAATTAAAAGGTAAAATTTGTTGAGGGAGTATAGAATAATTTAGAAAGAAATCAGTAATTTTTCCCATTTTTACTATTAAGTTATAAGCAGTTATTTTGAATGGTAGTATGAAAAGGTGTGTGTTTGTGTTTTAAGCAGGATGCTGTTAACTTAAGAAAAATAAATGAGGTGATTTTTCTGGAATCCTACATTATGGAGATCAGCTGATTCAGGAACAGGCATTTTCCTACATACTACGAAGCTTTAAAGGTCAGAGAGTAGAAAGGTGTCTGGTCTGTTCAACCCCAGACCTACCAGAAAATTTATTTTCCAGCTTCCTTAATTCTTTTTTTTTGTTTAAACATCTTTTTTGGAGTATAATTGCTTTACAATGGTGTGTTAGTTTCTGCTTTATAACAACGTGAATCAGCTGTACGTATATATATATATATCCCCATATCCCCTCCCTCTTGCTGTGTCTGTGTCCCCTGCATTGGCAGGAGGACTCTCAAGCACTGCGCCACCAGGGAAGCCCTAAACTAAGGCTTTTTTTTTTTTTTTTAACATCTTTATTGGAGTATAACTGTTTTACAATAGTGTGTTAGTTTCTCCTTTACAACAAAGTGAATCAGTTATACATATACATATGTTCCCATATCCCTTCCCTCTTGCGTCTCCCTCCCTCCCACCCCCCC
>NC_041217.1:52570020-52587393 GCF_002837175.3 Physeter macrocephalus
CAGCTGATCTCCCTGTGCTATGCGCCTGCTTCCCACTAGCTATCTATTTCACATTTGGTAGTGTATATATGTCCATGCCACTCTCTCACTTCATCCCAGCTTAATTCTTATTCTAATATAAAGCTAACATTTAATGAACCGTAACTCTGACCTGGGCATGTGCTAAATATTTTATGTACGTCATGTCATTTAGTCCTCAATAATCTCTGAAGGGTAAGCTAGGTGCGGTTGTAATCATCTGCATTTTACAATGTAGAAACTGAGGCTTAGAAGTAAAGTAACTTGCCCAAGATGAGGTAGTTTGTAAATGGCAGAGGTAGCATTCAAACTCCTTGATGTCTGACTACAAAGTAATCTTCACATTGTGTGGTTTCCTTATGTTGCTTTTTTGGCCAACACTATGCATTATGCCTTGAGTCTATGAAAATGCATTAGAAGACTATGCCCATGTAATGTTTGTGACTGAATTGGGTATGCAAATCACACACTCGAAATAATTAGATGATGACTGTGTGATGGTTTATTTATACACTAGGTTGAGGTAATGTACATCATGCTACACGTATCACACCGCACCACACTTCCTTCTCCATGTTAGTTTGAAGTACAAGTATTTGCCATCTGATGTGGGTTGCCTGGATGCTCATAATCAGTGAAATAATTCCTCTTCTTAAAAATTATTTTTAAAATATGTATTTTAGTGTTGAATAGCAAGCTATTTTAAGGTAAAATCACCCTGGATCCAGATATCTATTTAAATGCTGTGTTGTAGAGACAAGTAACTTACTTAACCAAATAATTCAGTGAACCTTCACTAAGAACCTAATACGGGCTAGGTACCATGCTGGATGTCAGGGACTGGCTATGTGGTGCAGTAAAAGAGAGATGGATTTGTAGGATAGTTACTGAGCTAAGCATAGGGCCTGGTACATACAGAAAGTACTAAGAAATGTTTATTAACTGAAAGGAAGGCCAGAGTTGAAATTGTGGTCTCTCTAAAATGGGCAAATTAGCTAGTGTTCTTAGTTTGTTTCTTCATCAGAAATAAAGGGTAATAAAATCCACATCAGAAGGATTGTTGTCAAGATTAAATGAGTTAATCGACAAAACGAAAAGACAGCCTCCTGAATGGAAGAATATTTGCAAATGATATGACCGATAAGGGATTAATATTCAAGATATATAACAGCTCATCAACTCAACATCAGAAAAACAAACAACTTGATTAAAAAATGAGCAGGAGAAGTGAATAGACATTTTTCCAAAGAGGAAATGGAGATGGCCAACAAGCACATGAAAAGATGCTCAACATCGCTAATCATCAGGGAAATGCACATCAAAACCACAATGAGATATCACCTCACACTTGTCAAAACGGCTATAATCAAAAAGAACCCAAATAACAAATGCTGGCAAGGATGTGGAGAAAAGGGAACCCTTGTCACTCTTGGTGCGATGTAAATTGGTACAGCCACTGTGGAAAACAGTATGGAGGTTCCTCAAAAAACTAAAAATAGAACTACCATATGACCCAGCAATTCTACTTCTGGGTATATATTCAAAACAAAAACAAAAACACTAATTTGAAAAGATATATGCATCCCAAAGTTCATAGCAGAATTATTTACATTTTCCAAGGTACAGAAGCAACCTAAGTGGCCATCCACAGATGAATGGATAAAGAAGATGTGGTTGATATACACAATAGAATACTACTCAGCCATAAAAAAAAAACTAATTTTGCCATTTGTAGCAGCATGGATGGACTTTGGAGGACATTATGCTAAGTATTAAGTCGGACAGAGAACGACAAATACTGTATGATATCACTTATATTTGCAATCTAAAAAAATATAGCAAACTAATAAATGTAACAAAAAAGAAGCAGATTCACAAATAAAGAACAAACTAGTGGTTACCAGTGTTGGGGGGGGCGCAGTGTAGGGGTGGTGGAGTGGGAGGTATTGGGTTGGCCAAAAAGCTTGTTCAGGTTTTTCCATACAGTCTTTTGGAAGAACCCGAACGAACTTTTGGGCCAACCCAATACAAACTGTTGGGTGTAAAATTGCTCAAGGATTTACTGTACAGCACAGGGAATATAGCCAATATTTTGTAATAACTGTAAATGGAAAGTAACCTTTAAAAATTACATAAAATGTTTAAAATTTTTTTAAAAAAGATTAAATGAGGTAAAATATGGAAATGTGTCCAGGAGTGTGTCTGACACATATCAGATGGTTAATAATTGTTAGTAAAATAGTGAAAAATAAAGAACACCTTTCCCTCTTCTCAAGGCGTGTCAAGGTTTAGGACAGGGGATTCTTATACATTATGAAGTTGGACTTTAGTTGTCATTTCCCTGTATTTGCTTTAAAGTTCTGTCTGAGCTTCACTAATAATTCAAAGGGATTTTGGACTCTAAGAAGAAAACACATGCAAACACACCCACACACTCCCCCGCTTCTGCCCTCATACTTAATTCTCCTTCTCTTGTTCACAAATTTATTGCTTAAACCCATGAAATATTTTTACATTTAGATGTCCTCTATAACAACAAAAGAACATGGGAAGTGAGCAGGAGAATTGTATTATTGGATTAAAGTTTGTATACAGAAAGAGATGTGTAGGTATTGAAATTTCAACAGCTTATTTTTTCCCTCGCTTCTACACATTTTATGGTTCTTATAAACAGATTTATTGCATTTTTTCCTCGTGATTGAAAATCGACAGAAGTAAAACCTAGTGATGCCAAAGGGATGTGATGTATGTGTGGCACAGACTGCTGTTTGTGCCCATCTGCACAGAATGCCACATATTTTAAAGAACTTTTTCCTCTCTTTCTTAATAGGAAGAGAAAATGATCTGTTTTTCCTTTTAGACAACAGTGAACTGATTTGTTTAGGTCCCTATTGCTGTTTTTAAGAAGAATTGCTAGTGTGAAATATACTAAATGCAAAGCTATGTTTTCGCTTAAGGTCAGTTCATATTTTAATAATGTGTTTTGTGCTTTGTCTATCTTTAGATTTAACCATTTAAAAAATTTGATTGCTAAACTGATCATTTTATACATAATTTTTTAAATCCCATAGGTCATTTGATGACCTTTCTATATTTTTTGATTTTATGGATGTCTTTGTTTGAAGATTATCATATCTTTAATGCTAAAAATGCCTCACATTTTCTGTGTGAGAAATTTCAGAAAATCCAATTTTCTGAAATTGGATTTGAATCATCATTAAAGGATAGAATGCTATGACTGTAAGGTGGCATTAAAAAGCCAGAAACACTTATTAAATTTGAACTGTTACTTTCAGGCACAGATTTTCAACGCTTTTAGAAATACTTTTGAGTTAAAATTGAAATGTCAAATAACATAAAATTTAAAATACATATTTGGTTCAGTATTACCATCATATAGTATTAAACATTAAACATTAATTTATTTCATGCTGCTGGCAGGACACAATGATTCAGGGTTTAATGAAAAAAGTATTGTCTGCTTGGTGACTTCCATGTATTGTAATAGAACTGAGTGTTTATTTACTATGGATCAATAGGCTTTGTTCTGCTATTGCATACTTAAATATGATTTATAAGTCATGTATGAATATACTTATTTCAGACACAATCTGTAACTGAAGTCCACAAATTCTCTTTTTTGAAATATGCCTTTGTTTTTTCTATGAAAGGAGTATTTATGAAAAGATGCCTCTGCCTTATACACTACATTGCTTACAGTAACCAAGGCCTCATTAAAACCAGTTGCTTTGTGCCCAGTGATAGGTTTAATGTAGGTAGTAAAATCTGGCTAAATGAATCTGAAAAGAAATCTGCTTTCAATAAAGGGAATGAATCTAAAACAATAGAAAGTACCACTTAGAGCAGAATTAAACAGAAATCTTTAACAGAGAACAAATTTATTTCATTATATTTTGGAGTCAATGTAATTATACATATGATTTGTTCCTACCACTGAATGTGTGACCTTGGGCAAGTTACTGATTTCTCTGTGCTTCAGTTTCTTTACCTGAAAAATGGGTATAATAATAGTTCCTACCTGATATAGTATACCTGGAATTGTGCCTGGCACTTAGCAAACACTGTGTAAGTGTTATCTTTTGTTATTGTATGATATATAGAGTAGGGTAGGGGAATGGGAATAGAGGATGAAACCCTTCAAAGTCAACTGAAATAGCACACTGTCAAGGGCCCTTTTAGGGATGCAGGCTCGCTGTTGTTGCACTTGAGATGAGCTCCAGTCACAAAGTGATAACATTCTGTGGATGTGTCTTATATCTACAGCCTACCTATAAATATCTCAAGGAAGGCACTACTATTTGAAGTCAGCTCAGGTTACTTTCTATTATGAGAAAAAAAATTGTTCCTCTTTGAAGTTCCTTTCCCTCACCCCCAAACCTCAAATCCAGCAACACAATCCATACCTCCAACTCAAATAGACTACCCACTCCCAACTCAAATCTTTGTTGGTTCTACGTATTGATTTTCTTTGAATTAAGAAATCACATCTGAAACAAACTTCCAGAACTACATGTAGGGTGTCTTTAATTTTTAGAAGAGCTTAAAGTAGTTGGCATTCAGGTTTTCATTTTAGTTTATTGATCTCTTAAAGCTATTAACTATTATTCAAAGATGGCTACCTTTTATGGTTTTTATTGAGGTATAAATGACATACAACACTATATTCGTTTCAGTTGTACAACATAATGATTCAATATTTGTGTGTATTGCAAATTATCACCACAATAAGTCTAGTTAACATCTGTCATTGTACATCCTTACAGACTTTTTCTTTATGAGAACTTTCAAGATTTTCTCTCTTAGCAACTTGCAGATATGCAATACAGCATTACTAATTGTAGTCACTGGGCTGTCCATTACATCCCCTTGACTTATTTATATTATAACTGGAAGTTTGTACCTTTTGGCCCCCTTAACCCATTTTGTCCTCGCCCAACCCTCCACCTCTGGCAACCACCAATATGTTCTCTGTATGTATGAGCTCAGTTGTTGTTTTTTTAAGATTCCACATATAAGTGAGATCATAATGTATTTATCTTTTTCTGTCTGATTTATTTCACTTAGCATAATGCTCTCAAGGTCCATCCCTGTTGTCTCAAATGGTAAGATTTCTTTCTTTTTCATGGCTGAATAACATTCCAGTATATGTATGTGTATTTATTTGTTCTCACCAACACTTGTTATTTCTTGTCTTTTTGATAAGAGTCATTCTGACAGGTGTAAGATATCTTTCTGTGGCTTTGATTTGTATTTTTCTCATAATTTGTGGTGTTGAGTACCTTTTCATGTGTCTGTTGGCCATCTCTGTCTGTTTACATCTTCTTTGGAAAAATGTCTATTTGTATCCTCTGCCCATTTTTTAATTAGGTTGTTTGTTGTTTTACTGTTAAGTTGTTGGAGCTCTTTATATATTTTGAATATTAACCCCTTATCTGATACATGATTTGCAAATATTGTCTCCCATGTGGTAGGTTGCCTTTTCATTTTGTTCATGATTTTCTTTGCTGTGAAGTAGCTTTTTAGCTTGATGTGGTCCAGTTGTTTATTTTTGCTTTTGTTGCCTTTGCTTTTGGTGCCAGATGGGTGCCTTTTTAAAGTTTGATTTAGGACAGTTGTGTTTACAGTCTAAAGTTTCATAGTCATCTTTAAAAGTATCTATCAAACTTACTTTTTCCTTGTTTTGCTTGGTAAAATTATAAATGCATGAAAATAGCCTTAAGAAATGGAACTTCAATTGTAATTTAATTTCTGATTCAATTAGACACATGCTACCATTTTGTCAGTGTTACAACACTATTGACTATTTCTGATGTTACCAGCGGGCTCCTTTTGGATTATTCAAGGTGTTATATAAGTGTAATGATGTCTTACTGGTTTTCTGTAAACTTATGTGTTTGGTCTGGTGAAGATTTATTTTTCAAAATAAAATATTCTCTTATGAAATTTGAACATTATATGTCTTTACACCTAGCTTATGTGAAAAATTATCTGCATTGCATGCTGTAGTTTTGCAGTCACTGAAAGTAGTGTTCTGAACTTAGTTGCTTTTCTTTAAATAAACATTCCATGACAACCAGATTTCTCAAGAAATAGTTGAAGATGTGAGTATTGGACTATGAAAATGAAATTTCAAAGGAGTCACAGTAGACACAAGGTGAGGATAGATTAGATAGTGTTGCCAAATTTGTAGAGAAGTGTTAGACTGGAGAATCAGTATATCATGTGAATATAGAGAAGTCCATTTTTTAAATGTAGATTTCATAGCAAGAGTTTTTGAGACAATTTTGTATCAAGAGAAAGAGAAAGGGGAAAGTAGAGTTGGTGGGAGAATGAAGAAAAAGAGGAGGATGGAAAGGAATGCATTTGAATTTACCCTGCAAGCACTTAAAATTACTAGTGGACTCCATAATGGCACATTGCCACAAGCAACTCAGTTTGGAGGCAAGTTAACATGGACCACATTTGACTACCTGGGGGAACTGCTGTCAGCAGAAAAGATACAAAGTTTAATATAAAAAAGACAAGATCACTGATCTGAGGGGGAAGTAACTTGCAAGTTCATAGAATATCCTATCTAAGAAACAGTTGCCAAAGCAGATATATTGCAGTGAAAGGTAAGGGCAATAGACTTAGTGTGGCCTTATATTATTATTAACTGGTAAGGAAAACAAGTTTTCAAAGTACATAAACACACATGCACACAACACACAACACACACACACACACACAGACAAACTTTTTTTAAAGGGGAAAGAGAAGCTGTATTTTGATGTTGCTTTAGGTAAAAACTGTTTAATCATGCTGCACCATGATTCTCAAATATGACTTTAAATGAAGACTTTTACAGAACCTATTAATTTTTTCAGGAATATTTTTTCCAGTGCATTGAGGAAATTAAAACAACAACAACAACAACACTGTATAAGGGTCCATTCTGGGCACTTTTTCATGGATTAAAACCTGGGGAAACATTCATGTAAATTTTATGTCTTTTCTACATCTTGTGTGGAATGTTGCATAACAATAATAGTGATATCATCCTATGTTTTGTTGCCCTTACAATTTTCACATCTTGTTCATGATCTCAGTTGATCCTCAGAAGAACACTGTGAAGCAGGTAGATGGTTTCCTCATTCTTTAGATGAGGAAGGTGAGGTCAGATTGGTTACATGATTTGCGCAGAGATGTGGGTCTACAATCCAGGCTTTCGGAGCTTGAATGCAGAGCTATCACGTGAGGATTAGAACATAAGCACGAGGAAGCCCAGGAGCAGCTTTGGTTTAGGAAAAGAAGTATTTAAATACTGATCAGTAGTTGATGGTGGAACAAATGACTCAGACTAAGCTTTATCAGGAAAACTGTGCAGAAGAGGCAGCCTTTGTGAACTAGTGAAAGCAGGCACTTAGATCTGAATTGAAGTTAAGTTTCCAGACTTAGAGAAGTTAGTTTGTGTGTACTAATTGGCCTGATTTCGTCAAAATTACTTTCCAATAAAATATTGTCTCTGGAGAAGTTTTGAGTTGGAAAGAAGAGCAACTTTTGGATGAGACAGGAAGGTTTTAAATCTTGTGAAATCTTTTCAAAATCCAAAATCAGTGTGTCAGAGCCCAGCTTCTGTTTTGTGACCAGACTTTTCCTATGTATATTACATTGGTTAGAGGGCATGATTTGATTATGTGGTCAGGGAACAGTCTGGGCAAAATCGTTAAATCATCAGTCTTTGTCTTACCGGCCCCAGCGTCGCTTTCTTGTGGTTATTTTTCAGTTTTATGAAACCGTTTACTCCCAAACACTTTCTCAATGACTCAATGTCCTAATCTTTTACTTCAAAATTTGTTATCAAAAGAGATACCCTCACTCCCTGATAACTATTTAAATTGAGAATGAATCTCAATTTCATTGAGATTGAGATTCAAGAGAATGAATCTTCCTGCAACTTTGGGTTTCGGCAAATTGGCGGGAGGGATTTTGGTGATTAGGCAGGCAGAGTAAAAGCAGGAAAGGGTATGTTCCCTTTGCTCATGAAAACAGTGTAGTTCTAAGGTAGGATTTATCCATAGCAGCTACCCAACCCAGGTAATAATCATCCAGATTCTAGAATACCTGGATTCTCTTTTTTTAAAACATTTTATTTTTATTTTACTTTTTGGCCGTGCCACGCAGCATGTGGGATCTTAGTTCCCCGACCAGGGATTGAACCCGCACTCCCTGCATTGGAAGTACAGAGTCTTAACTATTGGACCGCCAGGGAAGTCCCCCTGGATTCTTTTAGGAGGAAAAGACTACTAAAAATTTTCAAAGCAGACACTGTAACCCACTTGAATTTATCCCTGTGAAGAAAATAGGTGACACTTAGCTGGAAAATAAAAAGTGTTACAGTAGTTTTTGTTTTCTTTAAAAAGCCTTTTAAGGTCGTGTATTTAATCACAAGAAATGAAACTTGAATTTTTAGCATTGTACTTGTAACACATGAAGTTCGAGATCTGGTGCTCGAGATATTTCCTCCCAAGCTGCACAAGTACTTTGAAATGCCATAACCTGCTGGAGTCCAGCATCTGGCAGTTTGTTATACTAAGCAGCTAATTTTTCATTGCGGTTCCTCTGGGGGCTCAGTGCAAAGTCATACAACACAACTGACACAGCGGAGTAGCAGCCTGAATTCAGATCAGGAGCCAAGTGTGTTTACAGCTCTATAACCTTCAAGCCTAATAAGGAAGTTGTTTTAGCATTTGGCCTATTAGTACATTTAGTGGTTGGATGTGTAATCTGGGTATTTGACATCTGTAACTAACCAAGACATATGCTGAATGTTATTTTCTCCATAAAAGCATGTACTTATCTGAATAATTGGAATTCAGATGCCTTCATCCCTACTTCAGATACTATAATCATATTCAACAGTGTAAAATGTTGGAATCAGGCAAGTTGGGCTTGAATTTTAGCAGAGACACTGTGTCATTTGGACATCTTCTCTATGCCTTAGTTTCCACATCTGTAAAATGAGGATGCTAAAAATAGCAGCTTCATAGGGCTCCTGTGGGGATTAAATAAAAATTATAGTTATACTATTAATGTACATTATAAAGTGCCTAGTAAGTGCCATTTATTTCATTTGATAGAATTCATTTATGAATATGGAGCTTTTTTTGATCATAACAAATATATAATATATAACATGAATAATTCACTCTTCATAAGTTATACTGGCTCTGAAGTAATATGGATCATGGATTGAATTTCTCCACTTATGATAATGACTACTTGGAAACCTCATTACTTGAGATGACAGGAACCTTAGCTACTCAAATAGACTCAGTTGGACTGTCCAGTAGAAAAATGTATATTTGTACTCCAGGTAGGATCTCATTTGAATAACTAGAGCAATGTCCAATTCAATATAATAAGCACATTTATATTTATATTTATTCAGTGTAAAGAATACCTTTGAAACAATAAATTTTATAGACTATACTTAAAATTCTCTATTTTCCTTTATTTGTACATTATATGTAATAAGTATACTTGAATATCTTGATAATTTAAATGTTTTTTTGAATAAACAGCATTGGTAATCATAATTGTAGGCTGGAGCTTATGAATTGGAGATGTACAGTTTTGGAAGTGCCATTGTTATCAAGGAAATCACCTTCTTTTCACTAAATCAATGGGGCTTCTTCAAGTTCCACATCTCCTAGCTAACTGGAGTCTTGGTCTTGGCCTCTTCTCCTTTGTTGGCAGCTGCCTGGTTCTTGGCATGTTCATTTTGGGTATACGACTGTCAGCCTGGTAACACCCTGGGTACTAACATCAAGAAGGTAATTTTATCAGGAAGAAATAAAAGTGCCTATTTACCCTCTGTAGTCCCCACCCAAACTCCATCTCAAGTGAGCATCACACCTTGATTTATTGTCTTTTTTTATTTTTATTTTTTTAAGCTGTTGGAAAATAAATTCCTTGGACTTCGTGTCACATTTCTCTCCTGGGTCAGAACATCTCATCAGTATTAATGCTCCAACTCAAATGAGAATGCTGTACTAGTGTGTAATTCATACTCTGCACAGGTGGTGACATGATCTTAAGAAGGTGAAGGCCCTAAATCCCTTAGGTTATTAAGTAGAAACCCTCCCATTCCCTAATTATTTAGCCATTTGTTGCCTGCATAGTGAAAAAGATTGCTCTTTAATTCAGTCTGGTCCCTTACATTTGATGAAAAGCTCATTACCCAGTTTTGTCATAGATGAAGCTGTATGTTGGACTCTTTTCTCATTTGGATACTAAATTGGAAAGGGCAGCATAGTAACTTGGCTGTCACCTCCCACTCTCCAATTTCATTTTCTGGTAACCTCTCAGGCTTTGTCATCTCTTGAATTGCTTGTCCTTTTTTACATGCGGTATCAGTGGTTGGTTCCCATGTGAACTGGGTCAGCCAGGCTCAAGGCCACTGACTTCCCTGGAGTAAACCTTTGTAACAAATTATAGATCTTGTGATAACCACACATAATCAGAGGGAGAGATGGCCATTATTTCTCTTTTCTTCACAGCACAGTCCCAGTAATGAGTTCATTAGATGGAGGACTTTGGTGTGTATAAATTTCCATATGTATGTCTGGCTAGGGAAAATTCTCATTCACAAATGTCCTTGACTTCCAAAATAAATTAAGGATGTAAATATTTGTGATACAGGAGCATGCACCATAGTGTTCCTTTAAATCAGAAGCCTTACTGAAACTTAGATGTTTCAATCAATGAAGGGAAGGGAAAGGAAGGAGAGAAAAGGAAAGGGTAAAGGAAAGGGAAGTGTGAGCAGATCTACCCTACAGTATGGTATGACTGGGATCATCCCAGAGCTGCACAGCTCTAATCTGGCACACTTGAATTTTGGTTAAAAAACGATGCAAGATATTTTTCTTTGCAGTCAAGATACATGCTGTAGGCTTAGTGGAACCAAAAGACCCTGTGTTCCTGGATCCATATTACATGAAAACCTGGCTCATAAAGCAGACCTAAGTTCTGCCCTTTGGACTAACGGCTCACCTTGATCCAGCGTTCAAGACCTCGAGGAGTTCCTACCACATGACTTCACTCTCCTTCCTGTGCAGCCACAACCATTGCCCCAAGATAGTATGTTAATTAAGAGACTTGGTATTGAGTGTAACAGAAACCAACTCTGGCTAGCTTAGGTCAAAGGGGAATTAGTTGACAGAACCTTGGATTATTTCATGAGATCAAACAAATTCCTTGGTAGCCAAGCCAGAACTCGTGGACCTGCACATCCTCTGGAATGCTCCCTTAGATGCGACCACTCCAGCAGTGTCCTGTCTCTGAGTGTCTCTGTTTCAAACCTTTGTACCCCAGAATGGGAATCTGTTTGGACTGGTTTGGGTTAGGCGTCAGTCAGCAGGGCCATATAGCTCAGAAATGAGCGTTTGGTAAACGTTTCTAGAAAAGGGGAGATTGTTAAACTAAGTTATCCCATGACATGACTGCTCCATAATCCAGCTGCTGTCCAATCTTCATCTCTGTATTTATGATGTTCTTTCTACTTGTCCCCTCTTCCAGGCAAAATCTCCTCAATGAAGTTCACAGTCTACCTCCTTTGTGACGCCCTTCCTGACCATCTAGTCAGAATTACAGCATTCTCCTGCTTTCCCACAGCATATTACTAATGTCTTTGGTTTAGCACACACCATTATTTTGTTCTTCTGATAAACTGAGATTTGACTGCTACCAGACAATGATTTCACTTTCTTTCCAGCTGCTAGGAAAGCCAGGGCTAAGGTTTACATTCAATTACTATGGCTTTCTTTTTTTTTTTTTTTTTTTTTGTGGTATGCGGGCCTCCCTCTGTTGTGGCCTCTCCCGTTGCGGAGCACAGGCTCCGGACGCGCAGGCTCAGCGGCCATGGCTCACGGGCCCAGCCGCTCTGCGGCATGTGGGATCCTCCCAGACCGGGGCGCGAACCCGGTTCCCCTGCATCGGCAGGCGGACGCGCAACCACTGCGCCACCAGGGAAGCCCCACTATGGCTTTCTTTAGTCAAAAAAAATTTTTAATATGATCTTTCTCTTCTCTTCCCCTTTACCACCTGGCTTTTGTCTTTGTCCTTGTGGTGGGATCCTTGATCTTATGGTAACAGCAGTTTTACTTCACAAGAAACATGAATAGTAACAGAAAAGACTGCATTTGTCACACAAGTTCTTTTTTGGCGCCCTTGCAGTACCTGGAATAACTCTGACCACAGCTCTGCTCTCACCTTGGTCTGTCACAAACTATGCCCATTGTCCAAGGCTTTACCCAGCTGTTACCTCCTTTATTAAGCCTTTCCTTATCATCCCGATCCCACACCAAGATGTCAGAGATATAGACTTATTTTTCCCCTGAAGATACTTTTATTCTGTCTGTCTGTCACAAACTATTCCCATTGTCCAAGGCTTTACCCAGCTGTTACCTCCTTTATTAAGCCTTTCCTTATCATCCCGATCCCACACCAAGATGTCAGAGATATAGACTTATTTTTCCCCTGAAGATACTTTTATTCACACTTTACATAAAACTTAACACATATATTTGTCATTATTATTGTTGATGTTGTTGTTAACATTTTTATTAGGGGTGGCTTAGGAAGGCTGATGGAAATTTGGAGAGGCGGGCTCAAATTTCCCAAGCCTTGGCAACCCCAGTACTGACTGGATTTTAGTTTTGATTCTGCCACTTGCTTCCTGGCTGATCTGGTCGGGGTCAAGTCATTACCCTTCTCTGGGCTTCAAATAATTTCATTTTTCAAAATGTCTTTATTGAGTGTTACAACTGCAAAGGTGATTATTAAAAGCCCCTGTAAACCTTTAAATATCTGTGGAACTAGAAGAAGAAGTGAGAGCAGTTCTGTAGCCTCCTAGACTTTTTTTCCCGTGAATATATGTAAACATCAAAGCATTTTAACCTAGATTATGTCATGCCGTCCGTACCATGTGGCAACTTAATTTATTTTATTCCCTTAAAAATATTGATTTCAGCAATACATTAGTATCTATCATTTGTTTTATCTGCTGCATTATAAAGAACAACTATAGTCTAACAATCCCCTATTGATGAAAGTGCCCTTTAAATTTTAAGCTTTTCTTAAAACTAGGAAAGTAATATATGCACATAGTTTTTTTTAAGTATAAAATGAAAATGTTCCTTCCTCCAACATCACTCTCTCTGAAAAAAAAACCAAACACTTCTAAAATGTATTATTTTTGTTTTTCTGATGGCTGCCATCATAGTTTTAAATAATGTGTTCCTACATTTCTTGATTTTTCTTATAGTATTAGTTTACATTGCCATAAACTGTTAAATTATTTTCCATAACTAGAACTCAGTCCTCTGTACTTTCTCATTAGTTGAGTTTAAGAGGCTAAAAAACCAATAGACAGCATTTACAATATTCTAATTATATAAGTATTATTAAACATAGAACTAAGTATGGTGGCAAGGTGAACAGACCCACAGAAGAGGAAATGCCATTAATCCTGTCTTCTTTAAAGGAAAATATTCCAAGAATCAATGTCAAGTGGATTCAATCTGCTGCTGTTGTTTGTGACATCTCAAGTTATCTTTTTTCTTAGATTCTTTGTCATTTCATTTAAGTAACTCTCCAAATATTTATTTTTTCATATAGAAATCGTGGATAGTATTAAATGGCTTATATCCATGCATATTTGAATATTTTTTATTGTTGCCTTAATTAATAGATAGTTTTGACGACAAAAGATTTTTGGCTAAAGTTATTTTCCCTGAGAACTTTGAAAATATTGCTCCATTATCTACTAGAATCCAGTGTGGCTTGTGAGAAATGTAATTTTAGTGTAGTTCTTGTATCTTTTGCAACTTACTGTTTTCTCTCTAGAAGTATGTAGGGATACACACACACATTTTTTAATCCATGGAATTATAACTGAGAATAGTAATATCTGACTATTATATATATTTTTTAATCTGACCCAACACATAGTGAGTTTTTTCAATCTGAAGACTGGTATAGCTTTTATCGGCTTTGTGTAGAATTCTTCTATGATTTCATTTATTATTTTCTCCCCTCTGTTTTGACGATTATCTGCTTCTGAAAATACTAATAAAAAGATCTTGATCTTCCTAGATGTTAACCTCAAAGTCTTATTTCCGAAATGATCCATTACTTCGTCTTTTTTCATACATATTCTGGGAGTTTTTCTGAACTTTACTTTCAAAGTCAGTCTTTGGCTATATTTATTCTATTAGTTTGTCCATATATTGAATTTTTTCTTTTTTAAATCATGGGGCAATTCTTAGGAAAAATTTTAACTATTTCAATATTGTTTTGATTCCTACCTTGAAAAGTTGGTACAGAAAGAATTCTTAGTTCATGGACAGAGAACACAACAGATTGAGAGTTAAGTCAGAAAGAAACATTTTCAAGGTTTAAAAATTTTTTTTCCCTCTTATTTGGAGGTAAAAGCTGATGATTTTAAGGGTAAAAGCCAACTCACCTCTCAATCTAATGTGAAATACAACCTGAAATGTAGCCTATCGTCAATAAAAACTTTATACTCTGTCCATGCATACTTTTGGGTCGTATGCATAATTTGGGTCAAATTTAAAACATATGTCCAGGCAACCTCAGATTCAATCGACCACTGTTACAGATTTTGCCTAGCCTTGTGGTTTAGGAGAAGGATAATAATAGATAAAAAGGAAAATATATATTGAGAGAATCTCTGCTAAATTAGTTTCCATGTAAAAAAATATTTTATTATCGTCTCTTATACACAGGAAACATTAACACAAAACACTTCCCTCCTTTATTTTATTGAACTCTAAAGTACGCTATAAAAGGGGTTAGCTACAGTTCACGAATCAGCTACTCATCACTCAACTCCCACACCTGAAAGAGTCCAAGGAACTTAAATGCAATTGCATTGCACTTTTCACTTTCTTGAGTGACCCATTTAAAATGCACCTTGAGACTGGCTGCAGAGTAGAACTTTTAATTCTGAAGTGCTGACTCACTTCATTGGAGAGAATGAGGCTCCCAATTTGTGAATGTGAAAGAAGTCCTGATTTTCTGGATCATTTTCCTCCATTCACTTTCAATAATGCTACCTTATAAATAGGATTTAATTCACGCAAAACAGCAAAGTGAAAGCACCAGTGGTATATACTGTAATAATTTATTTTCATATTTTAAATGCCTTATTATTAATGGAAAATAGCTTCAAAGCCTTCCAAGATATGCTCCACAGCTAACTCAATTTGACAGTGAAAGATGCTATGTTGGTCTGTAATGGCAGATATAAAATGTACACCATAAGAGCAGATCTTCTGCATATATAATCACATTCTTTGTGCTTCATATTTTTCCATACTATAAAAAGGGACAGGAAGCACTACTAACACTGCTTTTACTGAATTTTTCCACAGTGTTTTCTGTTGCCTACTATAAACATTTAAGCATCTATTTTTACTGTCTAGTTACAACAGTTTTCTATACAGAAAAAATATTTCAGTTCTAATATGAATTGGGTTTATATGAACTCCATCTGAACATTATTCGTGAAATATTCTGAACGCATACAAAAATGATAGCTTAATGATCTTCAAAATGCTGAGGTTTCAAGTTTCTCTAATTCTGCTATCAGACCAGGCAATGTGCTCATCTCTGTGTGGCAGCCTGCCTTTCAGGCATCATTAATGTTTTAGATTTTCATAAATTCTGCTATGGCCAAACAGACCAAGAACCTGGAATCTATAAAGTTGCTGAAGGAATTAAACAGCTACTAGCTTTTATTTTTTCCTTATGGTTTCATCTCCAAACAAAGTCAAACTTAAAAATTAGAATAAATATTGGGAACAAAAATACTTTGGAACATGCTAAAGTATATACTTTCTACTATATTAAGAAAAGAGCAGACACTCAACACCCTCGGGATAATCCCCAGCCCCCAAAGGAAGAGAGCAGTGAAACATTTTATAAATGAAACATCTCATCAAAATAATAACAACTTGTATCTAAGAGGTAAAAACTTGAGATTTAAAGTAGAAAATGTTTGAAAAATGTTGTGATTCTGAGGAAGCCTTCTGACATTTCTACACCACCCTTGGGCGGTGGTCCTCATCCCCACTGAGGACCTTATTTCTCAGTATTGCAAAGGTGATTCTTTCATGGTCAGACTTTACTCTGAATGCTGTATGAAAAGTTACAGCTACAGTTTTTCCAATTCTGTCGGTGCAAGTTCAACCATGTAATCATAGATAACATAGAAGGCCAAGGTCTCAATCAATTACTCATTTAACCATGTTTTCCTGCCCAGATATTCATTTGTTTTTGGTGATGGTAATAACAAAATGTTTTAAATGTACTCATTTATTTGTTTTTCATTTGGTTGTTTAATCATATTTGTGCTCCAGTTTGTTCCATAGAGGGTTTGAGAAAGCCTACAGTAAAAGTACATATGGTACATTAAAAATATCCAGGACAGGAAGACACAATTTAAATAGGAAACCAAGACCAGAACAAACCCCAAGACACAAAGACTACAGGACCTTAAGTTCAGCAAATATTTTGTTCTTCTGATAAACTTCGATGTTGACTACAACCAGTGATTTCACTTCCTTCCTTGGTGGGGAGCTCTGATAGGATGTGGCACTGCCATGAACCTGATGAGTGGAGATGGCTCCCTCTGTATGTATATTTCCCCCAGAGCCTTGCTGTTGCCCATCGGAGGACCACATTGCATTTAATTTACCTACATAGCCATGTATGGTTATGTATCCCTAAGCAGACTATAAGTAACTTGAGAGCAGGGATTATGTTTTATAATTCTGCATCTTCCTCAGTGAATAACACATTAGTAAGTATATAGGAAGGGCATTGTAATCTGGCTTGAAGACAATGTGCTATTCATATTCCAGCAGAAATTGATAATGATTCTTCAATTTCAGTGAACTGGAAGGTATTAAATATAGGATGATTAGGACAGAAACTAGTGTAGGGCTTATGACACTTTTTTTTTTTCTAAAAAAAATTTTTTTGTAGCAGTTTATCTTATTTCATTTTTATATACAGCAGTTTCTTATTAGTTATCTATTTTATACATATTAGTGTCAATCCCAACCTCCCAATTCACCCCCACCCTTGCTTTCCCACCTTGGTGTCCATATGTTTGTTCTCTACATCTGTGTCTCTGTTTCTACCTTGCAAACCGGTTCATCTATACTGTTTTTCTACATTCCACATATATGCGTTAATATACGATATTTGTTTTTCTCTTTCTGACTTAGTTCACTCTGTATGACAGTCTCTAGGTCCATCCATATC
>NC_041217.1:52587819-52592947 GCF_002837175.3 Physeter macrocephalus
TCTTCAGCATTTGTTGTTTGTAGATTTTCTGATGATGCCTATTCTAACCAGTGTGAGGTGATACCTCATTGTAGTTTTGATTTGCATTTCTCTAATAATTAGTGATGTTGAGCATCTTTTCATGTGTTTGTTGGCCATCTGTATGTCTTCTTTGGTGAAATGTCTATTTAGGACTTCTGCCCATTTTTCGATTGGGTTGTTTGTTTTTTTAATATTGAGCTGCATGGGCTGTTTATATATTTTGGAGATTAATCCTTTGTCCATTGATTCATTTGCAAATACTTTCTCCCGTTCTGAGGATTGTCTTTCTATCTTGTTTATAGTTTCCTTTGCTGTGCAAAAGTTTTTAAGTTTCATTAGGTCCCAATTGCTTATTTTTGTTTTTATTTCCATTACTCTAGGAGGTGGATCAAAAAAGATCTTGCTGTGATTTATGTCAGAGTGTTCTTCCTATGTTTTCCTCTAAGAGTTTTATAGTGTCTGGTCTTACATTTAGGTCTTTCATCCATTTTGAGTTTATTTTTCTGTATGGTGTTAGGGAGTGTTCTAATTTCATTCTTTTACATGTAGTTGTCTAGTTTTCCCAGCACCACTTATTGAAGAGACTGTCTTTTCTCCATTGTATATCCTTGCCTCCTTTGTCATAGATTAGTTGACCAGAGGTGCGTGAGTTTCTCTCTGGGCTTTCTGTCGTGTTCCATTGATCTATATTTCTGTTTTTGTGCCAGTACCATATTGTCTTGATTACTGTAGTTTTGTAGTATAGTCTGAAGTCCAGAAGTCTGATTCCTCCAGCTCCGTTTTTTTCCCTCAAGACTGCTTTGGCTATTCGGGGTCTTTTTTTTCTCCATACAAATTTTAAGATTTTTTGTTCTAGTTCTGTAAAAAATGCCATTGGTAGTTTCATAGGGATTGCACTGAATCTGTAGATTGCTTTGGGTAGTATAGTCATTTGCACAATATTGATTCTTTGAATCTAAGAACATGGTATATCTCTCCATCCGTTTGTGTCATCTTTAATTTCTTTCAACAGTGTCTTATAGTTTCCTGAGTATAGGTCTTTTACTTCCTTATGTAGGTTTATTCCTAGGTATTTTATTCTTTTTGTTGCAATGGTGAATGGGATTGTTTCCTTGATTTCTCTTTCTCACCTTTTATTGTTAGTATATAGGAATGCAAGAGATTTCTGTGCATTAATTTTGTATCCTGCAACTTTACCAGATTCATTGATTAGCTCTAGTAGTTTTCTGGTGGCATCTTTAGGATTTTCCATGTATATTATCATGTCATCTGCAAACAGTGACAGTTTTACTTCTTTTCCAATTTGTATTCCTTTTATTTCTTTTTCTTCTCTGATTGCCATGGCTATGACTTCCAAACCTATGTTGAATAATAGTGGTGAGAGTGGACATCCTTGTCTTGTTCCTGATCCTAGAGGAAATGCTTACAGTTTTTCACCATTGAGAACGATGTTGGCTATGAGTTTGTTGTATACGGGCTTTATTATGTTGAGGTAGGTTCCCTCTATGCCCACTTTCTGGAGAGTTTTTGTCATAAATGGATATTAAATTTTGTCAAAAGCTTTTTTGCATCTATGGAGATGATCATATAGTTTTACTCTTCAATTTGCTAATATGGTGTATCACACTGAATGATCTGCATATATTGAAAAATCCTTGCATCACTGGGATAAATCCCACTTGATCATGGTGTATCATCCTTTTAATGTGTTGTTGGATTCTCTTTCCTAGTATTTTGTTCAGGATTTTTGAATCTATATTAATCAGTGATATTGGTCTATAATTTTCTTTTTGTAGTATCTTTGTCTGGTTTCGTTGTCAGGGTGATGGTGGCCTCATAGAATGAGTTTGGGAGTGTTCCTTCTTCTGTTATATTTTGGAAGAGTTAGAGAAGGATGGGTGATAGCTCTTCTCTAAATGTTTGATAGAATTCACCTGTGAAACCTTATGGTCCTGGACTTTTGTTTGTTGGAAGATTTTAAATCACAGTTTCAATTTCATTACTTGTGATTGGTCTGTTCATATTTTCTATTTCTTCCTGGTTCAGTCTTGGAAGGTTATACCTTTCTAAGCATTTCTCCATTTCTTCCAGGTTGTCCATTTTATTGGCATAGAGTTGCTTGTAGTAGTCTTTTCTGATGCTTTGTATTTCTGTGGTGTCCATTGTAACTTCCCCTTTTTCATTTCTGATTTTATTGATTTGAGTACTCTCCCTCTTTTTCTTAATGAGTCTGACTAATGGTTTATCAATCTTGTTTATCTTCTCAAAAACCAGCTTTTAGTTTTATTGATCTATGCTCTTGTTTTCTTTGTTTCTAGTTCATTTATTTCTGCTCTGATCTTTGTGATTTCTTTCCTTTACTAACTTTGGGTTTTATTTGTTCTTCTTTCTCTAGTTCCTTTAGGTGTAAGGTTAGGTTGTGTATGTAAGAATTTTCTTGTTTCTTGAGGTAGGATTGTATTGCTATGAATTCCCCTCTTAGAACTGCTTTTGCTGCATACCACAGGTTTTGGATTGTTGTGTTTTCGTTGTCACTTGTCTCTAAGTATTTTTTGCTTTCCTTTTTGATTTCTTCAGTGATCTCTTGGTTATTTAGTAACGTATTGTTTAACCTCCATGTGTTTGTGTTTTTTACATTTTTTCCCCTGTAATTTATTTCTAATCTCATAGCATTGTGGTCGGAAAAAGATGCTTGGTATGATTTCAATTTTCTTTAATTTACTGAGGCTTGATTTGTGACCCAAGATGTGATCTGTCCTGGAAAATGTTCTCCGTGCACTTGAGAAGAAAGTGTGATCTGCTGTTTTTGGATAGAATGTCCTATAAATATCAATTAAGTCTATCTGGTCTATTGTGTCATTTAAAGCTTGTGTTTCCTTATTCATTTTCTGTCTGGATAATCTGTTCATTGGTGTAAGTGAGGTGTTAAATTTCCCCACTATTATTGTGTTAACTGTTGATTTCCTCTTTTATAGCTCTTAGCATTTGCCTTATGTACTGAGGTGCTCCTATGTTGGGTGTGTATATATTTATAATTATTATATCTTCTTCTTGGATTGATCCCCTGATCGTTATGTAGTGTCCTTCCTTGTCTCTTGTAACATTCTTTATTTTAAAGTCTATTTTATCTGATATTAGAATTGCTACTCCACCTTTCTTATGACTTCCATTTTCATGGAATATCTTTTTCCATCCAGTCACTTTCAGTCTGTATGTGTCCCTAGGTCTGAAGTGGGTCTCTTATAGACAGCATATATATGGGTCTTGATTTTGAATCCATTCAGCGAGCCTGTGTCTTTTGGTTGGATCATTTAATCCATTCACATTTAAGGTAGTTATCGATATGTATGTTCCTATTACCATTTTCTTAATTTTTGGGGGTATGTGTTTGTAGGTCCTTTTCTTGTCTTTTGTTTCCCACTTAGAGAAGTTCCTTTAGCATTTGTTGTAGAGCTGGTTTGGTGGCACTGAAGTGTCTTAGCTTTTGCTTGTCTGTAAAGCTTTTGATATCTCCATTGAATCTGAATGAGACCCTTGCCGGGTAGAGTAATCTTGGTTGTATGTTCTTCCCTTTTATCATTTTCAATATATCATGCCACTCCCTTCTGGCTTGTAGAGTTTCTGCTGAGAAATCAGCTGTTAACCTTATTGGAGTTCCTTTGTATGTTATTTGTTGTTTTTCCCTTGTTGCTTTTAATAACTTTTCTTTGTCTTTAATTTTTGTCAATTTGATTAGTATGTGTCTGGCATGTTTCTCCTTGGGTTTATCCTGCCTGGGACTCTCTGCACTTCCTGGACTTGGGTGGCTATTTCCTTTCCCATGTTAAGGAAGTTGTTGACTATAATCTCCTCAAATATTTTCTTGGGTCCTGTGTCTTTCTCTTCTCCTTCTGGGATCCCCATAATGCAAATTTTGGTGCATTTAATGTTGTCCCAGAGGTCTCTTAGGTTGTCCTCATTTCTTTTCATTCTTTTTTCTTTATTGTGTTCCGCAGCAATGATTTCTACCATTGTCTTCTAGGTCACTTAACCGTTCTTCTGCCTCAGTTATTCTGCTGTTGATTCCTTCTAGTGTATTTTTCATTTCAGTTATTGTATTGTTCATCTCTGTTTGTTTGTTCTTTAATTCTTCTAGGTCTGTGTTAAACATTTCTTGCATCTTCTCAATCTTTGCCTCCATTCTTTTTCCGAGGTCCTGGATCATCTTCACTATCATTATTCTGAATTCTTTTTCTGGAAGGTTGCCTGTCTCCACTTCATTTAGTTGTTTTTTGGGGGTTTTATCTTGTTCCTTCATCTGGTACATAGTCCTCTTCCTTTTCAATTTGTCTGCCTTTCTTTGAATGTGGTTTTTGTTCCACAGGCTGCAGGATTGTAGTTTTCTTGCTTCTGCTGTCAGCCTTCTGGTGGATGAGGCTATCTCAGAGCCTCATGCAAGCTTCCTTATGGGAGGGACTGGTGGTGGGTAGAGCTGCATGTTTCTCTGGTAGGTAGAGCTCAGTAAAACTTTAATCCACTTTTCTGCTGATGGGTGGGACTGAGTTCTTTCCCTGTAGGTTGTTTGGCCTGAGGCGCCCCAGTACTGGAGGCTACAGGCTCTTTAGTGGTGCTAATGGCAGACTCTGGGAGGGCTCATTCCAAGGAGTACTTCCCAGAACTTCTCCTGCCAGTGTCCTTGTCCCTGCAGTGAGCCACAGCCACCCCCTTCCTCTGCAGGAGACCCTCCAGCACTAGCAGGTTGTTCTGGTTCAGTTTCCTATGGGGCCACTGCTCCTTCCCCTGGGTCCTGATGCACACACTACTTTGTGTGTGCCCTCCAAGAGTGGAGTCTCTGTTTCCCCCCGTCCTGTCAAAGTCCTGCAGTCAAATCCCGCTGGCCTTCAACGTCTGATTCTTCGGGAATTCCTCCTCCCGTTGCCAGTCCCCCAGGTTGGGAAGCCTGTTATGGGGCTCAGAACCTTCACTCCGGGCTTCCCTGGTGGCGCAGTGGTTGAGAGTCCACCTGCCGATGCAGGGGACGCGGGTTCGTGCCCCGGTCCGGGAAGATCCCACATGCCGCGGAGCGGCTGGGCCAGTGGGCCATGGCCGCTGAGCCTGCGCGTCCGGG
>NC_041217.1:52592991-52616017 GCF_002837175.3 Physeter macrocephalus
TCCCAAAAAAAAAAAAAAAAAAGAACCTTCACTCCAGTGGGTGGACTTCTGTGGTATAATTGTTCTCCAGTTTGTGATTCACCCACAAACTGGGTTTGTGGGTGACTCACAAACTGGGAGTGTGGTTATGGGATCCACACTTTCTAATTACAGTGGATTAAAGTGTTAACTCTTGTTTTTTTCTTCTGTGATCTTCCTGTCTGAGGCTTAACACTTAAGAGCAGATCTGTTAATGAGATATTTGACCTTTAATTTTTTTCCAAGTTAGTAGTTCAAAAGTAGTCCTATTTTTAGGACTGGGAGAGTAGAAACCTATTCAGGGTAAAATATAAATCTGTTCTGTAAAATCTGATTTAGTGTCATGTTTCACTTTTCAGTAGTCCTTGCATCTCTGCACCCCCTACCTTTCTCCTTTTGAACGGAAATGGTCTCATAGGTAATATAACCTGATTTTTTTCCCTTTGTATGGGTTTCAATCACTCTTTATGTTACTTTTGCATCTGCTTAAGTAGACACATAATTTAAACATAATTCTAATTCCAAATTGTGCACAAGTTTTAACTGGTATATAGAATTCTATATTCTTAAGTTAAAATGTACATTGCAGCATGGTTCACTGTGTTAGCTATTTAGCGTTTATCATCTTGCAGGATAAATGCAATATTCCCTCACATGAGATAATTTAAGGTATTAAAATTTAAGACACATATGGTAAGAGAGACCAATAACCATCCCAGTGTGTCTTGAAGGAGTGCCTTCCCTCTGTACAGTGTATGTTCTTTAAAGGCAGCAGCCATTGCTTTCTACCTCATTGTAATTCACACTGCATCCAGCGCTACTGGAAAACTAATGAAAATGTTGGGACTACAAGGCTTTATTTTACTGTTGAGAATTCTCAGTGGTTACAGTATTATGTAGTGTTTAATTCTCTTGGTGTCACATTTTTTTAATAGTGATTTTTATTTTTAATCCAGTGATACATTTCATTTATTAACCCCCTAACCGCTGAGTAAGTTTCATGTCACAAAAGGGCTTCCAAAGGAAGAGACATGAATTACATTTATTATAAATGTAAATGTTCTAATCATCCTAAATATCTCTTTCTCTCTCTCTCTTCCTATATTTTTCTCATTGGCATTAAAAACTATGGCTTTTAAGTCAAACTATGAAAGATCAAAGTGCTAGAATAAGAGAATAAATACTGTGTTTCTCCTGGACTATGATCTCATGTGATACAACTGTTGCCATAGCAAAATTCGGTTAAATTTAATAAAATCTGTTTATTGCTCCCATGGAAAAACTAAACTAGGGCATAAGGATTTTAATGTCACTTGTTCCCCTTTCATTTAATTTCCCATCCTTAACACAAAATAAACATTGAGTGTACCTTTTATTTTGAAAAAATTGATTTGCTATGGGAAGTTGACTGCTATTGGATCCTTGTGTGATCTGTACAGATTTGTACCCAAAACAGTAATTGTCATTCATGCCCTGCCTTTATGTGTCAAGTGCTGTATCTGATGAACAACTGGTGCCCTAGATGACCAAGGCGGTTTTGAAATGTAGGGGATATTATCTCCTGGATATTTATGAAATATGTTAAGATTTTATTTTGATTTTTTCCCTTACCATTTAAAGCGTGCTTTCTTTTTTCTGTATATCAATGTGTGTGGCTGTGCATTTTAGTAAAACTCCCCCAAATCAGTTTTTAATGTGGAGTTTATAATTATTACGTTGATGCTTGTCTGAGCACTGTAAAAATACTACAGCTGCATTTTGTATGCTATATTGTTCCCTGTAGTAGGGATAGGTATTTGCTTTTTAAAATAAGTCCATGTATTGCTGCTGCTGTCAGCTGCCCAGTGACCACAGAAGCTGCTTTCTGGACAGCATCTTTATTAAACTCTGCAAGTGTCTACAAGCCATATCAAAAAAGCAAGAAACAGGAGAGAAAGCACACCTCTTTGAAAGTGGAATGTCAGCTGGAGTGAGAGAAGGGTACGAATGACTGATAGTTTAAGAGAATGAAGGACTGCTTTCAGGAATGAATGAGGACCAGAATCTGAGTGCTTCAAATATCGTGCTTAGCAATAACCCAGGGAACTCATGAGGCAAGAGAATACTGAGTTCATAATTTGAAAAATTCTCTTGAATAAAATGCATTAGTTAGAAAAGTAATTAAATTAAAGTATTTAGGTGAAAATATACCTCATGTGAAAAATACTTCTGAGTTAGGAAGCTAAGTAACTGAGAAAGATACTACCATGACAAAGAAATTTATACACGTGCATATATGCGTTAGAGCTAAACTGTCAAATACAACAGCCACTAGCTACATTTGGCTACTTAAGTTTAAATTAATTAAAATAAAATCAGATTTAAAATCAGGTTTTTCAGTTGCACTACCCATATTTCAAGTGTTAAACAGCCACATGTGGCTACTGGCTACCATATTTAATGGCACAGTCATAGAACATTTCTGTTATTGCAGAAAGTTATCTAGGATAATGCTGCTCTAGAAGAATTTCTTCTTAATCAAGAAAGGTACAGGATCATGATACTGTTCTTTAATGATAAAAATAAGCCAAACGGTATAAGAGTGAGGATATATTTTGCAGCTGACTTTGCCTGGGGATGTAATGGTAACCTGAGAATTATAAACAATGAAGCTATCCCCAGCTCTGCTCTAAAACTTCTCAGTGGTATCTTGGACCTATTATTGTATCTTTCCAAACTTGAACCTGCCTTGCATGTGTTTTGTATTCCAGCCTAACTCCTGGTTTGCTGTTCCCTCTCTCATTTTCTTTAGCTTATGATTTCTGTTTTTTTCTCTTTCTTTTTTAAGTTGAAGTATAGTTGACATGCAATATTATATTAGTTTCAGGTGTACCATGTAATAATTCAACGTTTATATACATTACAAATTGATCACCACAATGAGTCTAGTAACCATCTGTGACCATGCAAAGTTATTGCAGTATTATTGACTGTATTCCCTGTGCTGGGCATTGTATCCCCATGACTTATTTATTTTATAACTGGAAGCTATGCCTTCAGGCTATTCCTTCAGGCTATTTCAACCAACTCCTTACTTGCCTATCTTATGACAACCACCAGTTTGTTCTTTCTATGAGTCTGTGTTTCTGTTTCATTTTGTCCTTCTGTTTTTTAGATTCCACATAGAAGTGAAATCATACAATATTTGTCTTTCTCTGTCTGACTTACTTCCCTTAGCATAATATCCTCTAGGTGCATCATGTTGTTTCAAATGGCAAGATTTCATTCTTTTATATGGCTGAGTAATATTCTATTATATATATATGTAATTTGCATAATTTTTATCCATACATCTATCAGTGGACACTTAAGTTGCTTCCATATCTTCGCTATTGTGAATGATGCTGCAGTGAACATAAGGGTGCAGATATCTTTCCAAATTAGTGTTTTGTTTTCTTTGGATAAATACCTGGAAGTGGAATGACTGGATCATATGGTAGTTGTATTTTTACTTTTTAAAAACTTCCATATTGTTTTCTGTAGTGGCTGCACCACTTTACGTTCCCACCAACAGTGTAGAAGGGTCCCCTTTTTTTCCACATCCTTTCCATCACTTGTTATTTCTTGTTTTTTGGGGGGGAATAGCCATTCTGACAGGTGTGAGGTAATAAATTTTTATTTGCATTTCCCTAATGATTTGTGGTATTGAGTATCTTTTCATGTTTATGTTGGCCATCTGTATGTCTTCCTTGGAAAAATGTCTATTCAGGTTCTCTGCCCATTTTTAAATTAGATTGTTTTTTGAATGTGAGTTGTAAGAATTCTTTATATTTTTTGATATTAACCCCTTATTGCATATATGATTTTAAAATATCTTCTAATTCAGTAGGTTGCCTTTTCTTTTTGTTGATGATTTCCTTCCCTCAGCAAAAGCTTTTTAGTTTGATGTAGTTCCATTTGTTTATTTTTGCTTTTGTTGCCCTTGCTTGAGGAGACAGATCCAAAAAATATAGCCCAGACTGATGTCAAAGAGACCAGTCTGGGGCTTAGACCCCTCACTTCCCAGGGGGGACCTCTGTGGTTGTGATATCCCTCCTGCTTTTGGGTTGCCACACCAGGGTTGTTGGTTCTGACTAGACTGTGTCATATTGTAGGCGGGAGACTCCTCCCATCTGTTTCAATGTGGCCTTTTCTTTATATCCTTAGTTGTAGAGAATCTTCTGCTAGTCTTCAGGTTGTTCTCAGAGATAGTTGTCCTATATGTAGTTGAAGCTTTGGCATGTCTGTGGGATGAGGTGAGCTCTCAGGATCTTCTTACTCCACCATGTTGATCTGGACCTCCCTCCAGGTTATGATTTCTTTGTGTACCTTTAAAAAAATTGTTAACTTATTGTATTAATTGTGTTTATGCAAAGTACTTTAAATCTTTCTAGGGGGTTATGAATTAGAAATAAATGACCCTTTCTTTCTCTTTCAAGCTTGGTTTTCCTACTTGTTAAAAAAGAATTGATATTACTAACCCACAGATCATAATAGTGTGAGAATTAACGAATGGATCATTGGGAACAATTGGAAAAATGTAAAACATTATATGCAGAGTGGCATGGATATTTGGAAAACACCATGTAGGAAAAGCAATGGTTCTTAAAGGCTTGGTGCATTTTCAAATATAAAAATCCTAAGAAATTTCTCAAATTAGTGTTTAAATTCTATGATCTTGCAATGATTTTATGTGTCTAGACAGTGACTTTGATGTGAATGCCTCATTTTGGGGGGTTCATCTGTTTGAACACCTGGAAAAACCCAGACCCAGATTTTTAGGACTAAAATATGTATAAGTTTGTTGTAGGTGTTCATAGACATTGAGATAGTTTCAATATTATGTAAATTTTGCAGAAGCTCAAAGTAATTGAAAGGTGTGTTATGTAACTTTGCAACGTCTCTATGAAATGGATAAGGGGCAATTTTAATCATTTTTCTATAGATTTAACATTTAAAAAAATTTTAGGATTAAATACATTATTGGTATTATTTTGTTCTGTGACAGATAGACTGAAGCAATGTAACACCTATTATTAACCTAAGCTAATTACTCAGCAGGTTATTGCTAGTTATTTCATTTAAATTGACACTAATCCTTTATATTTTTAATTAGTGAGAGAAATTGATTTAAAAGAATTTTAACAGGATGATGAGATGAACAAAAACCAGATGTAGAGTTTGTCAGTAAAAAGATAGTGTAGAATTTAGGGGTATAAGCAAAGATAATTTATTAGGAGATGTTCTAACATTATTCCTATAATGACTTTTACTTTTAAATTAATGAACTACTAATTGCAGACTTAGAATAATTGTCATTATTAGTGAATATAAAAAAGAATATTGGTACTTTACTTGTGGAAATTATTTCAGGCCACTAAATTGTTCTTCTTAATCTAAATGATGTTAATATAGTTTCTAAATTTATCTGAAAATTTAAAATCTGGCTCAAAAATCCCACTTCATTAATTCATTCATTTTTGGTTTTATTATGGATATTTCCAAGGATAACAGGAACTTCTAAAAGCAATGGAGGAATCTGAAATAATATCCGTAGTTTAAAAGAGGCCTTACTTCTTTTTGAAGAAATATTGTATCTGGATGGTACAGTTTTAATTGTTTTCATAAAATCAGATAAGTGACTGCTGTCAGACAACACACATCTTGTTTTTCTCTCTCTGAGAAACTCATATATAAAGGAATATCAGTAGAATAGAGGTTTTTGAACTTCTTAACCATTGAAACCTAAATTGCCACTTCAGCTGCTGTAAAAGATGTGATCTAGATATTAAGACTTATGAGCATTTGGGATTTTTTACTGCCATTCAGCCGGAAATACAGGGAGGCCCTGAGATGGGAATGTGGGCAGGTCGAGAATCACCAGCTAGTATTGAAAATGCAAGAAAGGATGTGTGGGACTCAAAACCACATATTTGATTTTCTTCTGCCTCAAAATATTCGAAGTTAGGATAGAAACAGTACCACCCAGTTCAATATTCTATGAACTTTGCCTTCCTTTAAAAATGATATAAACTTGGGCTTCCCTGGTGGCGCAGTGGTTGGGGGTCCGCCTGTTGATGCAGGGGGCGCGGGTTCGTGCCCCGGTCCGGGGGGATCCCGCGTGCCGCGGAGCGGCTGGGCCCGTGGGCCATGGCCGCTGGGCCTGCGCGTCCGGAGCCTGTGCTCCGCGACGGGAGAGGCCACAACAGTGGGAGGCCCGCGTACCACAAAAAAAAAAAAAAAAAAAAGATATAAACTTAAGAGTCCTATAAGAGAAACTATTTCATTCTTGTTGAACATGGAAGCCAATTGAATTGCCCTGCTTTAGGGTCTTCTGAAGTAAACTTTGAAATAAGGTCAGTATGTTTATGTAAGTGTAAATAACAGCATGTGATGTCAAATCTAGTTTATAAATACATTTGTCATGGATTTTTGGAGGTAGGTGGGACCTTGGAAAGTTATTTGAATGATTATGTATAAACTAGTATTATTTTCGTTTTATGTATAAAGCTAAAAGGGGCGGCGAGGTCATCTGCTTAAGTTCAAAATGTTAATAAAGTGCCAAAGGAACACAGTTCTCCAGCCCAGTTTTCCATCTCAGGATGGAGTTGCTTTATTTAGTCCTTCTGAGGGCTCTTGTGTACATTAGATGGTAAGGAAGATAGAAGGGTAGAATATATAATCAACATTTCCTAAAATAGAAACATTGTTCTCCAATAGTAGAAAAAGTGGAAAGTGCATCTAATCATGTACTGTGATGTGTTCCAATGAAAGTATTACCCCATTTCTCCTCAGGGTCTAACATTTTACCATGAGATATATGTATGGGAAATTGGACTTGGTTAATGTTCTTCATGAATTATTGCTGAGGTATAAAATTTAATGTGTCAATAATTATCCTATGTGGTTATTAAGTGTTAATTATTAATATTAAAGAAAATTAGGGAGAACAAATAACTTCACCTAATAATCAGATGTTAAACAAACCAAGAATATATTTTGAAACCAAGGGAGATGAACCTACATGATATATAAGATCTTCCTGTGCTTTAAAATTCAGTGATCATGATTACTAGATACTATTTGCTTTGCTATTTTTCATATTAAAAAAATTATATATATATTTGCCTTTTTGGAATATTTGCGTGCCTCCAGTTTATTCAAAGCTTAGTTTGATAATCTTATAACAGAGTTTCTTTTCTTTATTCCAAATATGGATTAAAAAAATCAGAACAATAAAGTTATAGAAGGACTAGAAATTACTGTGCTTCCCAGTTCCACTCTAAATAAGTCATAGTTAAAAGAAATTGGACACATCAAAGATTTGTACTGTGCAGGTATAAATGGTAGCACAAATGGTGATGGTGCTACAAGTCACTCCATGACTTGAGTGGAAACCTTTTATCAGTTAGTGATATGTATAATCAGCATTCAAAGGTGGACTCTAAGCAAACTATACTACTTATGGAATGTTTGATTTTTATATAATTTTTGTATACTTTTAATATAATTTTTATACAATTTGTCATTATCATTGCAATAGTCATGACGAAAATATACCGTACATCCCATGTAGACTAAACAAATCTGCAGTATGTGGCATCATCATTAACTGGTCTTTATGTAAATTAAAATTTTTTTTTAACTTATGCAGTGTGCCTAGTAGAAAAGATTCTCCTCCAAGTTAATGGAAAGGCTATGAAATTGCATTTGCAATACACTTAGGAGTTCACTATCCACAAAAGGCAAGTACCAGGGCTTTCATAGTTATTAGTCCCTTAGTACTTGCTCTGTGAGGACAGAGTCCAAACTGTTTATGAAGATCAAAATGCTACACTTTCAGTTCAATTTAGTAGAGCCGATGGATAGAAGTTTATATTAGGTAAGGGGAAACTCTCCAGAACAAAATGGGGGCCAGAGAGTGTAAAAGAGAGCCAATAAATATGTTATGGAGCCTTATCTTGTGAAAGGTGACTGGAACATAGATTGGCTTTCATTATTGGAAATGGTAGAAAATCAGATTCAAACTTTCTTTAGAGAGTTTTCCCATTTCCAGGTAGAAGAGAATCTTAAAACTTTTATTGTGTGTCCTGTGAGGTACGTCTATCCCTGCAATCGTTTAATACTTACAAAATGCTGCTAATTTGCACATGTTTATAACAATGAAGACTGTAGATGATCCTAATCCATCCTCAAAACTCCTGATTAGATTTAGAAGAAAAATATGGATAGAGAGGTTGAATAAAAGAGGTATATGTGTTGTGGGTCTACATCATTTATTCAGTAAGAGGTTTTTTACAATTAGACTTCAGCAGGTTGATTTGAATGGGAAACAGAGGAAGGGGATTTTAAATATGTTCCATTTCTTACAATGACTTTTGTTGTTACCTATTTTGAGTGCATGTGCACATTCACATATACACACTTCTTCTGACTTACATTCTTTGCAGTTACTGCTATGTTCCTAAGCACAGGGAAACTTTTTTTCCTGACATGGTTACAATTTACAGGGTGGTCTGCATTGGCCCCTCTTTTCTAGGACCTGCTACTGGTTCTCTTGGTTCTCCAGGCACATCTTTATACCTGGGTGGCTTTAGACACAGTGAGGAAGCATAGCCCAAGCAAAAATAAATAATTCGAACTATTTAATTTTTGAAAGGGGACTAAAATTTTATTGTGTCTGGTTGGAATTCTCTGCTTTGGCCCTATTTTTGGCCAATGTTTTCAGTGGAGAGTGTCCCCATTCTTAAACATCACATTAATCCCTATTGCTCTTAATAAGGTAACAAAGAACTGTGTATATGAAGATGAGAGCAGCCTTCCCATCCCAAAGAAAGATATGTTTTGCTGCAACAGATCTTGCTTTTGCAAAGAGACACAAATGCCTTTATTTTATCATTTCTGATTCTTAACTGGCTTTCAGAGCATCTGCCTCTCTTCTTTCTCTCTCTGCCTTCCTTTGTCAAAAGCATGAAGTGTAGATACGTGGAGCCCTAGAACCTTTTGTTTTTAGGTAACTCTTTTGGATAAAGTTTGGGTGAATAAATTCAGATAACTCAACAGCTTACTCAAAGGGAATATGAGTGTTTGGGCCAACGTAGTGAAACTTTTTAAAAGGTCTGAATGTAGTCAGGTGACCCCCGACCCCCGGCCCATTTTCCTCACCTTCCATGCTCTTATCAGCTCATTCTAAGGGGACTTTCATTCCTCATACTTCATTGAAACTCTACTAATAATAAGGTTACCAAAGACTTTAATCTTGCCAAATCTAGTGTCTTATCTCTGCCCTCTTGACTTTTCAGCAGCCTTCCACATAACTGACCACTCCCTGTTCTTTAATAGACTCTCACATCTTGGCTCCCAGCATCCCACACTCTCCTCGTTTTCTGTCACTGGATAACCATTTCTTTTCAACAACTTTTGATGCTTTTTCTGCTGTTACCAACCTTTAAATATTGGAATTTCCAAAGGCTCTGTTCTGGGCATTCTTCTCCCTTTCTTTCTAACTAAGCTGTCTCCTTAAAGGGTTCTCATTTAGTTCCATGGCTTTAAATGCCCTCTTTTAGTGAATATACTCCAAAATTTGTATCTCCAGCCCTGACGTCTACACTGAACTTTGGATTTGTGTATCCAGCTTCCTACTGGAAAGCTCCACTTGGATATCTGAAAGGCAACTCAGAACCAGAGCAGAACTCTTGATTCCCCCACCGCCTCTCCCGCCTACCTCTCTTTGTCTCTTTCTCGCCTCAGTAATTAATATTACCCTCCGTTCAGTTGCTCAGGACAGAAATGTAGTCATCACTTTTGATTAATGCTTTCTATCACTATCCACCCCCGGTGTAATCCATCAGTGAGTCCTGTTAGCACTTCCTTCAGAATACAACTAAAATCTGTTTTTTTTCCAGATTTCACTGCTCTTCTTTCTTCCTTTCCTGCTCCTTTATAACCTTTCCACACAGCAACCAGAGTGATCTCTTAAAAAGTAAATTAGGCTGTACTTGCTCCTTCCTCTCCAAACCTTTCATTAATCCTCATTACACTTAGAATACAATTTGAATTCCTCTCTCCAGTCAGGACTAACATATATAACCCCAGCTTACCTCTCTGACATACTGCTCCGCACCCTTCCTAAATCACTGACCTCAGCGACACTGGCCTTCTTTCTGTCCGTCTAACATACCAAGCTATTTTTGACTCAAGGCCCTTGTAACTAACTGCTAGTTCTCTGGTTGGGATGGTTTTAAGTCTGTGGGTCTCAGTGTAGATGTCACCCCCTCAGAAAGGCCTCCTTGACCGCTCCATCTAAAGGAGCTCCCCATTAAATCTACTGTATTTTATTCTCTTTGGAGCAATAGCATTGTCTAAAATGTTGTCCACTTATTTATTTCTTTATTGTCTTTCTGCTGCATGAGGACAGGGCCCTTGCTGGTCTGGTTCACTCTAGCTACTAGTACTCTAGTAGCAGTGTACAAAAAGAAACCCGGTGTATTCAATGAAAGATGCTTGAATAAACACTCTAGAAATACAAGGATTAAAATCTTCTTACAAATGAGAGGTCTTTACAACTAAAAGAATTTTTCAGTTCTTTTCAGGTTATAATCAAAAGTGATTTTGGAAACAAGTCAAACTGAATGCTATGATTTGATTAAGTTCATGTAATGAAATTATAGAATTTAGCAATTCCAGCATATTATAATTACTGAAGTTTTCCATATACTAAAGGACTAATCAGAATGCACAGTTCCAAATCAAGTGTGCCTATCAGGTAAGAGGAAATGGTATGCTGCACGGAGGAGAAGGGGAACATAGATGGGGCAGGCCTGCTAAAGTGACATCAAGGATAGGTGAGATCTTTGAGTGCCTTCAGTAGCTCCAGCATAGGGTTAGGTCAATAAGAGAAGCAAGAGGGTGCTGGACATCCTCTCTAATAACTGTGACTCCCTTTTCAGTATTTCTTCAAAATGTCAGAATGAGCAAATAAATAAGTGTTGTATGTCACCCTCAAGCAGGAAAATGTAGGGACAAGAAATTAAAATCTTGGAGATTGGAAGGTTTCTGAGATATTTACAGGAAACTCAGGCTGCATAGTTGATCTGAGAAAACCCCCAGTCTCACTCCCTGGCTACACTTCTTTCTCCTTTGCCTGGTGAGACATTTGTGGGTGGATATGCATCTGCAGACTCTTGCTTTCCTGTGCCTACCTCTCTCCTCATCCCTGGCTACAGGGGACTCTCTTTTCTGAACCCTGGCTGCCTGCCATCCCCTGCTGGGAACCAGAGGAGTTGGGCAGAGGGGTGTTTGCTTGAAGCTCAGGGAGGATTCTACAAATTACAAATCCCCAATATCAGAAACAGGCAGTCTATGAATGAATGTCAAGGGCTGTCTGTATGTGATATGGAGTATACTATTTAACTGTATAAAAAGATATGCATATATTAATGTCAAATGACAATATTAGAGCATGTATGATTTAGTATCAGATGAATCATGATTATTACTAATAGGGCAATTGTGTCCCTTGGAAACTACTTAATGACCCACTTATTAGATTCTGTCTATTCCTTCAGGACGTCTGTGAGAAGCCACTGAAGTGTGATTATAGAAAGTTTAGAGTTCCTTGCAATCTTCAGTTTATATTGATGTTTTAGGTGTAAACTTTGTCTTGTCCTAAATCTCAGGTACCTCAGACTTCTTTTGAAGGGAGTAAAGATGACAATTTGGACTTTTTCTTGTCAACTGGGACTTCATTATTAAATGGAAGGATATATTTATTAAGAACCTACTCAATGACAGGTACTCTTGTTTGGAACTTTTATAAATTTTATGTAATGCTCATAGGAACCTTGTGAATCAGCTATTATTGCACCTGTTTTATAAACAAGGAGACGGAGGCTCTGAGAAATTAAGTTCTTGCTCAAAGTTAGGCAGCTAATGAGGCACAGATGAGCTCAAATCCCAGGTCTGATTTCTGAAGTCAGCCCATTTTCTGTGATAACATGGGTGTCTCCCTATGCTTTATTCCTTGTCTATATAAAGTCAGGCTAATAATACCTCCATATCTATTTTGTAAAACCATGAGAACCAGATGAATATGAATGTAATACCCATACAAATTCCAAGGTCTATTATGACTATTAGTAGCATTAATTTAACAACAATACCAAAGTGGTCTTTTAATTAACTGTCATTTTATACCACCATTTCTGAATACACATCGTGATTCTGTGAAGACTTCTATCTGCAACAGTGGATATTTTAATTATTTGTTAGACTCCTCATGGTTATGTTTGGGTTTCTTTGAGAATGAGTTTTACACCCTTCCAATTGTTGGCAAATATTCATACTGGGGAAAAACTATCCATCTGTTCAGCTGCTAGCCAAAACATCACAGTCAAAATAGCAGATTTAGCTCTAACATGAATTATGATGAGACAGTGTCACACAGAATATAAGTCATATCCTCATCAACAGATGTGGAAAGGGGTAGTGTCCGCCTAGGAAATTTTAAGATTTTCATCATATAAGATGAAAGATGGTATTTTAAGATACTCATCATATAAGGGTACGGTTAGGTTTAGAAGAACATAGCAAATGCCAAAAATTACACCTACAGATAGCATTAGAGTTGAAACTGAATGAACAGAAATAGAGGGGAAAACAAAAGACTAAATTAGTTAGCTTAAGCCCAGCCTCTGTTACAGATAGACTTGACATCTCCTAGACACTCAAGGAAGGCTGTTGACACTCCATAGGATGGAGGTCTACTTGAGTAGATTGGTCATTTACTCACCACAGTATGCTATATATTCTTGAAGCACACGGATGTTTGCCATGATCATCTTGAATGTTATTTTCCTTTTTTCTAAGGCATGTTTCTCGCATGCAGTACTAGTATAACTTTGTGCTTTTGGCCAGGATGCCCATGCGTATTATTGCTTTTTTTGTTTTGTTAAGTAATTTTTATTACTAAACACATAGCAAAAATGTTTATAAGTATAAGGCACAAATAATAGTAAACAAAAACTTGTATAGCAATCAATCAGCCTAAGAAATAGAATGTTCCCACTACCTATGAAGTTCCCTGTACTTCCTTTATCTTAACACCCTCTCTGTCCTATGATGTAACCACTACCTCAGATCTTATGTATCATTCACTGGCTTCTCTTTGTAGTTTTTCACATATGTATTACAATTGATATTTTAGTTATTTAATTTATTAATTTTTGATTAATAAATTTAATTGAGGAATTATTTAATTTTTTATTTAATTTTTTTTCTACTTTCTTTTTTGGCCCGGTATTCTGAGATTTATCCACGATGATGAATGTAGCTGTAGCTCATTCAATTTCACTACTGTATAGTTTTCTATTATGTGAGTTTATCATAGTTTATTTGCTTTCTGTTTTTAACAATTACACACTCCATTGCCATGAACATTTATAAACTTATCTCCTGTTGAACGTATACAGGAGTTTTTCTAGGGTATATAACTTGTAATGGAATTGTTGGGCCATGAGTATGCTTATCTCAGCTTCACTAGATACTGTCAAATTATTTTCCAAGGGGACTGTGTACATTTATACTTAACCATCTGTGTATCAGAGTTCGTGTTGTTTCAAATCTTTGCTAACATTAGACATTGTAGGATTTAAGGATTGTTGCCAATTTTTAATTATCATTTTAATTATAATTTGCAGTTCTAGAAATTTTTTGGTTTAGACATTAAATAATGTTTTTATCTTTCTTCATGTTTGTAATCTTTTTTTAAATTTAAATTTAAAATTTTTGTAATCTTTTATTTTTAAAACATGTTAAACATTTACTTTAAATTCTGACAACCCCAATTATGAGATCTTTGTGAGTTTAATTCAGCTATATGATATTTCTGCTGAGTCTTCCTCACTAGTTTTTGTTTCTTTGTTTTGTGATTTTTTTTTTTAAACTGTAAGCTCATGTCTTTCGAAATTCTTTGAGGTCTGTGTTGAAGGTGTTTTCATCCAGAGTGAATTTGCTTTTTTTTCTGGTGGCTCACTAGGGCAATAACAGCCCTGGATCCCTCTAAGGTTAATTTCTGTGTTTGAGGCTTCTTGGGCCAGAAGTATAATGTTAATTTAGGCTTCATACTTGGCCAGTTGTCACGTTATGGCTATGAGTTCTCTGGAAAAAAATTATCCCACTCTATCCAGTGCTAAAGTCTAGATTGGCATCTTCCTTGCTGTCCCTTCTGTGGGATAGGCTTATTCGAATTCACTCTAAGGGTATGACCCTTGGGAACCCAGGTCTATTCAGGAGTTTGGCCCAGGCACAGTTCCTAGTGCTTTGTAACCCTGGCTGCTGTCAAAATGGAAGTTCAGGGTCCCTGTGTTAGCCAAATGTCCCCAGTGAGAGAGCCAGCCTAAGAGTTTACGTACCTCTCTGGTTTGCTGCTTTTGCTTCACTGCAGTCATCTAAGGATATTTTTCTTTCTTGTCATCTGAATGATGAATTTTGTTTTTCAATTTTCTCTTTTATTTATTTTTTTGCGGTACACGGGCCTCTCACTGCTGTGGCCTCTCCCGCCGCGGAGCACAGGCTCCAGACGCGCAGGCTTAACAGCCATGGCTCACGGGCCCAGCTGCTCCGTGGCACGCGGGATCCTCCCGGACCGGGGCACGAACCCGTGTCCCCTGCATCGGCAGGCGGACTCCCAACCACTGTGCCACCAGGAAAGCCCAATTTTCTCTTTTTTAATGGAACTTCTTATATACCTTAATTTTTCTTTATTTTTTTTAATTATAAAAACTTTCAATTATGCAAAAAAGATGAAGGGATAAGGTAGGAAGTGTATTACCTAGATTCATTAATTGTTAGTATTTTGTCATATTTGCTCTGTGTGTGTGTGTGTGTGTGTGTGTGTGTGTGTGTGTGTGTGTGTATGATGAACCATTTGGAAGTCAGTTGCAGATATCATGACACTTGACCCTGGATGTTCTGCTGTGCATCTTCTGAAAATAAGGACGTTTTCCTTTATAATCCCAGTACCATATCACACCTTAGAAAATGAATAAGAAGTCTCTAATATTTTATCTAATACCTAGTCCATGTTCAAATTCCCCAGTTGTCCCTAAATATGTTTAATATATTTTTTTCCTCTAAAATGAGAATACAAATAATGTAGTGCTGCATTTATTTTTCAGTAGGGCTATTTGGGTTATTTGGTTCACTGTGCTTTCAGATGTGGAAATACATTTTATTGTTTGACCTTTTCTGAAGTTTGCTCTTGACTTTTGTTTTTCAAGTAGCCAGAAGTGCTACATCTTTTGCTCTCTATTCACTTGCCTTTGAGTTGCTGATTATTTGGATATGCAGTTAAAGAACTATAACTTAGTTGAAAAAAATATTTTTATGTCCTTTTTAAAGAGCTTCGCCTCTCAAGTCGAAGGTACAGAGGTGGTTAGCTCACTGACTTTCATGCAAATAGTTGTACGGCTTAAGTTTTGTCAGGTAAGTGGACTGACCTCACCCAGGATTTCATCCCTGGGTGTGCTTTAAAAAAAGACGCAAGAGGGAAGAGATATGGGAACATATGTATATGTATAACTGATTCACTTGGTTGTAAAGCAGAAACTTAACACACCATTGTAAAGCATTTATACTCCAATAAAGGTGTTAAAAAAAAAAAAGACATTTGGCTTTATACAACAAGACCAGTTTGTCATTGGACTTTTCTTTGGGCAACTGAATTGCTGAACCCTATTGTGTTCTGCTGCTGGTCAGCCCAGCTGCATGAAGATGGCCAGAGAATGATGAAGACGAAGAGTGATCCAAGTTACCTTATGGGGAGAAGACAGATGGATAAAGATTTCTTCTTAAATATAAACTAACCTAACGTTGCTGCTCATTACTGGTAGCTTTCTTTAGGGCTTAAGACTTGATGAATTTAGTGTTGCCTGACATAGTTTTTAAATGGCTCAGGATTAAAAAGATATGTATCTCTGTTGAATAATAATAAGCACCAAGTAAGAAATATGGCTGTGCTGCTTCTTTTCGATGATTTCACAGTTATTTATATATTTAGCTACATACATGAAGCCCCCATGTTTGTATTTTTCTTTGCCACTGACTTCACAGCAGCTCAGTAGGATTTTAAGTATTTATATTTTATATTTTCCAACACCTGCCCCATGACAATATACATAGACCATGCAAACAAAGATGTATTTAGTGAAGAGATTGTGAAACTGTTTTATTACTGTCCTGATCTCAATTGGAAATGAAGCTGCTTTTTCAAACACTGTTTAGGCATGCTGTCTAGCAGTCAGTGATTGTGCTGATTATAATCATGAGCTTCTCTTCAACATGTGTATGGCTATTGTGGTAATAACTGGTGAAACATTGCATTTTAATTTGAGTGAATAAAAAACAGAAATCTCAGCAGAAGCATTCGTTAGAGAGGTAAAAAATCTTTAAAAAAAAAGAGAGAGAGAAAAAGAAAATAAGGTATATCCATGAATTTTAACTTACTAGATAGTGGAAAAATGACATAGATAATATATATGCTTTTATAGTACTGCTAACATCAACATGAGCATATAATTTTGGGGATTCAGTTAGTTTAGCTGCAAAATGACTTTTCTTCATCCTTCTTTGTTTGTGTTTTTAAATTAGCATTCCTCAATAATCAGAAGGTTCTGTTTCTTAAATTTTTAGACCTAAATATCCCATTAGTTGTCTTTGGAAGGTTTTAAACGTATTTTCAGTGACCACAATGGAAAATGTTGGATAGAACAGAACCGTCTCTTTACATGTCAGAACCCAGTGGTCTAAAACAGTTTCCCTCTTAGCGCTGCTTCTTGAGGGCATGTTTATTGTATGGTTATTTATTTACTACAGCATGCTAATTTTTTAATTTCTTGGTTTTTAATCTTAACTCCCTAATGTATTTCATTAATCTTACAGTAAATAAGCTGTTATTATTAACTTTAACCCGTTGGTTTCAAACCTTAACTCTTTGTCTTTTCCCTTTATTTTACCCCAGATATGGTTAACTGAGAGTTGTGTTTGTTCTTCCTTTGAGATTTCTTGCCATGCTTGGTTTAATGTTCAAGCACAGACTGGACGCTTCCTAGCTAGATTGCTATGACATTTGATACTTGTCTCTTTCCTTTTCAGTCCATCTTGCATGCTTTTATCAAATAAATCTTTTAAAAATATATCACCTCCCTACTGATTAGTGATCTAGGATGTGAAATCTATTCTCTGGCTAGATTTGAAAACCCCTTCCTTGTATTCACAGCTTGGCTTTATGAAGACCATGTTCCATTTAGGCGAACACCATCATTTCTTCAAAAAAAAAAAAAACAGTCTGGCTGCTTCTAGAAGGTGGGGAGGAGAGTATGTATTTAATTTAGTACCTAGAAGATTAAACCATGACCAATTTCCTGCAACTTCTGTCTCTGATGTTAAGAGGTAGAGTTTGGTTGTTACAGGAGAGCCACCAAACAGGGCAGGTTATGGGAGCCAGTTCTGCAGAGCTCTTGATAGCAGGAGTTCAGAAGATGTTACAAGCTAGGATACCCAAGTTACCACCAAAGGCATTTCTTGAAGGAAGAGGAACTGTATTGAGGAAGAGAAAGCAGCAGGACAGGAGGAAAAGTTCTTTAGTCATATGCAGATTTAAAACTGGGGTTTACTCAAAGCCAATGGCCATTACAATTGTTTTTGGGATCATGGGAAGTCAGTAAGCTGGATGGGTGTGTCAGGGTAGGACTGATCTTGACTTTTGAACAGGGCCACTATCCTGGCCTGGAAATGCAGTAGATGATAGAGCCAGTCTGACAGGAATCAGGAAGCTGAGTGTTCCATTGCCCTGTTGTAGCAGACTTGGGTGGGGAGCAGGGGGGAGTGTGGGCCTGAGAATATCTTGCTCCCTGTTTTTCCCATGCTGTTCCTTTGAAATACATACCTGTCTCCTATTCATTTACCCAAATGTCACATGTGCTATGACGGAAGGAGCACAGACTTGGGAAGTAAGCTGACCTAGACTTGAGTTTTGTCTTCTTGCTGGTTAGCTGGGTGACCCTGACCAAGTTACTTCACCATTCAAAACTGCAGTTTCTTCCTTTGATAATGGAAATATTGATATATTCTCTGCTGGTGTAAGGAATGAAAAGTCTGCCTCTCAATTTTTGGACTTAGAAAATTGCTTTTGTCAGCACCCATAGTCACTGAGAAAAAGAATATATGAAATCTTCTATATCTGTATATACATATAAAATATGAAATCTAGAGGAAGATTTAAAGAAATACTAATTTCCATTGACAAGGTTCTCTTAATTTTATTTGTTTCTCCGCATCCTTGACCCTTCAGTCTCTCTGCTGGCAGGGGGTTAGCAGTTGTAGGTAGCATAATCACCTGCCCCAGATGGTACTAGAAACTCCTTTTGTGAAAAGTCAGTACATTCTGGTACAAGAGAAATGCTTGCCTGAAGCCCCTGTATCTTCTGGAAGGTTACTGAAATATATCCCTGACATCTCAAGAGTATCCTGTCCATATTTGTATGCCCTGTGCTTGGTGCATGTTTATTGAATTGTTAAATAAAGGATGCTTTTCTTTAGATTAAATTAAATTATATGCTTTTATTATAACTGTTCTCTGCGATAATGTTGACTAAATTTATCTATATTTATGGAAATGAAAATTGTTGATCTAAAAATACTTTTTGAAATTTAAGTACTTCAGCTTGTCAGTACTTAGGAGACTAGTGAGGGTTGAAGTTCTGAGTTGAAATTTAAAGATCTCTTAATCGTTCAAATAAAATTCTGATGTATTTTATTTATTAGGACATTTTTCTGATTACAAAATATGTAATTGTCAGTATGAAAAACTAGGAAGGCATAGGAAAAGAAAGGGAAAAAAATCACCCCTAATTACTAATATTTTGATATGTTTTCCTCTACTATGTTTTCTATACATTTATGTATTGGGTTTTTTGTTTCATTGTTCTTCTTCTTATTATAAGAATTATTTCTTTTCATAAAATGTTCCTGAAAAATACTTTAATAGTGCTTGTCATATAGCTGTATCATTACTCATTTAATTATTCTTCTAATATTGGGCGTTTAAGTATTTACAATTTTAAATGTACCTGAAAGAAATGTGTTTTGTTGACATCTTTATTTCCTTAAAATACTTTCTTAGATAAACAATTACTATATCAAAATTTAAAATATGTATATATATATATTTTATATATATAGTAGTGTGTATATTTTAATCCCAAACTCCTAATTTATCCCTACCCTACCCCCCTTTCCCCTTTGGTAATAATAATAAGTTTGTTTTCTATGTCTGTGAGTCTTAAGTATGTAGAGTTTTTTAAGTTTTTTTTAATGTATTGCCAATAGTCTTCAGAAAGGTTGATTTAGTTTACCAGCCTGATGTCCTTTGAAGTGCATTATGGCATTTTAATCTCACTATATCCTTACCAGCACTGAGTGTTTTCATAAAAAATAAAGGCTTTGGGGCTTCCCTGGTGGCGCAGTGGTTGAGAATCTGCCTGCCAGTGCAGGGGACACGGGTTCGAGCCCTGGTCTGGGAAGATCCCACATGCTGCAGAGCAACTAGGTCCGTGAGCCACAGCTACTGAGCCTGCGCGTCTGGAGCCTGTGCTCCGCAACAAGAGAGGCCGCGACAGTGAGCGGCCCGCGCACCGCGATGAAGAGCGGCCCCCGCTCGCCGCAACTAGAGAAAGCCCTTGCACAGAAACAAAGACCGAACACAGCCAAAAATAAATAAATAAATAAATAAACTTTAAAAAAATAAAGACTTTGGACTCTTATTTATTCATCTAGTCTGTGTTAAATAGTCTGTGTTAAAGATATGTTCCTTATTAACTGGGACATTTGTTGTAACTAAACCAATACCTGAGGTAATACCTGTATTACTTCTGCATTACTTTTTTTTTAAAAATTTTATTTATTTATTTATTTATCTTTGGCTGCGTTGGGTCTTCGTTGCTGCACGCGGGCCTTCTCTAGTTGTGGTGAGCGGAGGCTACTCTTTGTTGTGGTGCGCGGGCTTCTCATTGTGGTGGCTTCTCTTATTGCGGAGCACAGGCTCTAGGCTCGCGGGCTTCAGTAGCTGTGGCTCGCGGGCTCAGTAGTTGTGGCTCGCGGGCTCTAGAGCGCAGCCTCAGTAGTTGTGGTGCACGGGCTTAGTTGCTCTGTGGCATGTGGGATCTTCCCGGACCAGGACTCGAACCTGTGTCCCCTGCATTGGCAGGTGGATTCTTAACTACTGCACCACCAGGGAAGCTCCTGCATTACTTACTGATGTGACTTTCTACCACGAGATTGTACAGGGATCAGATTTTACTCATCTTTATGCTGCCCATGAAGATGTGAGCATATATTAGGTGCTCAATAAACATGGAAAATAATTATCACATAATACCCACCTTGATGGATTCCACTGCCTGCTAACATATCTGTGCGGACACTTTAAGCAAATATCAACTCTTTTTATTGGAAAGCATCACATAAAGTTGCTGGGTGTCATTCTTGTTTTTGTATGAAGAATCCATTCATTGGTAGCCTATAATGATACATTTAAAATAAGAATTCTTATCGCCTCCTCCCTAAGTCAGTGTTAGTATTGAGTATTTGTAATTTAGCTTGTAAATTGCATCATAAGCGCCAAGTAATTTAGCTTGTAAGCAGTGCCCATCTGAAAGAATCTTATGTTGTCGTGTCAGTGGAGAGACACTGGAAAGTGTAGCTAGTGGTTAGTAAGAATGTAACCAAGATGTGAGCTTTAACAGAGATGTGAGATGTGTATTAAACCAGTTTCTGGAAATCATTTGCTTTTTGTATTTTATGGCAGTACCTTGTCGATCTGCATTTAGAATGATAATTCATGCTAATGTCTTTCATCTCCCATGAGGTAGCAGAAATCAATTCTAAAATGGCAGAATGAAAGGATATAGCAAATAAAGTCAATGAGCTGTCAAAGAATTTTTCTTCATCAAACAAGCCCCAAAGCACAGTGTGTTATACTGACCTTCCTTCACTCTTCTTTCTTGGATCCTTATGTTGATTTGATTCATGGCTTTTTCTTTTTTTTTCTTTTCATAATAAAAAAATTAACAAACGTGTTTGGTCAGTGAAACAGAAGGTATTTGAAAATAATACCTTGGAGCACTGTCTCAATCTTCAGGAAAATTGTGAAGAGGAAATACAGCATTGATTGCTGTTGCTAAGCAACAGCTTTCACTGCAGATGTGCTGGGGACAGTGGTGGTGTCTGCCAGCACACTATGCAGGCTAGAAAGCAGTGCAGCACTGTGACGTTTCTGAGGAATCAGAATCAGGGCCCTGCATTTCCTCTTTCTGCACAATTTTCTGTGATCAGTATTTGAGACATTAACATCATAATTGTCAAATATATAGACTGAAAAATTTGGAACACTTTTGGAATTTTTAGAGAGCTAGCTGTGAATAGATTTGTTAGAGCCAACTCTAAAGGAATCAGAATTCCTATTTTTTTTCAGAAATACTATCAGTTTTCCCATTCATGCATTTATCCATTCTTCCATGCATATGTTCACACATTCATTTAGCTTGATATTCAAGGCACTATCCTGCTCTTAAGAGTCTGGTATGGCTTGTATTGCTGACAGGTACACAGTAGGTATAATGGTAGGAAATTAGAGGTGGCATTGTAGCAGTGCAGATGTGGTATAATGAAGAGCCTCTTGGGCCTTCTTCATAGGACTGTACTGCTCCAGCTTTAGGGCACATGAAAATCTCCTGGGCAGCTTGTTAAAAGATTTCTCAGCCCTGTTCCCAGTGATCCTATTACCAGAGGTCTGGAAGGTAATTTAGGAATATTCATGTTATTTATTTATTTTTTGAATTTTATTTTATTTTTTTTATACAGCAAGTTCTTAGTAGTTACCTATTTTATACATATTAGTGTATCTATGTCAATCCCAATCTCCCAATTCATCACACCACCACCACCCGCCCGCTATCACTTTCCCCACTTGGTGTCCATACGTTTGTTCTCTACATCTGTGTCTCTATTTCTGCCCTGCAAACCGGTTCATCTGTACCATTTTTCTAGATTCCACATATATGCGTTAATATACAATATTTGTTTTTCTCTTTCTGACTTAGTTCACTCCGTATGACAGTCTCTTGATCCATCCACATCTCGACAAATGACCCAGTTTCATTCCTTTTTATGGCTGAGTAATATTCCATCGTATATATATACCACATCTTCTTTATCCATTCGTCTGACATTTAGGTTGCTTCCATGTCCTGGCTATTGTAAATAGTGTTGCAATAGTGCTGCAATGAGCATTGGGGTGCATGTTTCTTTTTGAATCATGGTTGAATTATGTCTTGTAGACAGCATATATATGGGTCTTGTTTTTGTATCCATTCAGCGAGCCTGTGTCTTTTGGTTGGAGCATTTAATCCATTCACGTTTGAGGTAATTATCGACATGTATGTTCCTATTACCATTTTCTTAATTGTTATGGGTTTGTTTTTGTAAGTCCTTTTCTTCTCTTGTCAATTTGATTACTATGTGTCTCGGCGTGTTTCTCCTTGGGTTTATCCTGCCTGGGACTGTCTGTGCTTCCTGGACTTGGGTGGCTATTTCCTTTCCCATATTAGGGAAGTTTTCGACTGTAATCTCTTCAGATATTTTCTTGGGTCCTTTCTCTCTGTCTTCTCCTTCTGGGACCCCTACAATGCGAATGTTGGTGCATTTAATGTTGTCTCAGAGGTCTCTTAGGCTGTCTTCATTTCTCTTCATTCTTTTTTCTTTATTCTATTCCATGGCAGTGAATTCCACCAGTGTCTTCCAGGTCACTTATCTGTTCTTCTGCTGCAGTTATTCTGCTATTGATTCCTTCTAGTGTATTTTTCATTTCAGTTATTGTATTGTTCATCTCTGTTTGTTTGTTCTTTAAATCTTCTAGGTCTGTGTTAAACATTTC
>NC_041217.1:52616060-52633525 GCF_002837175.3 Physeter macrocephalus
GTTCTCTAAATCTTCTAGGTCTGTGTTAAACATTTCTTGCATCTTCTCGGTCTTTGCCTCCATTCTTTTTCCGAGGTCCTGGATCATCTTCACTCTCATTATTCTGAATTCTTTTTGTGGAAGGTCGCCTGTCTCTACTTCATTTAGTTGTTTTTTTTTGGTTTTATCCTGTTTCTTCATCTGGTACATAGCCCTCTGCCTTTTCATCTTGTCCGTCTTTCTGTGAATGTGGTTTTTGTTCCACAGGCTGCAGGATTGTAGCTCTTCTTGCTTCCGCTAGGAATATGCATTTTAAACAAGCTCTGTGAGTGATTCCGATACTGGTGCTAGGTAGGAGTCCCACTCTTAAGAAATACCGAAGTAGATGGATTAGTGAAGATTTTATTACTGTTACCGGGCAAGGATGTCATCTCTCAGTTTTAATTCAATAATGGAAACTACCTGTTGTGGTTTTACTTGTTCAATCTGTGCCTCTTCCAACTTGGTTCTTAAGTCTCTCCATATTAGAACTGCTTTTGATTCAGTAGAGTTAGACTGCTTGTGACTCACACCCGAGCAAGAAATGGGAGTGTGTATATATAAAGTACACAAGCAGTGCTTTGTATAAATCTACATTACAGACCCCAAAGACTAAATTTTCAAACTGCCTTTCATTGAAAGCAAAAAACAAATGAACAAGCAAACACCTGAACTGACTGGTCACCTATTTTTTTTTTAACCCCAAAGCTGATTACAGTACAGTGTCTGTCAATTGTGAATCTGGCCAGTCCTTTAATAAAATCTTGTGTGCTTATATTTCCATAAACTAATGAGTAATTATTGTTTATACAATCTTTTAATAGGATAATTCTTTTTTTTCTTTCTTCAGTTATGTATGCTCCGAAACACTGTTTTGGTCTTAATTAGACCATGTTTGCGATCTTGGCTTCATGCCATGTAGTAGTATAGACTAGTAACACGTGGTTCTTATTAGTTTATGTAGTTTGTTAACCATTCATCTATCAAGGTAAATGATTTACAGATGACTTGGACATTTAAATCTGTTCACAAGTTATTAAGGTCTGTAATTTATCATCACGAGCATTTCTGACCTTATTCTCGATCCCTTACCAAAATGATGTTCATTGAATGTATACAACACAATAGGAAGAAAATTAAGTTGCACTAAAGGCATCACCAATATGTGTGGGGAGGTTTAAAATGTTGGCAGTAATCAAATAGATTATTGTATACTTTGTAATAGAGACATTTTTCATTACACTTATATTTTCTAAATTGCTTCCATTTTAAAATTAGTTGCCTTCATCTTGGACCATACTGAACAGTGAAATAATATATTTTCTGTATTTAAACCGTTGTATATGGTTTGACCTTTAGCTGAATCAAGTAGTAAAGATCAAAATGAATTATGCTTGAGTGGAAAGGGATTTTAATGTTGCTCTGCAATGCATTTTTCCTCATCCCACATGCTGTTTAATATTATTAATTCAGCTTGAATGATGATGAGACAAAAAAATGACTCTAGTTGTTTTTGGCTAATGCATTCTTGGATGTTATAGAAGTGCCTGTAACACCTGAATGGTTCCACATAAATAGCGATGCCTTTTCATTTTGTCCACAGGAGAAAATGCAGCTCAGTTGCCTCTAAGCGGCAGAGAACAGGTTTCTAGATGTATGTTCTTTCCTAGGTACAAATATATAACTTCTGTTATCAGTAATAGGACCTGTGTGTTTGCATCCATAAATTCAGTTTTTAGAATCTGACAAGCAATGAATAGTTGAGGAGTTATTACTTATCCTTCCAAATAAGTTGAAAGATATAAATGACTTTGAGTACTGGGGAAGTGTGGTAATCCCTTAGAAATGAACTATTCAGAATATTTAACTCTATTATCAATGAAGTGTTAGGAGAAGGGAACTATCCACATCTTTAGATTCATTTCGGCCTAATAATATGTATGTACATTTTGCAGTCATATCAGCTCCCTGGTAATGCACTTCACCACATGAAGTCAGTGGAATAGTCTCAGCCCTTGTTCACAAAGCCGTGGTCTCTCAACTCCCCTTGTTGAATCTGCAGCCATTATAATGGCTCTTGCAGCAGCTCTGTTGCAGAAACAAAAGGTGCACACAGAGAAATAGCTGTGCTTTCAATTAACCTATGAGGTAAGGATGACTGTCATTCTAGAATTATTTTATGTCATATAGGCACAAAGCAAAAATGTATAATCTTACTTTATAGAATAGATGCATCTAAAAAGTTCCCAGTCACCTGAATTTTTGTGTAAATATTTTTCTATAAATGTTTTGTATAAATATTTTTCTATAAATATTCCTTTATATTTTCTTTATATAGATAGATATTCATCTAGGTGAAAAGACATTGCATCAAGATATAGGCAATATTAAGAAGGTTTCAAGTCTCTTAAGACTTAGAAATCACAGATTTATACGGAAATAATAGTTTTTATAATAAAATATGACAGCTCCCAAATAGCTGTGCTTATTTTTACATTTGGTGTCCTGAAGGAAAAATGAGTCTGTGAGCTGTTTCAGAGAGGCACCTGGGAAGTCTCATACACAGTTGAGAGCCTGTGTCATGCAGCAATGTACAGGTTTAACTGGTTTACATGAGACAGTGGTTTAAAATGTAGCGTTGACTTAACAAATAGGTACAGGGCAATTATTGATCACTCACGTCAGAAAACTTGAAAGTTACGTGTTTCTTGCTCTGTAAATTATTCAAGTTCAATTTTCTGTCTAATTCAGTGCTTATAAAAATCTCAATTTTCCTATATGTACAAGTATAATTAATAGTACTCAAAACAGAAATTTGAACTTGAATAGAGTGCATATGAAAGGTGAGAACTGCATGGATATAGAGAACAGATATATAAGGTGGCTGCCACAGGTAGGGGTTAGGGGTGGCTGAAATGGGTGAAGGGTCAAAGGTATGAACTTCCAGTTATTAAAAAAATAAGTCCTGGGAATGTTATGTACAGCATGGTGATTATAGTTAGTAATATTGTATTGCATATTTGAAAGTTGCTAACAGAATAGATCGTAAAAGTCCTCATCACAAGAAAAAAAAATGTTGCTAACTATGTATGATGATGGATGTTAACTAGACTTCTCATGGTAATCGTTTCATGGTACAGTTGAAGGTTGAACCATGTGACGGTTAGGGGTGCCCACCCTGGTGCAACGGAAAATCCACGGGGCATTTGTTCCAGGACCTTCCAAGGACACCAAAACCTTTTCTTAAATGTTACCCATGTTTTAACCTGTAGAGGTAACTGCAGTTGTTTTTCTGTGTTTATTCTTTTTGTTATTACACAGTTGGTATCACGTTGTATATGAAATTTTATATGCTGCATTTTTGTTTATTATTATATTAAAGACGTCGCATTTCATTAAATTCTTTGTAGATAAGGCTTTTAGAAAGCAAAAGAAATCCTAGTGAAAAGATATGCTATATTGTATATTAATGCAAATATGTGGAATCTAGAAAAATGGTACAGATGAACCTACTTGCGGGGCAGGAACAGAGATGCAGACATAAGAGAATGGATGTGTGGACACGGGGTGGGGGGGAAGGAGGGGGTGGGTTGAACTGGGAGATTGGGATTTACATATATACACTACCATTTGTAGAACAGATAACCAATGGGAACCTGTTGTATAGCACAGGGAGTTCAGCTTGGTGCCCTGTGGTGAACTAGGTGGGATGGGGGTGAGGGAGGTCCAAAAGGGAGGGAGTATATGTATACAGATAGCTGATCCACTTCGTTGTACAGCAGAAACTAACACAACATTGTAAAGCAATTATACCCCAATTAAACAAAAAGAAAAAAAAGAAAAAATATGCTAAAATTAATATAATTCTCTATTGTTTAGGTTATATCTAAATTTTTGCCAATAGAAGTACCATTGCGATAAAGTTATGATTTTTTTTTTTTTTTTTTTTGCTGCCTGTTCCATTATTTACTGTACATTTTCTTTTTTCTTTACTCAAGATTTCCTTGGGACTTCCCTGGCGGTCCAGTGGCTAAGACTCCACGCTGCCAATGCAGGGGGCACCAGTTTGAGCCCTGGTCAGGGAGCAAAGATCCCACATGCTGCACAGCCAAAAGAACAAAATGATTTCCTTAAGGCCCCCTCCTCTTGCTAACTTGAATGTTTTTGGTATATTTGCTTTTCTTTTCTTTTTATTATTTATTTATTTATTTATTTTTGGCTGCTTTGGGTCTTCTCTGCTGTGTGTGGGCTTTTTCTCTAGTTGTGGTGAGCGGGGGCTACTCTTTGTTGCGGTGCATGGGCTTCTCATCGCGGTAGCCTCCCTTGTTGCAGAGCACGGGCTCCAGGCACGTGGGCTTCAGTAGTTGTGGCTCGCGGTCTCTAGAGTGCAGGCTTAGTAGTTGTGACGCACGGGCTTAGTTGCTCCGCGGCATGTGGGATCTTCCCGGACCAGGGCTCAAACCCGTATCCCCTGCATTGGCAGGAGGAGTCTTAACCACTGTGCCACCAGGGCAGCCCCTCTTTTCTTTGTAAATTAATAATGAAAGTTTTAAGTGTATGAATTTAATTATAAGCATAGTGTTGGCTGCAACCTATACCATGAGTTCCTTTTTGTTACTTTCTATTTTTTTTTCTGAATTTTATTTAATTTATTTTTTTATACAGCAGGCTCTTATTAGTTTTCTATTTTATGCATATTAGCGTATACATGTCAATCCCAATCTCCCAATTCATCCCACCACCACCACTCCCCGCCGCTTTCCCCCCTTGGTGTCCATACGTTTGTTCTCTACATCTGTGTCTCAGTTTCTGCCCTGCAAACTGGTTCATCTGTACCATTTTTCTAGGTTCCACAAATATGCGTTACTATACGATATTTGTTTTTCTCTTTCTGACTTACTTCACTCTGTATGACAGTCTCTAGATCCATCCACGTCTCAACAAATGACCCAATTTTGTTCCTTTTTATGGCTGAGTAATATTCCATTGTATATATGTACCACATCTTCTTTATCCATTCGTCTGTCGATGGGCATTTAGGTTGCTTCCATGTCCTGGCTATTGTAAATGGTGCTGCAATGAACATTGGGGTGCATGTGTCTTTTTGAATTGTGTTTTTTTCTGGGTATATGCCCAGTAGTGGGATTGCTGGGTCATATGGTAATTCTATTTTTAGTTTTTTAAGGAACCTCCATGCTGTTCTCCATAGTGGCTGATCAATTTACATTCCCAGCAACAGTGCAAGAAGATTCCCTTTTCTCCACACTTTCTTTTTTTACTTTCTAAGAAATATGTTATTGTAGATCTGCTTTTTGAGTTTTCAGATGAATGGAATTTTGTATTTACTTTCAGTAATTTCTAGTTTTCAGAATATGTTCAATGTATTTATTATTACTGTTTTGTTTTATAGATGATTAGTTGTTCAGACTCTTTCATGGACATTTTTCAAAAAGTACAATATTATTTGGAGATACAGAGTTGGTGTAGTTAATAATCCAGTCTTGTAGGTAAAACCTTCCACAACAGTATTTGTGGATTGGTCATTTTGTTTCAGTCTTCCCCTATAATTTTGTTTTTGTTCTTATTCATTTTTAATGGCTTTTGATTTTCATATTTTGATATTACATGACTGAGTGAAAAAAGGTTCACAATTGTTTCACTATAGGATTGGTATCAGTATAAATTGACTTACGGGCTTGGTTTTTGCCCTGAATTTTTTGTAATCTGATTTATTTTATTTTATCTTATTTTATTTCATTGAAGTATAGTTGATTTACAGTATTTCAGGTGTATAGCAAAGTGATTCAGTTATACATATATATGCTTTTTGAGATTCATTTCCATTGTAATCTGATTTTAATTTGTTAACTCTGCTTTCGATTATCATTGACATATCTTTGCCTGCTTTCTAATTTTTAATCTTTCTGTTTCATTTTGTTTCTTGACCCTTTTTTAAGTTCTTTGTCCTGGTTAAGGGGAGTTAAAATTATTTACATATATTTTACCAACTGACAGGTGTTGTATGTTTTCTGTACTCCATGCTTCCTTGCTTATTTTGCAACCTGAACTTTGTTTTGTTTGCTTTTATGTTCTACTATGATTGGAAGTTAAATCTAATTACAAAATCTAAGAACTACATTTACTTTTTCAATTTATATTTCAAAAGCAATGTATTTTCTTATGACTTTTCTGCCCCCAGTTTCTAAAACTAGTCTTCTAAAACTTATCATTAGTGGATTTTAATTTTTTGTTATATATTTTCTCCTTCAATAATTGTTTTTTACTTTAACACATTTACAATTATTATCTAGACTTGACTGTTTAACTGTCATGTTGTTCATCAGTGCTATAATATTTTAAATTCCCAATTTTTCTGGTTCTTAATTTCTTTTCATCTGGTGGTCAGCAGGATAATAACAGCAGCAACAACAGCCAAAGTTTATTAAGTATTTACAAAGTGCCACAGGCACTGTGCTCAGCCCTTTGTATCAGTGAGCTAACTCATATTTAATCTTCTGCACATTTTTCTGAGGTAGATCCATTAATATCTCCACTGTACAGATGAAGAAGTCGAGACACCTAAAGGTGAAATGATTTGTCCATGGTCACAAATCTTCTGGAGCCAGGACTCTGGATAAATTCCTCTCTCTGTCTCTGTCTCTGCCTGTCTCTGTCTCTGTCTTTGTCTCTTTCCAGAGTCCATGCTCTGAAACATTGCAATCCTGCTGCCTCACCTCTGTTGCCCGGAAAAATATACACACTCATACATTTTTTTTTTTTCACACTCATACATTTTTAAGAATCTTTGGGGTGGGTGATAAATTTTCTGAACCTTTGCATGTGAGAGTGTCTCTACAACCTTTAGACATAAAACATCAATTTAGTTCAATATGAAATTCTTGAGTCACAGCGTTTTTTCTTCAAGACAAAAATATGACTGTCTCCATCATGTCATCATTTTCCTGTGGCAGAGGGAAAGTGTGAGGCCACCCTGATTTTAGTTTCTTCATAGGCAACCTGTACTCTCCTCCCCGCCCCAAACCTGCCTGTATGTTCTTAGAATTCTTTTCTTTAACCTTAAAATTCCAAAATTCTACTAAGGTTTGTCCAGGGGTGAATCACTTTGAGTTAATTTTGCCTAAAATTCTGAATTTTGATGTCAGGTTGAGATATTTCTTTAGATCAGGAAATGTTCTTGAATTATATCGTTGTTTATTACTTTCATTTGCTTTGGTTCTTCTTTGGAGATACACGTTATTCACTGGTTGGCTTTCGTGTCCCTGACCCCATAGGCATTATCTTTTTCCCAGCATGTAGGTCTCTTTCTCTCTTTCCCCTAAAGCAGAAATTGGAAAACTTTTTCTGTAAAAAGCCAGATAGTAAATATTTTACACTTTGTGGACAAAGAGGCAAAATTGAGGATACTATGTAGCTACTATAACAAGAGAGAAAACAAATTTCTATAAATTTTTTATTGATGAATATAATAATAATTGAGTAGAGTTGATTTCGTTTTGTTTTGTTATAATATAGATCTACTAATGAGAAGAATATCTTTCTTTTTGGGATAGATAACCTTTCAGTTAATTGGGGTTCAAAGTTCTTATCATTAATTGATTGCAAAGGTTCATGTGTCAAAACAATTTTTAGCTCACAGGACTTAAAAAAACAGAGTGCAAGCCAGATTTGGCTTTCAGGCTATAGTTTACTGACCTCTGTTCTAATGTCTTGGAGAATTTCTGACTTGTCTTCTGTTCTTCAGAACTGATTTTCTATATTGTTAGTTTGGCTTTTTATTGCCTTGGATGCATATTTTAAGTTTCTGTTTGTTCTTCTAAAATCTTAGCCATTTTCCTTACCTTTCCTTTTACATCTCAACCTGTTGACTTTTCATATCATATTTTTAAAGTAAATTTATTTATTTATTTATTATTTTATTTTTGGCTGTTTTAGGTCTTTGTTTCTGCGCCTGGGCTTTCTCTAGTTGTGGCGAGCGGGGGCTACTCTTCGTTGCGGTGCGTGGGCTTCCCATTGTCGTGGCTTATCTTGTTGCGGAGCACGGGCTCTAGGCACGGAGGCTTCAGTAGTTGTGGCTCACGGACTCTAGAGCACAGGCTCAGTAGCTGTGGTGCACAGGCTTAGTTGCTCCGCACCATGTGGGATCTTCCTGGACCAGGGCTTGAACTCATGTCCCCTGCATTGGCAGGGGGATTCTTAACCGCCTGCGGATTCTTAACTGCGCCACCAGGGAGGCCCCTTCGTATCATATTCATCTCTGTTTGTTATTCTTTTTGAAGCCATGGTTTTTGTGTTTCCTTGGGAATACAAAACAGAAGTCATTGAAATAGTCACACTAATTCATTTTCAAGATGATTTCCTATGTACCTCCAAAGGAATGTGAACCTTATCCTAAAGCTTGCAGTTTTCTTAGGCTCATGCTATGCTTCCTACTTAATATTTGTTCCTTCATAAGGAAATATTTAAGCACAGTCTATCTCAGAATCTAAACAAACAGATATGTGGCTTGCCCTTTGTTCTCTCACTATTTATGTATCCTTCTCATATTTTAAGCCAAGAGTGTGTTGTTTCACCTAGCTTCTCACTCATTTTCCCAACTTTCTCCTAGTGTGACTTTGTTAGAATGAGGAGTATTCTTTCCCATCACTCTTCATTTGACACAATTTTGAGAATGCAAGTTTACATCTGTATCATCAGAGGTAATTTGCATATCTTATTTAACTATACCGTCCAAAGTATGCTGCTTCCCAGGCTCTTCGGTGTACTATCCTTGCCTCAGCTGTATTAATGTGGTTCCTGTGAAAAACTGAGATTCAATAATAGGTATGGTAAAAAGGTGCCTGTCAACCCAAAAAAAGCAAATTTAAAATTAAAACCTTTCTTAAGCAAATCCTCCCCTACCAGGTACATGTCATTTATTTTTCTTTCTCCTAGTTAGAAATGAAAAATATGCTTCGTATCCCATAGTTATAAATTTGTAGACTTTAAAGCTTCTTTTTTTTTCTTACACTCACATGGTAAGTCAGGAGCAGCTGAACTGCTACTTATTTCTTTTTATTTTTTTATACATCTTTATTGGAGTATAATTCCTTCACAATGCTGTGTTAGTTTCTGTTGTACAACAAAGTGAATCAGCCGTATGCATACATATATCCCCATATCCCCTCCCTCTTGCGTCTCCCTCCCACCCTCCCTATCCCACCCCTCTAGGTGGTCACGAAGCACCGAGCTGATCTCCCTGTGCTATGCGGCTGCTTTCCACTAGCTATCTATTTTACATTTGGTAGTGTATATATGTCCATGCCACTCTAACTTCACCGAGCTTCCCCCTCCCCCACACTCAAGTCCATTCTCTATGTCTGCGTCTTTGTTCCTGCCCAGCCACTAGTTTCATCAGTACCATTTTTTTTTTACATTCCATATATATATACATTAGCATACGGTATTTGTTTTTCTCTTTCTGACTTACTTCACTCTGTATGACAGACTCTAGGTCCATCCACCTCACTACAAATAACTCAATTTCGTTTCTTTTTATGGCTGAGTAATATTCCATTGTATATATGTGCCACATCTTCTTTATCCATTCGTCTGTTGATGGACATTTAGGACATGCTTCCATGTCCTGGCTATTGTAAATAGTGCTGCAATGAACATTGTGGTACATGTCTCTTTATGAATTACGGTTTTCTCAGGGTATATGCCCAGTAGTGGGATTGCTGGGTCGTATGGTAGTTCTATTTTCAGTTTTTTAAGGAATCTCCATACTGTTCTCCATAGTGGCTGTATCAATTTACATTCCCACCAACAATGCAGGACAGCTCCTTTTTCTCCGCACCCTATGCAACATTTATTGTTTCTAGATTTTTTGATAATGGCCATTCTGACTGTCATGAGGTGATACCTCATTGTAGTTTTGATTTACATTTCTCTAATAATTAGTGATGTTGAGCATCTTTTCATGTGTTTGTTGGCCATCTGTATGTCTTCTTTGGTGAAATGTCTATTTAGGTCTTCCGCCCATTTTTTAATTGGGTTGTTTGTTTTTTTGCTATTGAGCTCAATGAGCTGTTTGTATATTTTGCAGATTAATCTTTTGTCTGTTGTTTCATTTGCAAATATTTTCTCCTGTTCTGAGGGTTATCTTATTGTCTTGTTATATTCTTCAACCTTTCTTTGGACTGCCTTTTCAGCTTTTTATTCTTCATACAAGTGTCCCTGATAAATATTACCATAAATGGCATTTTCCCGTGGGTTACATTCCTTGTGACATGGTTTGTTTTCCATGTCACAAGGAATGTAACTTTGCTTAATAGCACCCAAACCTTTGTCCTTTTCTATTCCTTATTCTGTATTTTATTTATTTTATTTTATTTATTTTGTGTGTGTGTGGTACGCGGGCCTCTCACTGCCGTGGCCTCTCCCGCCGTGGAGCACAGGCTCCGGACGCGCAGGCCCAGCGGCCATGGCCCACGGGCCCAGCCTCTCCGCGGCATGTGGGATCCTCCCAGACCAGGGCACGAACCCGTGTCCCCTGCATCAGCAGGCGGACTCCCAACCACTGCGCCACCAGGGAAGCCCTATTCCTTATTCTGTATTTTAGATGGAAACAAGAGGACACAATGTTCCATCTTGGAGCTCTGGGAGATCTTAAGGCTTACAGAATAAGATTAACATAATAGCATGTGCCAAGGGTAAACATGAAAACAATGGAAGAAGATGCAATGTAAATAAGTAAGAGAAACATACATCCAGGTTATAGGTATGAGAATATGATGGTGATGAAGAATAATTTAAAAGAGAGGAGTAGATGTAGGTATGATTCATACCCAGGAATTCAGATTTTGTGGTGTTTCATGTAAAATATTTATTTTATATAGCTGGGGTATGACAATTCCAATCTAATTTTGATGTCCAATATCCATTATCTGTACAGAAATGACCTCTCATGGTGTTCATTTTAGGTAATCTGAAGTCCTCATATCTGTCTTATATGCTGTGGCATAGAATGGCATTCCCTGCTAATGCCCAGCAATGAAATGTTTGGGAAAATCAATTTTGTTTTTTATTTTTAGAAAGCTTCTGAGTCTTGCAGCACTTTTGGCAAATCACTATTTCTGTTAGTGAATTGAAAATTAATATAGATTATATACTATGAATTTGGCTTTTTAGAGTTGTTAAATCAGCTGAAATTATATAGTTTATAAAACTATATTAAAATATAATACACTTATTCTAAAGTAACCAATGTTTTAAGGTTCCCCCAGCCTTTTCTGAGTTTTATTAAAGCACTAAAGACAATACAAAGTGCTCTCTTTGCCACTATATGATTAGTTATGTATTGGTCAGAGTGACAAATTTACCTGTCTGAGAAGATGCTGAGTTAGAAGTTCTCTTCAGGCAGTGCCCACATTGCCTTTATGCACTACAATGGATACAAATCTAGAAATAAAATTGGTTATTGATTTTGCTTGTTTTGCATTTGTAGCAAGAGAAAAATAATACTTGCAATCTTTCATTCAAGCTTACCAGTTCTGTGCTCAGTTTTTCTCTGTTGGTTTTGTGTGGGGTTTTTTGGTATCACTGAAACTTTCCATGTAATACTAACTCAGTTTCTCTCTTGTATTTGACATTCAGCATGCTCAAATGCCTGTTTAATATATTCAGCTGCTTCATTTACCCACAGAATTCATATTGCTTTTACTCAAGAGAAGTTCAAAATTCCTTTTATCTTCTTCTTATAAGAAGTTTTCATGTTGTTTTATGGTGGAATATTGACTTCAATATAGATTTCACCCCCTATTTTGATCTTTATTCATCTATCATCTAGACCAATTTTTTGTTTTTTAATTTATGATAGTTGTTTTATGGTAGGTTGGGTCCAAAATAGTTTTCTGATTTTTTTGAGAGTATGTAAACATTACAGGACACGTAATTCAGATTTCCAGGAAGGCCTAACATTAAAAAAAAAAAAAAAAAAAGAAAGAAATACCAATAAAATTAGGTGGTTTTTTGTTTGTTTTTTGCTGTGGTTTTTTTTTTTTTGCCATTTTATAACTTTTTCTTTTTATTCATTTTAGGTTTAAATGGTTTCTAGTTTTTAACAAAACATATTATCAGAGTGTTGTATTTTTTTCCTGTTACTTCCATATGTAATTGAAATTGTCCTAAGAATAAAGAATATTATTTCATGCAAGATTTTCAATAGAAAATCTGACTCTTAACCTGGAAGCCATATCAGGGATAAATGAGGGCAGTTTTCCAAGTCTGATATGAAAACCTCAGCTGTAATGGTAATTCTAATATGTGGAGCCTTAGTTCTCCTTTTGAAATTAAAGTGAAGATAGGATGTTATGTATTTCATCACATCACTTAAATTGATTATTTTCTCAACCTTCCTAGGTTTTAACATTAAGATCCCTGTTTTGCAGTGGAGGAAGCTAAGATGTAGAAAAGTTAAGTGGCTTGGCTTAACATAGTACTGGAGCTGGTATTTTAATCCATTTTTTGTCTGATTCCTGTTATGCAGGAATTGAACAAAAGCAGAGCTGTATGAGAGTGTGTAGGGTCACTCATATTCCCCTTTTCCTACAGAGAGATATGGTTAGGCTGAGCATTAGTGGACTGGATGTCCACCAAAGTTACCACCTTCTTTTAAATAAAAAAACCTCTTTATTGTAGTCTTCGTAGAGCCCACCCTCCTGTAGTACTTAGACCATTTTTCAGAGAGGCAGACGAGAGGGAGTAAATTCAGTCTAGTCCTGAGGGGGCTCGAAAGACACCTCTACAGAACAATAAACCAATATCTCAGGACTTAAGTCTGAATTTCAGGCTAATGTAATAGAACATACTTCTGGCCAGATATATTTCCCCTCCAAATAAAGTTATGTTTAAAAATTAAAAGCCAGTAGGTTCCGAATGAAGGCCTGAAAGGTTCCCATGTGAGTGAAATTAATGAACATTAACCATCTATTCTGACAACTCATAGAATTTTTGCTTATCTCCTGATGCTTGACTATGTTCTAAAATGTTAAGCATGTAGATAATTGATCTTGTGAATAAATGAGATAGAATTATATCAGAATTTTCCTCTCAAGAAGCTAAAATTTGCCATTTGGAAGAAAAGTGGGCATTTAAGCTCTTGTGCCATGTAGGAGTAGATACATGACATGATAGGCAGGAATCTTGCGAAGACAATGAAGCGAATAGGTAAATAAAATAAATGGTGAGCCTTTACAAAATTATTCAAGGTGGAATTCTTTGATTTACAGTTCCTCCATGCATTTTTTTAACGTCTTTATTGGAGTATAATTGCTTTACAATGGTGTGTTAGTTTCTGCTTTACAACAAAGTGAATCAGTTATACATATACATATGTTCCCATATCTCTTCCCTCTTGTGTCTCCCTCCCTCCCACCCTCCCTATCCCACCCCTCTAGGTGGTCACAAAGCACCGACCGAGCTGATCTCCCTGTGCCATGCGGCTGCTTCCCACTAGCTATCTATTTTACGTTTGGTAGTGTATATATGTCCATGCCACTCTCTCACTTTGTCACAGCTTACCCTTCCCCCTCCCCGTATGCTCAAGTCCATGCTCTAATAGGTCTGTGTTTTATTCCCGTCCTACCGGTAAAGTCTTCATGACATTTTTTTTCCTTAGATTCCATATATATGTGTTAGCATACGATATTTTTTTGGTCCTCTTGACTTACTTCACTCTGTATGACAGACTCCAGTTCTATCCACCTCATTACAAATAACTCCGTTTCATTTCTTTTTGTGGCTGAGTAATATTCCATCGTATATATGTGCCACATCTTCTTTATCCATTCATCTGTTGATGGACACTTAACATGCTTCCATGTCCTGGCTATCGTAAATAGAGCTGCAATGAACATTTTGGTACATGACTCTTTTTGAATTATGGTTTTCTCAGGGTATATGCCAGGTAGTGGGATTGCGGGTTCGTATGGTAGTTCTATTTGTAGTTTTTTAGGGAAACTCCATAGTGTTCTCCATTGTGGCTGTATCAATTGACATTCCCAGCAGCAGTGCAAGAGTGTTCCCTTTTCTGCACACCCTCTACAGCATTTATTGTTTCTAGAGTTTTTGATGATGGCCATTCTGACCGGTGTGAGATGATACCTCATTGTAGTTTGGGTTGGCATTTCTCTAATGATTAATGATGTTGAGCATTTCTCTCATGTGTTTGTTGGCAATCTGTGTCTCTTCTTTGGAGATATGTCTATTTAGTTCTGCTGGCCATTTTTGGATTGGGTTGTCTGTTTTTTGGTATTGAGCTGCATGTGTGGCTTCTAAATTTTGGATATGAATCCTTTGTCAGTTGCTTCATTTGCAAATATTTTCTCTCGTTCTGAGGGTTGTCTTTTGGTCTTGTTTATGGTATCCTTTGCTGTGCAAAAGCTTTTAAGTTTCATTAGGTCCCATTTGTTTTTTTTTGTTTTTATTTGCATTTCTCTAGGAGATGGGTCCAAAAGGATCCTGCTGTGATTTATGCCATAGAGTGTTCTGCCTATGTTTTCCTCTAAGAGTTTGATAGTGTCTGGCCTTACATTTAGGTCTTTAACCCATTTTGAGTTTATTCTTGTGTGTGGTGTTAGGGATTGTTCTAATTTCATACTTTTACATGTAGCTGTCCAGTTTTCCCAGCACCACTTATTGAAGAGGCTGTCTTTTCTCCACTGTATATCCTTCCCTCCTTTATCAAAGATAAGGTGACCATATGTGTGTGGGTTTATCTCTGGGCTTTCTATCCTGTTCCATTGATCTATATTTCTGTTTTTGTGCCAGTACCATACTGTCTTGATTACTGTAGCTTTGTAGTATAGTCTGAAGTCAGGGAGCCTGATTCCTCTAGCTCCATTTTTCGTTCTCAAGATTGCTTTGGCTATTCGGGGTCTTTTGTGTTTCCATACAAATTGTGAATTTTTTTGTTCTAGTTCTGTAAAAAATGCCAGTGGTAGTTTGATAGGGATTGCATTTTGGTTGTTCCAAAGGGATAAGCCAGTCCTTTACTTGGTAATCATTTATTGAGGACTCAGTGTTAAGCATTTGAAATATGGAGATAAAATATACACAGTCTGCCTTCAAGGAGCTCACATTAGAGATGGGGAGGATGACAGGAAAGCTATGGGGACTTTAGAGTGGAATGTGTGGAAAGGAATTGGTGCAAATAAACCTGATTTCAGAAATGAATGACAGGTAGGAAACGGGGAAGGTAAGAGATTAAAGGAAAAAATAAGGAAAAAGAGATTTGGGCCCTACTTTATTTGGCCCATCTAGAGTTTTTTTGTTTGTTTTTGTCACCAGCATATAAAACATGGGAAATTCAGCTAAGTAACTTAAACTCTGTGAACTTCAATTTCAACTCTAGCAAAATGAGGCTGATAATACCCACCTTACAAAGTTATTTGGAGAATTGAATTAGATGTGTGAAAGCAAAATGCCTACTACAGTTCCTGGAGGTTATCTGGTTATTCCCCTACCCTCCTCCTTCTCCATCACAGGGGACCTCAGAGTTCATATCTGCCTAGCATCCGTATCTCTCTCTTCTGGGAACAGAACCCCTACATTTGCTTTGGATAACTTCTCCTCCACCTTTGGATAAAGGCTTGATACAATTGTCAGTCAAGATCCCTGGTGAACATAAAACCCAATCCAGCCAATCAGATGTGCTCTTCGGATTCTTGAGCTATGTGGCATGATTCTGCGAATGTGTAGCCTAGTGTCCTGAAGGGAGTGACTGACCAGTAGTTTCTACTGTTTAGAGCCCAGCAACTGCTCTGGTCCCTTAGAGTAAAATTTTTTTTTTTTTAAACATAAATGACCTGGGTTGTTTTGTTTGTATCGCTTATACCCAAAGTCCCCTGACCGGTACATTTGACTGGGAATAATTTCGCAAGCAGGTACATTCATTTGTGTACTGATTACCTTCCTCTTTATCCGTTGGGTGCTAGATGCTGGAGTGTATTCAAAGATTGGGTTTCTGCTCCCTCGGTGCTCTCAGTTCAGTGGCTTCACAGAGGGCATTTGGTTTTAGCACAGTAGCTCATGTGGCACATAGTCTGAGGCGTAACCCCAAATTAAATTTAGTATTAGGTATAGTGACAGTTAATCTAACTCTAAAAAAGTTAATTAAGAAGTTTTAAGTTAAAAAAAAACCCTCTAATTCCCATTAATTGTAGTCTTTTTACAGAATAGCTATTACTCAGCCTTTTCATTAGTTTCACTTAATTTATCTTTTTACTTATTTAATCTGATCAAGAAAAAGTGTCTTAATAGTTTTATATTAAAAAGGTGACACTAGAAAATTCTGAGCTTTTGCTGAAAATTGTGACCTTTGATTATTCACATTGGTAATTCATTTCTGTTTTATGTTGCTAGTATAGCATTCAAAGCAGTAGACTAAGATCTAATAATTTGGAAGCACCAGAGGCATTGTTGGACCAAGATGACAAGCCTTTAATTACTATCTTAACTGGCAAAAGCCAGTATAATTGCTGCATGAATATTCATTTGAGAAGCATTCATTTGTAGGAAAGTTGTAAATCTTAACAACATGTAAACTTTTTTATAAACAACACTATGAACCCTGGCCATTTTTTATTCAAAGTATCTTCAGATATTTTCATCAAATTCATTTTGCTCCTTTTTCTTAGAATAAGCTTTGCTTGTGGAAAGAAAATAGGATTTCATTAGCCTCATATGAATATTAGAAGTAATAAGCAGGTAGTGTTCATATCATGTGAAATTGCTGATAGTTCTTAAAATCAGTCCTGCACTTTGCTCAGAGGCATTAATCACTTTGCTGGTTACATATGTTCTTGGGAAGGAGAACCTGCCTTGACTATGAATGGGGATGAGGTTGCCATCTGCTTATTCCCAGTGTTATTCAGAGCAACATATTGGCCTGGTCATTGCTAGACATGGTTACCCCATGGTAGGAAGGTCATGGCTGATTGGGCTTTACTTATCTTATTTTCTCTCGTTGGGAAAGCAGAGATTGTGCTGAATATAACTGAAGTCAGGCTGGGCCCCGTAGTTAGCTATATACTGTGTTCAAGGCAAGCACATAGCTAGTAAAAATCAATCTAGACAGTTGAGTTGGATTCAAATCCTAGCAGTTTGATACTCTTCACCACAATTGCAATGTCAAATAAATACTGTAAAAACAAACGAAAAATGGTATGTAATATGATTTAGTGTTGAAAAGATAGTATAAATTTCAAAATAAACTTTTTTTTTTTTTTTTTTTTTTTTTGCGGTACGCGGGCCTCTCACTGCTGTGGTCTCTCCCGTTGCGGAGCACAGGCTCCGCGCGCGCAGGCCCAGCGGCCATGGCTCACGGGCCCAGCCGCTCCGCGGCACGTGGGATCCTCCCGGACCGGGGCGCGAACCCGGCTCCCCTG
>NC_041217.1:52633569-52677597 GCF_002837175.3 Physeter macrocephalus
CGCGCAGGCCCAGCGGCCATGGCTCACGGGCCCAGCCGCTCCACGGCACGCGGGATCCTCCCAGACTGGGGCATGAACCTGCATCCCCTGCATCGGCAGGCGGACTCTCAACCACTGCGCCACCAGGGGAGCCCCAAAATAAACTTCTAATTAAAATTTTTTTATTAAATTTTTTTTTAATTTTAATTTTTAAATTTTTTATGGGATCTTAATTCCCCGACCAGGGATCGAACCCCGGCCCTCTGCAGTGGAAGCATGGAGTCCTAACCACTGGACTGCCAGGGAAGTCCCAAACTTTTAATTTTAGAGCAGTTTGGATTTACAGCAAAATTGTGAAGATAGTACAGAATTCCACTATCTCCTGCACTGTTTTCCCTGTTATTAACACTTTACTTTAGTACGGTACATTCGTTACAATCAGTGGACCAATACTGATACACTGTTATTAACTAACTTCCATACTTTATTCAGATTTCCTTAGTTTGTACCTAATGTCCCTTTTCTGTACCAGGATCCCACACGCATTACCACGTTACCTTTCATTGTCATGTTGCCTTAGGCTCCACTGCGACAGTTTCTCAGACTTTGTTTTTGATGATCTTGACAGTTTTGAGAAGTACCGGTCAGGTTTTTATAGAATGATGCTTAAATGGAAAGAAAGTTAGGTTTGTCTGAAGTTTTCTCACGATTAGCGTGGAGTTTTGGGTTTTGGAGAGGAAGACTACAGAGGTAAAGTGCTTTCATCACATTGTATTGGGGTATGTACTTTCAACATGACATTGTGTTTTTGTTTTTTAATTTATTGTGGTAACATTTGATTATAACATTATATAAATTTCATGTGTATGACATTATATTTTGACTTCTGTATACAGTACAGTGTGCCACTACTCTTTTCTCTGTATCTGTGTGTGTGTGTTGGCTTGCCTGTCTATCTATCTATCTATCTATCTTCCACCTATGGTTGAAATCATCTAGTATTTGCCGTTCTCCATCTGACTTATTTTACTTAGCATAATACCCTCCAGGTCCATCCATGTTGTTGCAAAAACCAAGATTTCATCTTTTTTTTAAGTGGCTGAAGAGTATTCCATTGTATATATGTACAGCATCATCTTTATCCCTTCATCTGTTGATGGGCACTTAGGTTGTTCCATATCTTGGCTGTTGTAAATAACGCTGCTGTTAACTTTAGGGTGCATATATATCTCTTTGAATTAGTGTTTTGTACTCTTTGGGTAAATACCCAGAAGTGCAATAGCTGGGTTATCTGTAGTTCAATTTCTTAATTTTTTGAAGATTCTCCCTACTCTACAGTGGCTGCACCAATTTATATTCCCATCAAGTGCATCCTAGCCAACACTTGTTATTTCTTGCTTTTTTGATATTAGTCATTCCAGCAGGTATGAGGTGGTATCTCCTTGTGGTTTTGATTTGTATTTCCCCAATAATGAGTGATGTTAAACATCTTCTCATGTGCCTGTTGGCCCTGTGTGTGTCTTCTTTAGAAAAATGAAATGACTTTCCGTTGATGTTGACCTTGATCACTTGGCTGAGTGTAGGGTTTGTGAAGTTTCTCCACTGCAAAGTTACATTTTCCCCTTCCACTTTGTCCTCTTTGAAAGGAAGTCACTATGTGCAGTTCACACTTGAGTGGAGAGTTATGGCCCATCTCCTTGAAGGGGGAGTATTTACATAAATTGCTTGGGATTCTTCTGCAAAGGAATGTTGTCTCTTCTCCCTTATTTATTTAATTTATTTATTTATTCATACATGGACTCATAGATATTTATTTTACACTTCGGGTCATAATTCAGTACTGCTACATTTATGCTGTTGCTCAAATTGTTCCATCTTTGGTCATTGGGAGCTCTTTCAGTTGAGTCCTCCCGTGTCCATTTGACGTATCCCCATCTTTGTGGAGTTTTGTTTGTTTCTTTTTAGCATTTCCTTAGTTTCTGGCATCACAAAATGCTCCACGCTTATCTTGTATATTTCCCACTCTACTCCCTGAATCCACCATTTCTTCAATGAGCCCTGGTTTCTTTTATCATGGAATGGTATTAGAAACCAAGAGCTGGATGCTAGTCCTGTTTATTGCTACTGGGATGTCTTTGCTGCTAGGGCCTATAAAAAGTTTTTAACTCTAGCTTTTTAAGCTGCCTGAGCGTCTGTACTGAGCAGTACTTTTAAACGTTGGTAACCAAAAATGTTAAATGTTTTAATTTGTTGTTCCGTGTAGAAAGAATGTTCTATTATAGCTACAGTCAAAAATTGCCAAAAATAAAATTAAAAAAGAAAACATACTTTATAAGAACTTGCACTCTTGTCTTAGAATTGTGTAACTGTCTCCTTAAATTTGCCTTTATAGTTTTTAAGATATTTTTTTAAAACAATGGTTCCCTGGATAGTGACTGTGAAGAGTACCATCTGTGCTTTTCTTTTACAGTGGAATTTTTCAATTTATTTAATTTGGATTAGAATTAGAAATGCAAATAGGTCAGCAATTGAATTTAGCACTTGGAAGCTGGAGATTTACTATCTTAGTTACATAATGGAAAAAAGAAGACAAACTTCAGTATCTGTGCCCCGGAGTAATTTTCAGAGTATTTAATAGCTAGCACTGATTGATTGGTGAGAACAGGATAGCCAGAAACAAGGAGATCACATCAGGTGTATTCTGGACAAATATCACCCCTTCCCAAGCCTAAAGAACTGCCAAAGGTCTGAGATCTTGTGGCTTTTAAATGTTATGAAGTAACAATCTTTTAAATTTCAGTGATATTTCTAAAAGTATGTTGTTTTCGTTTTTAGATCCAGAAATGACAGTAAAAGTTATTTTTGCTCGCTTTTAAGACAGTGCTGTCCTCTGTATGGTAATATATTATTCTGAGAAAATCTTCATTCTTTCAAGGTAAAAAGTAGCCTATTATCACAGGCAGCCAACCACTGCAACAACTGATATCGACAAAGTCTCTGAATCCTTTGGTTAAAAAGTTAGCAAAATCTGAGTTTTCATAGAGCTTCCCAACCTGCTGCAGAGCTACATGGAAGAATTGTCCACCCATTTTAATAATCCAAGCATGTGATGATGTATATTCTAGTAACCTGCAAAGTAATAACTTAGTGAGAGGTGTTCTTTGTCAGAATAGAGAAAGACTGAATCACAGAAGGTAAAATTTAGAAGAAAGGTGAACTATTATAATGCTGTTTCAGTGTGTGCGTGTGTGTGTGAGTGTGTGTGTGTGTGTGTGTGTCATATGGTCTAAGAATTCCTGGATCCTTTTGGGTTTATGAATATACTGTACAACTGACAGAATGATGTATTACTTTGTAGGTCACTGGAATAGAGTCCAGATGCGCTTAAGTGTTTGTGAAAATTTACGTATTGTCACAGAGGCCCAATGTCACATTACATTATGTGGGCCTGCACTACAGTATTGCTCTCAGACTTTAAAGGAAATCTAACTAAAATTGAGGTCTATTTCAGATATAACTTTTGTTATTTGAAAGTGACATTATACCCATTAAAAAAATTTTTACGTTCATTTAAAAACCCATTAAGTTATTTACTGTTACTTACTTCACAGTAGCACAAGTCCTTTCGATCTCCTGGCTGAAGCAGAACTTCAGCAGCATAAAGTTGACTCTGCCACTGCCCTGGGAACATATGTGCAACAATATGTGCAACAATTTGATGTCTTTTTTGGCCCAAACCTTTGCTAGACATTCAGGAGAGGTTAGAATATAGTCAGAATTGGAAGACTCGTGCTCTCTACGGGCCAGGTAGAGTGTAGAAAATTGCAGTGGTGAAAAACGAGGCAGTTCTAAGAGAGCTCATGCAGAAGCCTGCAGGGTTCTAGTAAGAGCTTTGGAGTGAGAGAATTCATTTTCATTGTGCCAGAGGGACCAAGCGTAATTCTACAGATATTTTTGTGGAAAATCTTCAGTAAGGAGAAAGGACAACAATGCTGTCCAATAGAACTTTCTGTGGTGATGTAGAGGACCTGTATCAGGACAATATGGTGGTCACTAGCCACATGCATCTTTTGTGCACTTGAAATGTGGCGAATGTGCCTGAGGAACTGAATTTTTAATTTAATATAATTTTTAATTTAAATAGCACAACTCTAGAGGGTTATGTTTGTCACGTCTTTTCATCAGATAATGTCCAAAAACTGTGGCACGGTAGAGAACACAAAAAATGTTAAATTTCCCTTTAGGAAGTGTGTAGACCCATATGATACTTCTTTTAAATGACATCCTAGGGGAGAATAAATCTCTTATTTTAACTTTCCAAATAGAGCACCATTGCACATATATCTCATATATTTCAAGACAGAATCAGGAACCCTTAGAACTTTGGAACTATAGAGAAATATACCTGAAAAGAATACACCTCTCTTAATCATGTGTGTCCCAGAATGAAAGAGAACATAGATGATAAATTTGTATCCATTTTGTTCCCCAGCTCGGGACTGGGTGAGCATGACGTAGGATGCTTTGCTAGTTTTGCCATATATTTCCCCTCCTTGAATAAAAGGAGAAGTTTGAAAGGTGGTACAGAGGTAGGAAGGAAAGAAAACAGGCCTAGAATTAAGGAAAGAAAAAGAAAGGGAAGTATCTGTGGAGCTAAGGGTACCAACAGCCTGATTGTGGAGGCTCTCTTCTGGAGGTGACGAGGGATGTGTCTAGTGTAAGTGGAGGTGCTTTTTTTGATGGACCGTGATTAGCAGTTGACTTGGATCTGCTCTATACTGTGCGAAAGAGGGCTGGCGAGAAGTGTGGAAAGGACAAATGTGATAGTGGTAGGCAGGGTGCCTGGGGAGCTTTGCTGTCTCTGTATAGTGGGTCAAACCACAAGGCCACTGCTGGGCCTGTGCTTTTTTTCTTGTCCAGGCACCTCACCCAGTACGTTGCATAACCTAGATTTTTATCTGTGGGCACATTAAAAAATGTCTTACAAATAAACATGTTCTAAAGGTACATAGATCAGTATAGTTCGGTTCTAAGCTCCAAACAGTTGGTAATTTCACCTTTTCGGACAAAGCTTTTCATTAGTTAGTCCTATTTCTTATTGTATTTTAAATGTTAATTTATTCTTCACCCCTCTCCTTCCTTACTTTTCCATCTCATTTACTTCAGAAATGTATATTGTTAGCAATGTGACTGTCAAGTTGTCTCCAATTTGTCAGGGCCTGCAGTCCTGGATTCCCTTAACTAGAAGTAATAAATGGGATATGAAGATGAAAATAAGCTAAGAATATTTCTAATAAGGAATATTTTTGTTTAATATGTTTTATTGGGCTTAACTAGAATGTAGAATGAAAAAATAATCTTCATACCACCTCCCAGTTTTCTTAGCATATTTTGTTCTTAATTTAGTTCTACTTATTAGAATTCCTCAAAGACTTCCTATAATTATTACATGAAAAGCCTACATTGTCTTTGAAATGCATCCTTTGCAACCACATTTTTATTTTGACTTCGCATTTTACCTTTTTAAAAAATAATGAATGCATTACTGTTACCAAGAAAATGTAAAGATCTCAGTAAGATTTATTTTTTTTCCTTCCCCAAGAGAGATCTAATTTCAAATTCATTCCTTAATTTATTAATAACTAGATTTAAGTCATTTTAGTCTAATGGTTATTACTCTTTTTAAAAAAATGTGATGATTATTAATTTGATTTCTTTTCCCCCAGTCCTTTTAACGTTAGGACTAAATAATGTACATTTTAACATTGATAGGTGTTAAATAATTTCAGATTTCATTTTATGGTAACATTTACTAAAGAAGCTGTTGGAATGTGAATCTGGGTGTAACACACACACCTTATCTATATCCAACTATGTGTAAATGAAAGTCCTTAAAACTTTGAACAAATGTAACATTCTTCATTTTTCCACTGTAACTTTAATGTTTTAAGATTTCATGATTGTTTTCATATATATTTTTGTGGTGATTCTCCAACTTTTTAGTGCATTAGAATTGCAGATTATTGGAGTCTCTGATTTAGTAGGTCTAGGGTAGGGCTCAAGATTTTGCAATTTGAAGAAGTTCCCAGGTTCCTGATGCTGCTGGTAACAGGGACCACGATTTAAGAATGACTGTGTTAGTATATTTGATCCTTACAAGAACCCAGTGTGGTGTTGGGCAGATATAGACGAGGAACCTGAGGCTTGTAGAAATTCATGATTTTCCCAGTGGCACGTAATGAATTAGTGGTTGACTAAAGATGAGGACCCATGAGGACCTTTCATTTGTCCTCCTGTTCAGGACAAGAGTTCAGTTCCCCTCCCCAAATCTCTCTTGATTTCAGATGTTTGATATTTTTGTTGCTTTCTATACAGACCCATTTTTCTATGTAGATATGTCCTCCCCTGGTATTCACATTTAATAAATATGTGTTTAAAATAGTCTTCCCCTTTAAAGATATAACTGATTTTTGTGCCTCAAGATGTTCTAAATATGCTAATCCTTCTGTAGAAACAAAAAGCTTATGTAACTTGTTAAGGCCATCCAAGGTGATATAACTTTTTAAGGCCTTCCCTTAATCATAAGGAAAGATGTTGATTTTTTTATCCACTAGCCTAGTGCTCTGGCATTTTTTCACTCTAATTTGTGGTGATGGTTCTAGGCAGAACCACTATTTGTGGGTGTAGCAAATGAGGATGGATCATGAATGATCCAGAACAAGGAATCTTAAAATCACAACTCTGTGTGCAAAACAGTGGCATCCAGAATGAACTATGACATGTGCTTTCTCCCCCTTCCTCACAATTTCTGTCTGAACTGGTTCAGGGTATTCAGCATATGTTTGTAGAATGATAACTCAAACCTAGTGTCACCCAGTATTTGGAGCTTGCCTTTTGAATGTTGCCTAGTGATCTTTTCTAATATTATGAGGCAAATGTTGGTGCACTTTTCTGATACTGTTTTTTCTAGTTCCTACCTTCTGTGTTCTCTTGCTTTGCTCCTTTTGTTCTACCTTGACCTTGGACCCTTGTAATCCGAAAAAAAAAAAAAAGAGTAGAGAAAAATAATGGAAGGAGAACAAATTGAAAATCATGACCCTGACTGTCTTCTATTATTATTACTTTGCTGTTGTCTTTTTTTTCTTTCCTGTAGGACAGAGGAAGATTTGATATGTTTTACTTAGTCTTATTGAGTATTAATTTAAATCACTGTGCTTTCAGACCTGAAACTCATTCTGTTCTTTTTTTTTTTTTTTTTTTTTTTTTTTTTTTTTTTTTTTTTTTTTTGCGGTACATGGGCCTCTCACTGTTGTGGCCTCTCCCGTTGCGGAGAGCAGGCTCAGCGGCCATGGCTCACGGGCCCAGCCGCTCCGCGACATGTGGGATCTTCCCGGACTGGGTCACGAACCCGCGTCCCCTGCATCGGCAGGCGGACTCTCAACCACTGCGCCACCAGGAAAGCCCTCATTCTGTTCTTCAACTGCTTCTCCCCTCTTTCCACTCTTCTTAAAACTTATATTAAACCTTAATGTGTGCCAGCCTCTGTGTGGTGCTTTATATGCACCATTTTATTGATACTTAATCCCCACATCGACCTTATGAGGTATAATTTTGAGGAAATAGAGTCATAGAGGTTATGTAAGTTGGCCAAGATGTCACACTTAGTATGTGGTAGAGCTGGGTCTTGAAATCAGGTCTTTTGGCCTCCAGAGCTTATGCATTTAAGGACTAGTTTGTATTACTTCCCATTTGAGACCATTACTCAGACGAGATAGTTGAATTTAATAATCTAGATTTCTTGAAATAAATTAGGCTCCACAGAAAACAACATCCTGACTTTAAATTTGTCTCCATGTTTCCTGTTATTTCTCAGGTTTTTTTTTTCTAAATTATTGTAAAGAGAAGGAAAGAATTCTACCTTTTTCAGCGATATTTGCCTCTCCCTTAAGCACACAAAATTGGTGGTATCTTGCCTTTGCTGTTCCTGAGAGTTTTAATTCTAGTCATTTGGTCTTTAAAGCAGTGTGTGATGGAGTTTTCAATTTGTCGTAAAACCACAGAGTGCTACCATGATACAAACAACAGTAAACTGCGAGGGTACATCAGGCTTTTTTTCTTTATTTTGCCCTTGACATATTTGGCAGCTTTTAGAAAAAGACAGCCACCCTAAGTGATTGAGGTGACCCATTTATAAGGAGGTAGTTGGGAATATCTCCCAAAGCATATCCATTTAAAATCCTTCCTTAGCCTCTCCTGTATCTTTGAAAAGATCATTTTCATCTTTCCTGTTTTTTCTTATGTGTCTCTTCTTGTATGAATATGTATTTTAATAACAGATATAATACAGCATTCAGATTTAGAATCAGGGTTTAGTGAATATTTATTATTAATGGTAACTCTGTACCCAAACCAACCATATGTCTTCCCTCCCTCTCTCCTTTTTTTCTCTCTCCGTCCCTCCCTCCCTTTTTCCTTCTCTTTCTGCTCCGCTTTGCTTTCTTTCATCATTGCTCCAATACAGAATAACTGGTATTGATTCTTGGATTTTTCCCTTACTAGCTGAGTAGTCTTGAGAAAATTTTTTCATTCCTTTGAGCCTCAGCTTCCTTATCTGTGAAAATGTGATAATAATGTCTCTGTAGGTATTTGTAAGACTTGGGTAAGATAGTGTACACCACACTAGAAAGTGCATCTCTGCAGTGTCTGGGTGGGGGAAACGGCATGGCAAGGAGGTGCCTCTCTTTTCAAGAAATTTATGTTTGCTTCTGGGGAATGATTATAAAATCAAAGCACAATGGCTGAAGTATCACATAGGCTAAAGGAACAGATTTTAGGCAGTCCTATAATCTAACTAATAAGATAGATATCTTTAAAAGAAATATGTCAACCAGAAATGTTAGTAACCTGTGGCCCTTTAAAAAAGCAGAATTATTGCAGAGTTTCCATTTGGGGTGATAAAAAAGTCTTGGAAATAGTGGTAATGCCACTGAATTAAACACTTAGGAATGGTTAAAATGACAAATTTTGTTATTTAAAAAAGTCAGTGAGGTGAATATTCACAGTGTTCCTTTGGGTGTAATCCAGTCCAAGGAAAGCTGGAACTAGTATCATGCTGCACAGATCCTGTGCAAAGTAGACCCGCTTTGTGCAGTTCAGTCCAGAGATTGTAAGCTCCACAAGGCCAGGAATCTACTCTCTTGTTCACTGCTAGGCAGGCACCAGCTGAATGAATGAATAGCCTCTTATTCAACGTTTTATGTATGCAACTTACTGCTCTCGCTGTAGTGTCAGACAAAACAATATTCCGATTGTAATTTGGCTTCTAATGCAGGGAGAAAACATGCTGGTCAGAAGATGACTATCTGAACCTTTCACTCATTATCTTTTCATTGTAAATGAATGAATTATTATTTATTAAACATTCTTAAAAATATTGAAATGAGTTAAAGGTTTACGACTGAACTCTGAGGTCTACTAGATGATTTTTACCATGGCCATCCTTAGTGCATGTGAAGAATGTGTGCCAAAGACTTTTTAAGACGACTTACCAGCAATATTTCTATCAATAGGTCTCCAGTGAGATTAATACTTAATTGAATATTCTTTCATTTTTTTCCCTTTCACTTTGCACTATTATTATCTCCAGGGAATGGGTTCCATTATGGTGTTTTGTTTGTTTGTTTGCTTGCTTTTTTTTTCTTTTAATTCATAGTTTTCTATTCAAACAATGAATGTAAGCATGTTTGTTTCAAGAAAAATGGATAGAAATTTGGTAGTCCCTTTAGAGCATCAGTATTGCTTAAGAATGAACCGAATCCAGAAACATTTTAATTAAGATATTTAAAGATTTCAAAGCTTCCAATTTTAAGATGTGTTTGTTTTTTTCACAGTGGAGCTATTGAAAAATCTCTTCAGTTACTTATGTTATTGTTGGTCTTCTGAATGTTTTCTGCAGTGATCCTCTTGAGTATTTTGAAAAAAGAATTGTGCCAAATTAAAAAAAAAATTATCCCTTGATTCCCATTCTCCTCCTGTCCATGTCCTGTGATTCTTTGCCTAGATACAACACATAAGAACAATACGTATTGTTTCTCATTGTTCCTCACTGCACTTTTGAGTCCTCATGTTATACTTTTTCTACTCTTCATCCCCATTTATTTCCCCTTTCTTAAATGTAGATTTTCTGACCAGACCTGTGGAATTGGGGGGGGGTCACAGTTAAACTTGATCAGCATGTCACTTGTTTATTTATCCTATTATACATTCTTTGTATGTGTAGCAGATTATTTCTTCTCATGTCTTTTCTCATTTTATATTTTATCTGAAGAAAAATAAAAATTTGTTCTCCTAGACCTCCTTTTTATAGACTTTAAGGGGCTTTGGAGACCTGTGATGTTGTGGAAAGAGAGTGGGATTCGGAAGCAGAAGACCTGAGTTTACATACAGGCGTTACCATTACTTGGGTAAGGAACTTCTGTTCTGAATCTGTTGCCCTCATGGAATTACTGCCTGTATTAACAGGGATCATTGTGGGGAGGAGTTCTGAGCGTGGACAGTGCTGGGCCAACCTGGTAGAGATGTTATTGTCTCTAAGTCTTTGTGCTGACGTGAAATGAACGTGGACCTTTTTTTGACTAAACAACTAAACAAGAATTCTATCTCTTGGCATAACCACCATGCTGTTCTCTAGTTTTATAGTATTTATAGATGGTAAGAGACTGTGAGGAAAAATTGTGAAAGACTTCGAAATTATAAAAAAGTTAGTGTGTGTTCTGTCTAGCTCACCTAGTTCTCTCTGCCTTTCATTGTCTTTGGGCTGTTTTATAACTCTGCATATTGTAGAATTCAGATAGTAAAGCAAATGATCTTGTCCATGACAAGCTAATTGTGATCAGTAAATGCAATAGATTATTGCCCTTATGTATAGTGATCAGTTTTTCCTTGCCTTTTTTTCTAGCACTACTGATGCTTATATATTTGTTTGCTCTTTGGATTCTTTTGAACAGGTTATAACATCTTACTGGTTCCCCAATTAAAGAATTAAATAAAATCTTTCACACTTTTTTTTGAGATTCATGATTTTAACTTTAAAAAAATTACTCCTTAACAATATAGTAGAAGAACACAATTCTGGGAATTAAAGGATCTATTTATGTCACCTTGAATAAGGCACTCATGTCACTGAGCTATGGTTTTCTTATTTAAAAAAAAAAATGAAGCTGACCTAAATGATCTCTAGTCTATGATTCTCTGATTTTCTGATTTTCTGATTTCATGTTCTGTAAGCCCAAAGTGCACTGTCCTAAGTTTGATAATATGTAGGTGAATTGGCATAAAAATCAAGGAACTTTTAAGTATCTTACTTATGTAAAAACTGCAAAAGAAATTCTTTGTTTTATTTTTAGCACACATGTACATATAAATTAGCATTACAGAAGATACTTTATTTTGCTGTTTATGTTTCTTGTCAAGGAATTATAGTACTTGAATTGCTATTGACAGTTTTCAGTAGTGAGTGAATAAAGGGTGAATGTTTCACAATGTTTTTAATAGAAACATTTGTTTGCTTGTGAAAATGATATCTTGACTTATATTACTGTCAGTGCTTATGGAAAATTGTGGGTGTTATTGTAGTCAGTGGCATTTTTTAACCATTATTATATTCAGAAAAGCATTTCTAAGCACTCAGCCTCACAGAGCATTGCATTATGAAATATAAGAAATAAATTTAAGATTTCATTCCTGCTTTCTAGGAAGTCACTAAGTAACATCGATAGAGTAGGTGTGTCTTAGCTCAGGTTGCTACAACAAAATACCACAGACTGGGTGGCTTAAACAATAGAAATTAATTTTCTCATGTTCTGGAGCCTAGATGTCCAAGATCAAGGTTCTGGCTGATTTGATTTTAGCTGAGGACTCTCTTTGTGGCTTGCAAATGGCTGCCTTCTTGCTGTGTCCTCACATGGCCTTTCCTTTGTGTGTACTTGTGGTGAGAGAGGGCGAGCTCTCTGCTGTCTCTTCTTAAAAGGACACTAATTTTATTGGATCAGGGCCCCATCCATATGACCTCGTTTAACCTTAATTACTTCCTTAGAGGCACCTTCTCTAAATATAGCCACACTGGGAGTCAAGGCTTCAACATATGACTTTTGCAAGGCCACAAACATCACAAGGTGTGATGCTTTTAGAAGCAGAAATCACACATCTAAGGTACAGATTGGGAGATGACAGGAAGTACCATCCTCAGAGGTGACCAGGTTAGTGTTGAGGACATCAGCCAAGCCTTGATGAGTTTGGTGCTGCCAGTGTGTGTGCTGACTTGGAGACTGTTAGTCATACTGACCTATTACTACTCATCTGTTTTTTCAACTGTTATCTTCTAAGTATTTCCCAATAGAAAAAAAAGGGCAATGCAGTTGCTTTTCTTTCATTTCTAATTTAGAAGTTGGGACCTCTTTGGGTCAAGGTATTTCTTCAGATTCTTTCAGCATTTGTAACAGGATCTGGGAAAGGACAAGTGTTTTATATTCTTCTCATTCTTAGTTTTTCCACCTAACTGCCTTTACTGGTTTGATGCAATGGGAACACTGCCTCTTAGGGAATAATAAAGTATGATCTTTCATGGATCTGAGGGTGGCTTACTTGGTTTAAAATAATCTAGTATGTGCATAGGTAGAGTTATTTCAAGTCCTCTGGCTTTACTTCCATGCCTAATGCCTTTTCTCATCATTTATTAAAGCTCGCCTTTTGGACTTTGATATATGTCATGTTCGTATCTTGTAAATCCTTCTGGTAATACCTTTCTGTTACTAAGGTGTAAACACTGTTGTTTCTACACCATTTGCTTCTCTCTTTCTGTCATTTTTATAAGGCACTTTAACCTGCTAATGTTCCAGGATATTAATTTGAAACAGCCAGCCAAATAATAGAAACTCCTTCCTGCCTATGATGCAGTGACCTCTTTTTACCTGTTTGCTTTTCTAATTCAGTTTGGAAAGCTAAATTTTCATAATGTTTTGAGCTAGTACTTCACTTCCCTGATGCTTGCAATTTAGCAGCCTTATTATTCTCAAGACTTTATACCAGGAGTATACATACTATTTTATTTTTTTCTGAACACACTCCCCTAGCTCAATCAGGAATTTTATATATTTATTTGTTTGTTTGTTTATTTCCTTGTGGGAAATGGAATTTCTATTTGCATTTCCCATAATTTCTTCACCTTGCTTCTTCCTAACTTTGTTCTGTAACTATTTAAGGGATTTAGCTAGGACATTTCTGGCTTTCATCTCTTAGGCTAACCTTCTCATATTTAGCTACATGGTTAGAACTGTCAGATTAAATAATGTCTGATGGACTGACTATATTTGAATTTGTGCTTGGAAATATTTTTAAGACTCATGTAATGTTTTCTCCTTAGTTTCTGGTTGTTCCGTAAGTTCACAAGTTAGTCTATCCCAAAAGTACTGTTGTCTTGAATTCTGCCTCTTTTGCGTGGAGGTGTCATCAATTGCCCTGGACTTATACGAATTTTCTAATACTTTTGTTGATGGCTTTTCTCTTATATTAAGGATGTCCTTGGTCCTCATATTAACCTCTTCTTGGTTCTAGAGTCTACCTTCCAAAAAGCAACATATTCAATTTGAAGCGACCTTAGACAAAAGCCAAATATATCACTAAAGGATTGATAAAGTTAAAGGGACTAAGATTATTTAACCTGCTAAAGGTAAGGCTGTGGAGAAGTTTAGCTATTGTTCTTACAAAAGTTCCTTGTATTCTCTCTGTTAATCATGCCCACTTGCACTTCGGGGCTTGCGTCGAGTGCCTTTTCAACCTTTTATGGTGACTGTGCTTCAATATCACATTTAAGAATCAAGGGCTGTTTCTTTCTTTCTTTTTAAAAAATTTTTTTTTAATTGAAGTATAGTTGATTTGCAGTGTTGTGTCAGTCTCTGCTGTACAGCAAAGTGACTCAGTTATACACATATAGACATTCGTTTTTTTAATATTCTTTTCCATTATTGTTTATCACAGGATATTGAATATAGTTCGAAAGGCTGTTTCTTCATTCAGGAAGGATTTAGGTTTGACCCGTAGAAGGTATCCTTCCAGCCACGTTGAACAGTGGAAAGAACCATTGGGAGAGGGTCACTGTGGAATCGGCCCTCAAATCTTACTCCCTGGATGAGGTGGATTAAGGGTGAAGAAATCTGAACTTTGGAGGATTCTTCTAGATAGAGGATTCTAATCTGATTGATGTGATCAGTCTTATCTTACTTTTCTAATTGTGACTGGAAACCCTTCTTATGGTAGAAAACAATGGGATGCATCAACTGATTCCTCAAATCCCTTTCTTGGGTAAGAGTCAATAGTGCCAGGTAGAAGGTAGTGTGGTGCAGTGGAAAGAGCACTTATACCAGGAGGCAGATCTCTGGATGAGGACCCAGCTTTGCAAATGATCGGCTACCTGACGCTGAGCCTGTGCCTTCATCACTTCAGGCGCTGAGCCTGTGCCTTCATCACTTCAGGCCTCACCTTTCCATTTTTACTGTGCGTGAGCTTGATTAGAATGTTCAGATCCCTTTCAGCTCACTCTGCTGGGTGACAATGGGAGGGAGGTTATAATTGCTGAGGGGCTAAAATAGGGGAGATGGAAATGATACGGGGTCCCAGAGATAGCAGGAGTACCTGGGGAAAGGCTGTGGTGGTGGGAGAAGGAGGAAGGAAGGAGATGCAAAGGCGAGGTGAGGAGGTTTTAATTTCAGTAAGGAATTGATAAGAAGACAGTGTTTATGGCCACCGATAATGGGTTCTTCCTAGTCTTAGAAGTTGATCTCTCTCTCTCCTTAATTGGATTAATAGGGCAGGATTTGAGACTGTTTGTTCAAGGTTTTCTTTCTGTTTCCTTCATAATTAGGTTAAAGTTGTGCCCTTTCTTTGAAGATTTCAAAGAATTTTGTTGTTGTTGTTATTCAAAAATACCCCTGCAAAATAAGCAAACGTATCAATAGTTATCTCCGTAAAGTGGAGAAATGAAGGTGTAAGGTGGCTAAGCGATTTATTTAGGAAATAATATGCTAGTGCTAGAATCCAGTTCTTCAGCTCTCTCTATGAGGCTTCTCTGCTTTCGGCTGTGTGTGGGTATCTGGAGGATATAGTATTTAGACAACCGGTGCTTGGCACACAGGTAGCAGAAGTAATACTATACCTCAAAGATAGGAGCCCTTCATCCTCTTGAACTCATATTTGGAAATGGATCCCAAACCAGACCCCCTTAGTCTATGTCCTTGTTTCATAATCCAGTACAGTAAGTCCCCTATATACGAACCTTCAAGTTGCCAACTTTCCAAGGTGTGAACGCTCTCCTATCCAGACCTCACTGGATCATTTTTTCAAGAGCGTAGATAGAATTGAATCCAGCAAGGAACCAGAACCTGTGCCATCCACGTCAGGCGTGAGTGAAACTGCAGCTTGCCCTCCATCTCCTGTTGCTGACGATCCTTCAGTTCTACCATCGCCCACCTCCTCTCCCTCCTCCAGTCAGTAACTCTTCTTGCTTGTTCACTCGATGGCAGCCCCTGTATGCCAGCTGTTGTACTGTACTACTGTACAGTACTGTACAGGTAGGTACTGTACTGTAAGATTAAAATGTTTCCTTTATTTTTTGTTTGTTTTTTATGTATTATTTGTGTGAAAAGTATTATAAACCTATTACAGTACAGTACTATATAGCCGATTGTGTTAGTTGGGTACCTAGGCTAACTATGTTGGACTTATGAACAAATTGGACTTACGAAACGCACTCTGAAAATGGAACTCGTTCGTATGTAGGGGACTTACTGTAACTTGAATTCTGTCTCTTATAAATAAAATTATACAAATTAAGAAACAGTCTGTACCCCGGGGAACAGAAATACTGAGATTTCCCGTGTCTGTGTGTAGAGAGGATCTTTGGTTGCCCATAGTGCTGTTCATGAATTGATATAATTCAGAACATTTTCTTGAATTTCCTGAGTCCTGTATGTGGCAAATAAGATGTCAGATGTACTGCTGTTCCTGAGCAGTATCAGCTTTGAGGGGTGGAGAGAATGTCAGTTGATAGTCTGAAATGCTTTTCATTAATTTTATAAGTAGAGAGACTGCTTACATCACATCGGCATATAATTTCAAGGACACCTCTCCTTTCCACTGAAGTGGAGACGAGGCTGTCTGTTTGAAGGTGGGATATAGGAAGAATACAGGAAAAACATTTTCCTCCGTTTCAGTCAGCTGTATTTTAATTGTTTATAGTGTACTCTCGGTGAACCTCCATCGGCCTTGCTCTCTTGAGGCACTGCTTTGCATAGTTATTCCTCCGGGTGGAATGGAACCTCTAGGAACGAGTTCTCCTCTTTTCACAAGAGCGTTTGTTTGCACACCATGTAGGCCCATAGTTCTACCGCTTCTCAAGTGTGGAAATGCATGTGGGGAGAGAGACGATAGTAATTGTCAGAGTTTAAGTGATCACTTTATCTCTAGGGAAAAAATAGAACCCATGTGATGTACATACCATAGTAGAATATGTTCCTTGCGTGGCATTTGGTTGCTTTTATCACGTCTCTTTATGGCTCCTTACATCACAGACTCTGTTTATATCACTTCTGAGGAATGTTTGCAAAGGGAGGCATCTCTTGCTGGAACCTAGCTGCAGTCAGCCTTCCCTATCCATGGGTTCCATATCTGCAGATGCCACGTCCACAAATTCAACCGAGGATCAAAAAAAAATTTTTTTTAATTCCAGAAAGTTCCAAAAAGTAAAAGTGTAATTTTCCGCATGCCAGCAACTATTTACATAGCATTTACATTGTCTTAGGTATTATAAGTAATCTAGAGATGACTTAAAGTATACTGGAGGATGTGTGTAAGTTCTATGCAAATACTACACCGTTTTATATAAGGGACTCTTGAGCGTCCCCAGATTTTAGTATCTGCGGGGGTCCCGGAAGCAGTCTCTTGCAGATACCAGGGACCAACTGTATATTGATTGCTCCCTATCCTCTTCTGCCCTTTGGGGTTCTAAAATCAGGTGGCAAGCGTCTGCATCATGACTTTGAGAGGAAGGTGTTAGATATTTAATATTCTTAGATAAAGACGCAGAATTTTTTAACTTTCTTACTTGGAGGCGTTCAAATTAAGAAAAAAGATCTGCTTGCTGTAGAGGACCTAATGAGACAGACCGTTCCAAAGCAGGTTATATCTTTATTTACTCCAACCGCTAGAAATACTTAGGTGTAACGGACAGTTTTAGATTTCTGACGCGGCTACGGGGAATGTTCCCCTCAAGGAAGTTTCAGGGTTAAAAATAAAACCCTTGTTGTTTTTTTTTGTAATGATATTAGGGAGTCAGATCCTTATTTTGAAAACTGACAAGTAAAAGGAAAGAATCAAGTATGTAACTTGCTTTCCTTAACAAATTGTACCTCGTATTAACCGAATAGTTGATGAGACAGTCTCTCTTTAGAGGGACTTAGTCCCACTCAACAGAGGAAGGATTCAGAAAGTCAGAATTCATTATTTTGCAAACCCCAGTGAGTTGATGAATCCAAGTGGTGAGCACCCCTTGCTATAGACATCACAGAGAAAGGCAATCCGAGATTATATCTCAGCTAATGAAGTACACAGCTTATAAAGTGTTCTTGCCAAAATTTCAAACTGTAATCTGATCTGACCTCTTTCTCTGACTACCAATTAACAAGAAATACAGAGGGCAGGAGAACGGAGTGAATTAAATAACATGGAAATACGATTTTAAAAATCTAGACTGGGCAGCTCTACAGGACAAATGACTTTGTTTCATTAACAACAACAACAACAGCAAAAATGCAACAGAATTAAAAAAGAGGTGGAGAGGAAATCTATAGATTAAAAGGATTTATGGGATATGTCAACTAATCCTAATGTCTAGATCTTTCTTGGATGCCATTTTATACAAACTGTAAAAGATTATAATACAGTTGGGGAAAAGGTACAATGCCTGACTGATATTAAGGAATTCTTGTTAATATATTTAAGGAATTATTACATCGAAGTTTTAAAAAATGAACCCTATAACTATTGACAGATGATATGATATTTGGGATTTGCTTCAAAATAATACAGGAAGGCTAATGATACAGGGTGTAAATGAAGAAAGATTGGTCAATATTATTAAAGCTGGAAGATGAGTACATGGGTTATTCTCTCTAATTATGTATATGTTTGAAATAATCTGTCATAGAATATTGTTAAAAAAGAATTTGAGGTCAGGGACTTCCCTGGCGGTCCAGTGGTTAAGACTCCGCACTTCCACTGCAGGGGATACGGGTTCGATCCCTGGTCGGGAAACTAAGATTCCGCATGCCCACGCAGCGCAACGCAGCCGAACTAAACAAAACAAAACAAGACAAACCAGACAAACAAAAAAAAAGAATTTTAGGTCAAGATATGTAGTAAAGCTTTGGGTACAATGAAAAGGAAATTGGGAGAGGAGGAAAAGAGATATAAAGTGCTTAACATGTTACCTGGTATGTTCTATATATTGAATAAGTATTGGCTATAATTATTTCTAAGCCATGCATGTACCCATTCATTTATCCAATCTATTGCTTATTTCAGTAAATATTTATTGAGCATGTATGATGTTGGTAACCACTAAAATACTTCTGTAAATCAAGTAAAACGAATAGAGCCCATCACACCCCAGTGGTATTTTTGACCTGTACTCATTCTACAGAGTCTCTGAACTGAATGTGAATAGCTCCCAGACCAGAGGGTTTAAAAAGGCACTGTGTGGTATCATGCCTGGACTCATTCAAGTTTAGTCGTTAATATTCTTCACAGGGTAGCTCTAACCATCTGCTGGGGCTTTGCCTTCCTCTTGAATCATCCAGTTCCTAAAGGTCGTGGGTGCCCCCTGCTTGATTCCAGAAGGACCCTCTCTGATTCCTGGCCTGCTTCATCCAGTGACTGCCCATGGAACAGCCAGCTCCAGATTTATAGTTGAATGGGAAAAGCTCCCTCCCCCTGCCATTTCACCTTTTGAACTGTTGTTACACTCTGGAAGATTTTCCAATTACTACATCTAATTACAAGGAAGGATAAATTACTGAAGCAAGTTAAATTATCTTGTGTGTCATAACAGTAATTAACATTCAAATAGGAAACTCCTGCCATTTTTATAAACATCACCAAGTGGAGGCAGCACCCCTTTTGAAAGCAGGAAACAAGAGGGTGCTCCCTCCCTGAAGCTTGGTGTAAGGTCTGGGAGAGTTGCTAGGTTGAATGTTTAGAAAATCTGTCTGGATGAGATTGATGTAATTGGAGAGATTGATTTTTGAATTGCCCCCATTTTAATCTAAATCCTTAGAAATAGCAACTTTCCTCTGCATTTATCATCATCTACTTTATCCTCATGACCCTACATATTTTTCTTATCTCTTTTTTTTTCCCCCATATTTCAAGTAGGACTGGACACCAGTCTGGTCACAAGACATTTTGTGTGCTAGGCTTTGCTTTGAATGCAACTCACAGCCTTTTCAGAATCTAATTTTCGGCAATTCCATGTGCATTCCTTACCTATTCAATGCGCTTCTGCCATGAAAATATTTATTCTTCTCCTGAGTGGTCTCTTGATTTTACGTTGTGCCTTTGAGCTCCACTAAAGAGTGAACATACTTTTCTTGCTCAATATAGCGTCTAGCCTGGCATTATCATGTCTAGTATTTAGAAATTCTTAATGGCAGTGCTGAAGTTGTAAATTCAAAGAGTATAGGAGGAATGCCTTTCAAATTATGTAGTAATGGTGAACAGAGCTAGTACTAGATGGTCTGTAGCTGCTTTTTTTTTTTCACATCTTTATTGGAGTATAAATGCTTTACAGTGGTGTGTTAGTTTCTGCTGTATAACAAAGTGAATTAGCTATACGTATACATATATCCCCATATCCCCTCCCTCTTGCGTCTCCCTCCCACCCTCCCTATCCCACCCCTCTAGGTGGTCACAAAGCACAGAGCTGATCTCCCTGTGCTATGTGGCTGCTTCCCACTAGCTATCTTTTTTAGCTGCTTTTACCCTCATTTGGTGAGTAGTGTGTGGGCAGTTAAAACTCAGCAAGGTTTGGGAAGATCATTTTAGTCTGTCGTTAGTAGTTGGGACTATGAATTGCTTTTATTTATTCAATAGACTACTAATAAGTCTAGAATTTATTTAGAAAATGACACCATGCCTCTGGGCACAATTCTGCCTTTGATAATAATGATAATAATGAATTGTTATCATTTTTGTTCTTGTTCTTCTTTGAAGTTTACAGACTCTTAAATGATATAAGGATTGTGAACAATGGGGTCTAATTTAAGAAAGCAGTGATCTTAATATCTTAATATCATAAATACGTATATCTGATGTTATGAAAGATTTGACTAAGTCATGGATATAAGCAGAGTCTTTGTACCCTCAGACCAAATAGGAATCACAGCGGTTCCTACAATATGCGAAGCATAAGCCTGACAAAAATTTCAAAACTTCTCTTCCTTTTACTTTATATTTAAATAGAAATATTATGTATTTCCACCAATTTTGGTTAAAGTGTGTAATTTGGGGATTCATACCTTATGTTCATCTGTTATGTGAGTGTTCTTTTTTTCTGTTTTTAGCTTAAAGTATAGTTAATTTATAATGTTGTGTTAGTTTCAGGTGTACAGCAAAGTGATGCAATTATATATATGTATGCACACACACGTATATGCACACATACACATTTTTTTTCAGATTCTTTTCCATTATAGGTTATTACAAGATATTGAATATAGTTGTTCCCCGTGCGATATGGCAGGTCCATGTTGTGTGTTCTTTTAGCTCAAGAGTGGCTAACCTCACCACCTAAGGGGAAGAGCCAGCATTTACCAGCATCATTGACAAAAGCCCAATATGTGTTATTCTCATTGCTTTGAAAATGTTTTCCTGTTGCTGATTTTAGACCGTGTATGTAATTTCTACTTTAAATAACAAAAAATTACTTTTTGGTCACAGTATCAGTTCCGTTTTTTGTTTGTTTATAAATTTATTTATTTTTTGGCTGTGTTGGGTCTTCATTGCTGCGCACGGGCTTTCTCTAGTTGCGGCGAGCTGGGGCTACTCTTCGTTGTGGTGCGCAGGCTTCTCATTGCGGTGGCTTCTCTTGTTGCAGAGCACGGGCTGTAGGCGTGTGGGCTCAGTAGTTGTGGCATGTGGGCTCCAGAGTGCAGGCTCAGTAGTTGTGGTGCACGGGCTTAGTTGCTCCGCAGCATGTGGGATCTTCCTGGACCAGGGCTCGAGCCCATGTCCCCTGCACTGGCAGGCGGATTCTTAACCACTGCGCCACCAGGGAAGTCCCCAGTTGAGTTTTAAATGCTGCTTTTTTTTTTTTTTTTTTTTTTTTTTTTTTTTTTTTTGCCATGAAAATTATGTTTAATTTTTTCTCTTCTTTTTCTCTTATGTCTCCCTCCCTCCCACCCTCCCTATCCCACCCCTCTCATGGTCACAAAATGCTGCTTTTTTTAAAAATTTAAATAAATTTATTTATTTCTATTTGGCTGTGTTGGGTCTTCGTTTCTGTGCAAGGGCTTTCTCCAGTTGCGGCGAGCGGGGGCCGCTCTTCATCGCGGTGCGCGGGCCTCTCACTGTCGCGGCCTCTCCCGTTGCAGAGCACAGGCTCCAGACGCGCAGGCTCAGTGGTTGTGGCTCACGGGCTTAGTTGCTCCGCGGCATGTGGGATCTTCCCAGATCAGGGCTCGAACCCGTGTCCCCTGCATTGGCAGGCAGATTCTTAACCACTGCACCACCAGGGAATCCCCCTTTTTTTTTTTTTTAATAATGTTTTCTCTGTCTGCCAAGGGCTCTGAAAAGCCAAATATGGCCCCAAATTTTGATTCCCTTTTTGGATCTGGATAGCAGTGGGAGGAGTTAGGAATGACTTTTATATACTGGCACTCATCAGTGTGGTTGAGGGAGGCTCATTTTGTTTACTGAGCTCCAATTTTGCAACTCTGCACTTTGTTTCTGAGACTAAGGGTCATGTAAAAAATAAGAATTATTTTGTGGTTACTGGTAATGGAGGTTGTGCAGGGTCCTGGAGGAGGCAGTTGAAAGGAAAGGGTACTGGAGTGGAATAAAAAATGATCTCCTTAGTGTCTTTGCCTAACATTAGCTTAGACTGGAAGACTTGTTCCCCATTATCGTGCTGCTTTTGAATAAATATCTATTCTAAAAGGATCATGGAAGATGTAGTAACTTGGGTCAATGCAAATTGCTTTTCACGGAGAATGTATTTAAGATGGAAACTCCTTTGAATAAATTACATATTTGAAAAAGGTTTCTATTCTGTGTTTTATACAGCATAATACATTTGGAATTCGTGGCTAATTTACGCGTTTCATTTGCGATGTATTTAAAAGCCTTCCTCAATGAATAGTTGGTAATTAGGTGATTGACATATTCTCCCACTTGACAATCACACACACCAGTAAATTGCCCTCTATTTTCCAGGAGTATCTCCAACAAATGTTTGAAACTTCCCTTAGCAATTGTTATTCAGCAAAATTATAAGGGACTGAAGGATACTTAATTTCCACAAATTGAATGAATGCTCATGCTGTAATGCCCTGTCTTCCTGGATGGTTTATGAAGTACTTCCGGATCTGTGATGGAAAGTGTGGTTCAACTTAAGTAGGTAGATGTGAATATTTATAGCGTTTTAATCTTTAGGTAGTGAAGGGATTTTAGAGTTTAGGGTAAGTCTACAGTGTAAAGGTTACTTAAAAAAAAAAACACTTTTTTTTTTTATACATGAATAATTGTTCTTCTAAATCTCAAAGACCAAAGCAATTATTTTGCTTGATTCATAAACTTCTCTCAGGGATACTTTTTGTTTTGTTTGTGATACTGTCATGTATCAGTCGAAAAATACTGATTTTATTATCATAATTCATCTTGAAACCTAACTTTAAGTTTTGGTGCACCAAAGGGATAGTTATCCTGTCACAAAATACCATGACATAGTATTTTTTACTCAAATATGATTTTATAAATAAAATTGATGTTTATGTCTTTATCACCAGTGTCTCTTCTACACGGGTTATATGACTCCTTGAATCATACTCATATTTTTTCCCATACTCTTTTTAAAAATTGAGTTATAATTCACAAACAATAAGGTGTATAGATTTAGATATAATTTGATGAGATTTGCATATTGATGTGTAGGTATTCATATAACTCACACTCCCATCAGTACATAAAGCATTTCCTTGAGCATAGAAAGTATTATAATATTTTAATTTGTAAAATTATAGTAGTCCTATTTTAAAATTAGCAGAGAACCCTGGAGTAGTGATCAGAGAAAACCTCATTTCAGTTTATTAGGTACTTACTAGAGGAAAGCATGATGGGAAAAAACAGATGTATTAAAATTAATAACTTAATAGTTGTTGAGGCTCTGTTCTTTGTAGGTGTTCTTTTAGCTCCTAGAATAGATCTGCTATAATAAGAAAATACTCTAAAGTTTAAGATATTTACAGGTGACTACACCCCCACTCCCCCCCCAAAATTTGTGATTAAAGTAAAATGATAGGCAAGGTGAATCAGGTACATTAAACTAAAAGAAAGGGAGTACAATATCAATGTCATATAAATAGAATTCAAGATAAAAAGAATTAAATGGAATAAACTTTATATCTTTCATAAAGGAAATAAATCTGGGTGGCTGCCAGGAGGGAGGGAGTTGGGGGTTGGGTGAAATCCTTGAAAGGATTTAAGAGGCACACACCTCCAGTTATATAGTAAATAAGCCACGGGGTTGTAATATCCAGCGTAAGGAATATGGTTAGTAATACGGTAATAACTTTGTATGGGGACAGATGGCTACTAGACTTATGCAATGTCAAATTAAGGTATGCAAATGTCAAATCATTACTTAGTACACCTGAAACTAACATAATATTGTTTGTCAACTATATTCCCCCAAAGAGGAAATATACTGTTTATTCAGTTATCTTGAAACATTTATTAAAATTGATTGTTCTTTCAACATAGGCAACATTAAAATTAAACATTAGTTCAACCACAACCATTGCTTGGGAACTAAGAAAATGTAACTATTGGACCAAAGTGGAAATCAAACATTTTTGGAAAATAAGAATAGAGAATCATAACACTTATAGAAAACAGGCAAAATTGTACTCAGAAATTCATAATTTAAAAATAGTCATTCTCATGTCACAACCATAAAAATTTTCTGGTTTAAAGAAACAAGATTGGAGGGTGATATGGAAAATACTGTATATCTTGCTTACAAAAAAACTCTGAGAAGTCTTGAAATAAGCTCGTTAGAGGCCACAAATACCACAAGGAAAATACAAAGAAATCAGCAAACTTTAAGAAATGATAGGAGATTAATTAGAGAAACAGACTATGTTCATAGATGAAGGATGAAGCATTATAAAGTTGGCAGTCTTTCCAAACTAAATGTTTTTGAGACATTTTTCCAGATGATTATTTAGTGTTCACATGGAAGAATGAATAGACAAGATAGTGTACTGTACAGAGAATCCACAAAAAAATTAGCCTATGAAGATGTGAAAAAAAATTAATCTTACTAATAGTCAAAGAAAGGCAAACAGCGAGATACCATTTGGCAGAAATTAACAAGAAATGTTAATGCTGAAATGTTAGCAAGAGCTTAGTAAGGCAGTCACTTCCATATTACTACTATTATTCTGTACATTGATTTATAATTGGTACAAAGCAAATTTAGAAATATTTACCGAGTCTAAAATTATTAATTCATAATGATCCTATTTGGTGGAACTAGTAATTGTACTTTTTTTTAATGGCAAAACAAGAAAAAGTCTAGCAATGTGGAAGTGGTTGAATGAATTATAAATAAAACTAAAAAGAAGTTACTTAAACCGTTAAGCTTACTTAATAACATGGGAAAATAACCGTGGTGCAATATTAGTTGAATGGCATATATATAACATCATTCTGATATTTTTTTATCAGAGGTATTTCTGAGAGGGAGGAAATCATAGTATGTAAATTCTTAATTTAGGATGGCACAAAATAATTAATCATCGCCTTTGATAATTAGGAAATATACCCAAAATATTCCTTTTCTTAAGTTGTAAATACCTAATAAACTGAAATGTGGTTTTCTCTGATTGCTACTCCATGGTTCTCTGCTAATTTTAAAATTAGGCATATTATAGTATTATAAATTAAAATATTGTAACACTTTCTATGGTCATGGAAATACTTTATGTACTGATGGGAGTGTAGGTTACATGAATACCTATCAGTATTCAAATCTAGTCAAATTATATCTAAATCTATACATGTTACTGTTTGTGGATTATAACTCAATTAAAAATAGCATTAGAAGGAAAAGATAAAGTATATATACTATATATTATAATATGTAGTATACATAGATTCTCTTTTTTCTTCTTTATATTATTCTGTGATTTCTATATCTTCTATAATGGTTAGAAAACAAACAAACAAACAAAATGCAGTACCCAGAATCAAGCTGCAACAAATTCTGGTTGTCATCAAACTTGAAAATCAAAATCATTTCAATAATCTGTGAAAAATGAGCTTACTAGGTACATTTTAGACCTTAAGTAACCTGTCATATCTTTAGAGCTGGAGCTCAAACCTGGGACTCCCAGTACTGTGCATTGTACTATTCTGTTCTTTTTTAACTGTGATCTGGGACAAGCAAGAATATTTTGATGTCTAATCCAGGATTTATTTATTTGCTTTTCCAGGAACATAATTTTTTAGAGTAGTTTCACTTATTAAGCTTGCCCATTTCATATGTCATATTACTAGAGGTTTTTCAAAGAAAGAAAGTTTTTTGCAGACTTTCACTAATTTCTCTTCTCTCTACTTGGTAAATTAATTTTGGCATTTTTCCTCTTGAGTTACTAATTTCTGACCACCCCTTCCTTCCTATTCATTTGTTCTAGTATTGCGAATAAATATGAACTTACCCATGACTCTAATTCCTTGGCATCTGTCCTTTGCAGGGCTCATGGATTGAAATCCAAGTTAATTAGTAGGTCAAGGTTTTAATTTGCTGGTGCGGGGGATGTGGGGAAGGACATACATAAGCTTTTAGAAAACCCAGGCTCCCTAAGGAATTCAAGTGAAGTCAGGACTCCATTCCTTACTAAAGCAATGTAAAATGATAGGAAAAATTACAGGTATGAAATTGTATATTACAAATTGAAATTGGACCAGAGTATGTAGTAGGTGATATTGAAACCCTATCCTGGAAGAACCGTTATTTATCAAATCTAGGATAGAACTGGAGCATAGAGGCCTTTGTACATTGACTTTGAATTTTTTTTTTTTTTTTTGGCTGTGTTGGGTCTATGTTGCTGTCCGTGGGCTTTCTCTAATTGCGGCGAGTGGAGGCTACTCTTGGTTGTGGTGTGCGGGCTTCTCATTGCGGTGGCTTCTCTTGTGGAGCACGGGCTCTAGGCGCGCGGGCTTCAGTAGTTGTGGCACACGGCCTCTAGAGCTCAGGCTCAGTAGTTGGGGCGCACGGGCTTAGTTGCTCCGCGGCATGTGGGATCTTCCCGGACCAGGGCTCGAACCCATGTCCCCTGCATTGGCAGGCAGATTCTTAACCACTGTGCCACCAGGGAAGCCCTGTACATTGACTTTGGATTGGTGTCACATGTTATACTGAATGCTCCTTTCTAAAGACTGTGCAATGCATACTAGCAGTGACAGGCTTGGCAGAAAGACGCATATGACTTTTGGATGTGAGCGGGTACATTGCTTGACATGATTCCTCTGAGTGCGATGACGTTTTTCTTTGTATGGAAAGGAGAGAGTCTTGATGCTTCTCAGCCGTATATGATGGCTTATTGTTCTTGCTCACAGTGATGGATAGACATTTCAAAGAAATCACAGTTATAAAATACAGCAGCCTGCAAACTTTCTCCATCTTTTCTGTTCTAAGGAATGTATGATGGGACAGAAGGTTTGGTCCTTGTTTACTGTTTGTGTCACTAAACTGTCTTCACAGATGTGGGTTCTGCCTTCTGTGCCACGGTGTAAGAATGCTTTTCCTATGTTGTTAAAAAGGTGTAAAGAACAACATTTTGTCTAACGCTTTTCATTATTTTGAGACTATTTTATCCTTAACATGGAGGGAAAATACTGCGACTTCCTCCCTGGAGTTCATCTTCCCCTCGCATGGCTGAATGTGGAAGAGGTTCATGCATTTCCCCCAACTCTATGGGAGTACATATGTAATTACATGGAGGTGCTATCCCTACAAACTATATAGATAATTAACACATTTTATTGTTCTTACTTTGTGTTGGACACTATTGTTAAGCATATTACATTGATTCCATTATTTACTGCTTACCACACATCTGTGAAGTTTAATATTACTGTCTCCATTTTACAGATGAGAACCTGTGGCTCAGAGAGGTAGCTTTGTCAAGGTCACATAGGTAGTAAGTTGCAGAGTGAACCCAAGCAATCCGATTTCAGAACATAACCTCTTAACTACTACACTGCTAATGTCTCGTTTTGCGTCTTGTCTGCTTAAAGCAGTATGTTTAGAGACAAGTATTAGAGTAACTTGCATAAAAATGACTAAAAGACAAACAATCCAATTAAAAAATGGGCAAAGGGCTTGAATAGACATTTCTCCAGGGAAGTTATACAAATGGCCAATGAACACATGAAAAGATGCTCAACATCATTAGTCATTAGGGAAATACAAATCAAAACCGTGGTGAGGTACCAGTTAACATTCACTAGGATGGCTGTAATCAAAACAATGGAAAATCACAAATGTTGGTGAGGATATGGAGAAATTAGAACCCTTGTACATTTCCTGGTAGGAATGCAAAGTGGTGCAGCCACTGTGGAAAGCAGTTCCTCTAAAAAAATTAAACATAGGATTATCATGTGGCTAAGTGATTCTACTCTTAGGTATATACCCAAAAGAACTGAAAAACAATACTTAACAGACATATTTACACATATGTTCGTAGCAGCACTATTCCCAAAAGATAGAAGCATCCCAGATGTTCATTAATGGATGAATGGGTAAATCAGTTTTGTTATATCCATACAATGGAATATTTTTCAGCCATGAAAAGGAACAAGTGCTGATGCATGCTACAACATGGATGAATCTCAAAAACATTATGCTAAATAAAAGAAGCCAGACACAAAAGCCCACATATTGTATGATTCCATTTATATGAAATGTTCAAAATAGATAAATCTACAGAGATAGAACTCAGATTGGTGGTTGCCAGGAGTTGTGGGAAGGCGGAATTGGGAGCAACTGCTTAATGGGTACGGGGTGTCCTTCTGGGGTGATGAAAATGTTTTAGAACTAGGTAGAGGTGGTGCTTGTACAACATTGTGAATGCACTAAATGCTACTGATTTTTTCATTTTAAAATGTTAATTTTTTTGTAATGTGGATTTCACCTTCATAAAAAATTACATGAAAATGACTACGCTATCCCCCATCACCTGGCCTGCCGTTATTGCTGCTTTTATGGAGCACGTGCTCACATGTTCTATGGCAGAGCAAGGCAGGCAAGCACTGTCAGCAGCAAACATTATGTTGAGTACTTAACATGTGCAGGGCACAGTGATTGACATGGTTCCCAGGCTCTAGGATCCTACCCTCTCCAAGAATTAACAGAGGGGCAGACAAATATGAAGACTCTGCGTTTATTGAGCTGACACTCGGTAAATAAAGGGCTTACATTTTGGGTAAGCAGAGAACTAATATGCCTTTTCACACAGTGAGAAGTAAGAAGGGAGTCACAGGGCTTCAAGCATGTTCAGACAGCGTGATGTTATCTGTCTTCTAATTAGGGTAGGTTTCAGTCATGCATACTGGGACGAATGATTCAGGTGAGAGAAATGCTCCTGAAAGAACACTATGCACATCTGTACCTTTATCTTCCTGAGTGTGAAGGGAGCCTACCGGTGTGTGGCCTGGGGTAGCTTGTGCCCAGAGATCCTTCCTGTTCAGTGCAGGCCTTTGATGTTCTCAGGTGCTTTGCTAAGTTGCCCAGAAGCTTTAACTATACGCTGCATTCATCTCCACAGTATCCCTGAGGCGTTGAAAGAAAATAGATAGTACTTTTTTTTTTGCGGTACGCGGGCCTCTCACTGTTGTGGCCTCTTCCGTTGCGGAGCACAGGCTCTGGACGCACAGGCTCAGCAGCCATGGCTCATGGGCCCAGCCGCTCCGCGGCATGTGGGATCCTCCCGGACCCTGGCACGAACCCGTGTCCCCTGCATCGGCAGGCGGGCTCTCAACCACTGCGCAACCAGGGAAGCCCTGAAATTGTCTGCACTCTTAGCCTTCACTTCTCACTGGCTCACCTGCCCAGTGCAGTCTGATGTTCAGGTCCGTTAATTCCATTGAAACTGCTCTAGTTGATGTCACCAACAGTCTTCATGTTGCTCAATCCAGTGAGTACTGGGTCCTCTTTGTATTTAACTTTGTAACTGTGTGTGTACTATGGATGGCTCCTTCTCGAAATGCTTTTTCCTGGTTCAAGAGACACCATACTCTCCCAGTTTACTTCCTACATCGCCACCTTCCTTGTTTGTGGGCTCCTTTCCACTCTTCCTTTGTTCTCTACACACTCTTTCTGGGTGACCTCATTAATTCGTAGTTACTGTCTAAGTGTGACTGATCCCCAAAGTTCGCCTGTGTTTTAATTCCCTTTGTATACTGCCAGCTGGCAGCACAGCAGGCAGTCAGTCTTTTTTGAGTGAATGAAGAGACTTATGGATAGATGTTTTCCTAATAGCACTGATTACTCTCCCAAAGATATTTGTTGTTGTTGTGTTATCATTATTATTATTCTTGCTAGTCACCATTTATAACAATATAAACCTCATGTGAGCAGAGACATTGGCAGTCTTGTTCACTGCAAGGCTGGTATGCTTGGCACGTGGTAGATACTCATTCAGTATAAGCAAGTGAATGAGTGGGTCCGCCAGGAAGATCCTAGTTCTGGGAACATCTCCTCTGTGGGCCCGGCCTCCTCAGTTACTTTTTCCCCCGTCCACGTGCATTCCTCATGGACATCACTGAGAACTCTGGTTACTGAACTCTTTTTTCATCCCAGTCCCACTAATGCTGCTCCCACCTATGTTAAGTAAAAAGTCAGAATGTTTTCTAAGAAACTTTCTTTCTCTTTCTCCCCCTGCCCCCCGCCCCCCTGAGTTTTTCACCTGCAAAGAGGAAAGGATTAAGCATAAAGGGTTTGGCTTACTGGGCCTGGACATTATGGCACTTGAAAATGTCAGATTGTTACCTGAAAATGGGGTTCCCCTCTTGGTAGGTGTCAAGCCAAAAGACACAACCAAACCAAAGAGCAGGAGAAGGAAGGATTTACTACTTGCAGCAAGTAAGGAGGGCACCAGAGATCTTTCCCGAAGCAGTGTCTCCCAGAACAGCAAGATTGGGGAAGCTTTAAGCTAAGGGTATATGCATAGTCATGAAGGGGCTGAGCAGAGGAGAATTCAGCATTGAATTGGGGCAAAGGTTGCCAGAGTCCAAGCTTTAGTTGATTAAAGTCATTGAAGGTTAGAAACAATCATCATTCCTTGGGTTCTGACCAGTCTGGGGTCTCAGCATGTAGTTACCATCCTCCACCTGGATGGGGGCCTTAGATCCTGCAGAGCTCAAGATATGTATCAGATTGTTATGTATATCCCTTGAGGAGGAACTAGGACTCTGTTTTATCGCTGAACTATTGTTTCTTGGCTGCTTTTCCTTTGTTCCTGCATTCCCTCACTTCCCTTAAGACCATTAATTACTGAGACCTGTTCAAGGGCAAGCATGGTGGCCAGGCTTAGATCACAGAATGGCTTAGGCCAAAAATGGCTTCTCTTCTGTCAAGAGAGCCAAGCCTGATTCTCTTTCTCTGGGGACCTCCTACCATATCTGTTCACAAAATCTCTAAAATAGCCCCTCACCTCAAGAGAACAGCCTTATTTTTACACCATCCTCCTTCAAGTCCTTTTCAAAGGGACCTGTTGGGAAAAACGAGCTCAACACTACGTGCACAGAATTGACTCTGCTAGGGTGGGAGTAGAAGAGGAGGCCCCCGAAGAGAACTTGAACTAAATTAGGGAAAGTATCTTCTCTCCTGAGTATTCCTTTTATTTGGAGGATCTCTTCTTTAGATCTCTGAGTATTTGGTCTTCCATTCTTGGAGATTCTGACTTTCCTAGGACCTTCTGTCGGTACCCTCTACCCTGAGGTCCTGACATGTGGCTGAAGGTGACTTGACTTCCCTGAGCCCGTCCCATAGGTCTTTTGTTTCCATCTCACTGTCATTTTTTCTTCTTGTTATTGTTGCACTTGTTCCTTTTATAAAGTGACAGCAGCTGAATTTATTTATTAAGATGCTTACGTGTTCCCTTTTAAAGGGTGTCTAAATTAATAAACATTGAGCAAAGGCAGCTAATCTGAATTTGTGTTTTTACTGAGAGCACTCTAATAAAACACAGGCTTATAAAACATCAGCCAGACCCTTATGCCTCTTGGAAAATCTGATCTTTTTCCCAGTCTAGTAGGCTGAGACCTGATTGCCTTTATTTCCAAGCTCAGAGGGATATAGGTAAACAAAGATTAGAATGGCCTTGTGGTGAATATGCATAAGCCTATAAAATACAAGCATAAATTGGTTAAAGAGCAATAAAATTTTTTTCTAGTTCATGAATGCTTAGCAGCATTATAAAGACATGAACATATTGTCATATTTCAGTGAGCTGCAGCCTTACCACTTGATATGCTTAATTATTTTCAAGGTCATTTCTTTTTATAAAAGCAGGGCAAGCTGGAAAATGTCAAGCAGCCTATAAGTATAGAATGAACTCCTATTTTCATTTTCGTTTTATAGTCATATATAGTTGTGGTTTTGAATTTCTAACTTACAACCAGTCACTGAGTATAAAAGTCACAATAATTTATAATATCGGGAACATGGCATCTATTATCTCACCAACCATTAATGTTCCAAGCATCTTTTCAAATGAAAGAATGGCAAAAAAATAATTGATGTGTTCTGAGAGTATGAATATTTAAGGCATCAGGTTAACAATACAGATGAAGGTGATTAACTGTGCAATAGGTCGCTACAATAAGATAAATGTAATTGAGGCATCCAGCTGAAAGGATTATGTATGTACTTAGCCCCTAAGCCATTTAGGATATGTATAATATTGAGTAAGCTGCTGGCACCCTACCACTTTAGCTGAAAATAATTTTTCCTTGCATAAAGCAAATACTAGTAACATAAGATCTTCAACATGAGTTGCAATTGTAACACTTAAATAGGAAGTTGAAGTCATTCATTATGTAGGTATATGGTATAGTTCATATCCTTTTAGGGAATCCTGACATACTGGTAATCTCTACATCTGGAATAATCCTCACATGTTACTGTGCTTGAGCGTTTGAGGTGATTCATAGCTAGGCATCATAACTAAGAAATCTGATCTCAAGATTCAGATTTTTGCTGCCACCAGCTGTTAGGAAGTGCTGGTTATTTTGTAATGATGCCTGAAAATCATGGACTCCTCAGCCTTGTATAAATTTGAATACAGAGGTAACACAAACAAAATTCCAGATCCTTATAAGTAGGAGATAAGAATTTTAAATGATCCAACAGCATTCACACCATTCTGTTAGTTTAAAAAGAATGAATGTGCCTGGAGTGGCAGTAGCATTCTGATCAGTTGGCTGCAATCTTCAGAAATACTTCTGTCTATATAGGGCTTTAGCCCACGCTGTGTCTGAGGCGACTTGAGCCATTACTTGTGCCAGGGTCTGACAGACTCCTTTTCCCAGAAACACCCCCAACCCCATATACTTATTCTCATTAGCTTAACCTAGTTCTGGAGGGTTCTCTTGGAGTAATTGAGGTAAGACTCTCCCTTCATTTAGGCAATTTGGAGATGCTGCCTCTTCAATTGATGATCTTTTCAGTCTGGCGTTACTTCACTGTTATGCTTGTTTTTCACTTTAGATACATTGCTCCTACAGATGTAGCCTGAACAGTTAGTCTTTCTCTGACAGATTCACCAAGGAAAAACTAATTTAGCTTAGCCAGCTGGGTACGCTGCAACTTGGTTCAACCTCACTCACTTATACCGGGAGCTCACGGCTCCAGCCACACTGTCCTCTTCTCCATTCCCGAAACTTTCTAAGCTCCTCCAGGCTGCACACAGGCTTTTACCTCCGTAATAACCATCTTTTCACAGATGCACACACACACACACGCACTCACACACACACACTGTTGATGGCAAACTCCTACTTCGAAAGGAAGCCTACCCTAATCCGTATAACTGGCAAACCTCTCACCTCTTGACGCAGACTAGATTAGGTTCCCCTACTAAACTGTTAACACTCTTCATAATTACCTTGTTATTTTCATCATAAAGCATTTATCACAATTGCAATATTGTAGACATTTATTCATTGCTTTAATTCCATTGAGGTGGGATTAATGTCGGTTTTGTTCGCTAGTGTATTCCCAGAGCTTCCTGTGTGAAGCACATGATACACGCTTGTTGAACGAAAGAATATTACCATTTCATAAATAGCATTCATACTTTTGGTTTGAAGGCTGCTATTGGTTTAACTAGGGAACAGTAATACGAGGGTCTGGAGAGAGTCCAGAAGAGTCATAGCTATGTGTTGAAGGAAAAATCAGGATTTGGGAAGACATATTCCTGCCTGACAGCCATTTGAAATGTACTCTTCTAGGGCAGATCTGTATCTGATTATCTTTTTAGGCTTTGGAATGAAAGCTTTTAGGTCATACATTTATCATCAAGAATTTATTGAACAATTGCTATGTTGTAGGCACAGTACTAGGCTCTGGACACCGCTATTGGGGAGGCATGGAAGTAAATCAGTGACTTCAGGAGAGCGTGATGCGCTGGGATAGAGTAACCTAAGGGTAATGGGGGGCGTTGGGGAGGGGAGGTGAAGGAGGCCACCTGAGTCAGATGTGGAGGCTGGGGGAGGCTTGCTGGAGGCAGTGATGCCTGAATTGGGTTTGGACGTGCACATGGAAGATAGTTTTATGAAAGCAGGTGCAGCGTGGAAGAGCGGGAACAGCCTGTGTGTGTGAGGGTGGAGGAGCATGTAATCTGGCACAGAGGAGACAGAAGGAGCTCAGTCTTCCTGGTGCTCAGGGGCGGGTGGGGAGAAGCACAAGGTGAGGCCGGAGCATAGGCAGGGCCGCGCAGAAGCATTTTAATACACAGTTACATGAATTTGAGGTTTACAGTGAAAGCCATTGGGCCCAGAGAAGAAGAGGTCTCTGGAGGAAAACAGAGCTTTTTAAGCACTACAGTGAAAACAGTCTGTCACACTTGGCCGCCAGGGTTCAACTTCGCCAGGTGCCCTGCCAGATGCATTTGCATTTGCAGAGGACTCTGCTTGGAGGCGCTGGATGGAGGTATGGTGCCAGGGCGGGGGTGGGGGTGGGGGGTTCACCTAAAGCGATTGCTAGAACACCGGGCCTGTCTGATGTTATTATCTTTTGGTCTCAGCGCGCAGGGTAGTAACATTCTGGGCGAGAGGTGTAAGCAAACAGCCCCCCTTCCATGTGTCTCTGTCCTGGAGAAACCAGAGGAGCTCTGCCAGCCTCGTGCCCTTCTTTAAGACTCACCATCTCCTTTTAATCTTCCCAAATTTTTAAAGAATGGCTTGTCCTAGGTGTGATGTGATCTCTGAGCATTTGCCCCGTGCCTGCCCACAGGGTTCACCTGCAGAATCCTCACTTTCTGCTGCCACTTCCCTCCTGTGGAAACTCAGGTCGTGCTGGAATCCTCCAAGGTGTAACGTGAGGTTGGACAACAGGTGCCTCCCTAGCTCCTGCTTCCTCCATTTTCCTAGAACTCTTCATTCTCCAATTCCTTGGGAAACTCAATTACCTTTATTTCATCATGCAGAGCAATTTAACTCTCAAACATCCTTAGGCGCTGGGCCCACCTTTGCAAATCTAGAAGCTCATTAATGTTTCACAGCACTGAAGAGCTGGCAGGAGCTTTGAAATTTCACTCTTTTCTTTCTGCCTCCCCGTGTATCTCAGAGTGAAAAGGAGCAGTAGAGAGATTTACTTTCCCACTAATATGAGTTTCATACCCCTAAACCTCAACGTCAGAAGGAGATACAATCAGTTTCGATTTTTAAGAATTTTTCTTCTTCCCATACATATTAGATAGGTAAAGAATCACGTGGAAATCTATCTAGAATTCCAAATACATGTAAACATTAGAACAAATAAAGAAGTACTTCTCATAAATAGAATATTTATGAGTGAACAGAGTGAATAGAACGGTGGTAATAAGCAGAATGGATTTGGAAGAATGAGTGCGGTCAGTTCAGTGTATTCAGAGGCATCGTTAAAGCAGGGAAATGATGGCGGAGGAAGAGGACAGGGGTCATGAACGTGCACTTAGGAGTCACAGTTGTGTCTCCTCTCCTTCGTAACTTTGTGAATTGAAGTGAGTCACTTAACCTAAGAGTTTGCTTCCTCATTTGTAAAACAAAGGTGATACCCATCCCGTGGGGTTGTGGGGCGGCTACTTAAATGAGATGGTGTATGAAAAACACTTCTCTAGTTCACCACATCTAAGACCTGAGGGCCCTCAGTACCAGTGGCTGTCATCTCACTAACCGTGTTCCTGGGCTGCGCTCTGGTGTTCCCTGCACTCCTACGCGCGGTCTTCTATGTCACAATCCAAGCCTGTGGTCATATCAGGGCCTTTGCACCTGCCACTGCCCTGTCTAGCAAGGTGCAGCAGACACTACTCCTCGCAGGCCCATACCCATTCATGCTTTCTTCTTACTAACAGCGTTTTAGGTTTGGGAGCTGCAGAAGGCCCAGGCCAGTTAAAGGCATGCAGCTTTCCAAGCTGCTTTGCAGTAGCTGTGGTACAGTGTTCAGGGCAGATGTAAGTTGAGGCTTATGGGCAGGGCTCCTGAGAAAGCTATTATTTTCCCATATGAAGGGACTGACTAGGCTGGCTGGGCCTTTCACCCTTCTCCATTCTTCTCCACCAGGATGCTGATTTCCTGCAAAGTGGTAGAATGGCCCTCCGGGTGAGCATTAGGAGGAAAGATATACACCAGGGGTGGCAAAGGAAACATTAAAGGGAGCTTGGGTCTCCAATGGCAGGCCCAAGCTATGAGAAAAAGAGCTGCCTCTTTGGGTAAACTATTTTATTTGTTTTACCGTTGGAAGCAGCTGAATTTAATTGACTGTCATGTGTTCTTCCCCCACCACTTTTTTTTTTTTTTTAATTTGTACGGCCAGCTCCTTCCCATCATTTGGGATTCAATTAAAAACGACCTCCACAAAGAGGCCTTTCCTGTGCCTCCCATGAATAGCTCTTCCCTTCACATTCCTGTTACATCACTGTTTTATTATCATCACATTGTTAACATTAGGTGGGATTATCTTGTTTCTTTACTTCTTGGTACTGTACACCTCACTTTGTGTAGAATTAAGAAGCTGCATTAGAATAAAGACCTAGTGTATCTTATTCACTGCTCTGTCTGCATGAAGAACTGTGTCTGATACAAAGTAGATGCTAGTAAATATTTCTTAAATGAATATAAAATGTATTATGTGGATTAAAGAGCAACTTTTTTGATTTAGTCAGTTTGTTGGGAAGAGGAAAAATAAATTGAAGTAGAATGAATGACATTGGACTGCTTATATATCTATATATTTATATAGTCTGTGCTTGTGCATATCTTTATGTAATTCAGATCAATAAATTGGGCACTTATTATGTGGTTGGGAGTCTAAAGCGCCTTCTAGCTTTTCATATTTTTCAATAAATAGTTTGTAGAAAACAAGAAAATATAAAAACTTACACCTTACTCTACCTTTCCTGGGTATTTCTAAAAAACAAAAGTAAAGCCAGTTTCCTCTTTTCACCACTGTATATTTGTTTATTCTAAAGTGTTTGCTTAAAGTGAAGTTTGAGATGTGTGGTGAACTTTGAAATAGAACTGCATTTCTGTCCCAGTAGAAAATGCTCTTTCACATATATCTCAATGGCTTTGTGTCAAAAACATGCTATTGTGCACGTCAAGACACTCTGCTTCCCTTACTGTGCGTTTCAAAGGATGGCAGTACAGAGAATGAAATTTTAGTGTCACATGCATCAATTACAAACCAATGGCGCTATTTCATTTTTCACCAATGACAGAGAGACGGAGCAAAGGGAATTATGAGTCTATTTTTACCTTAAAGTCGCAGCATTCAGGAGAAGATGTCCTCACTTAGAAATCAGTCATACCCTTGACTGTGAACCAGTGCAAGTATTAATAATTCATTCTGAAACCTGCGCTTCCTGGGCCAGTGCTCCCTGGCTCTTTACTTATTTAGAAGCCTGTTTACCTCTCGGTTTGCACCTGCAACTGTCCATTCAATCTACCGTGCATACCCAGTGGAGAATAAGCCCATTAACCAGGATAATTTAAGCATCTCAGTTTCCTGCAGTCTTCAACTACTGGGATCTCACTGGCAACATGTCTCTTTTATAAAGCTCATCTTTTATATGAACCGTGGGTCCAGATCCTTAATGCAGTGATCGGAAGCATGTGGTTCTGTGGCAACCGAGAAGTTAGAAGCCCTGTAATAGATGGCCTGATTTGCAGATTCTCAAAGCAGTTTCAGTAGGGATTGATATAGTTGCTGATCTCTTGTGTGATTAAGCATGACAGCAGATCGTAGCGGAACACAAAAAAAGGAAGCAAGACCTGTGAAAAGAAGACAAGCTTATTGTTGTGGCACTAGAGACCGCAGCCCTTTGGGATGGGCTACCCAGATGACCCTGTAAGGCTAAAGAGGAGTCCTGGTATTCACGCAGGCCTTTCGCACGCAGCAAAGAACAATATCAAAAGGAACCATTTGAAAGGGAATGCCTCTTAGCATCTCTTTCCTTGATGACGACACATTGTGTCTTAGTGGCTGAGAGCCGTCTTCAGAAAACATAAGTTCGTAAGAGAAGGAATTGCTGCTATTTCTTAAACCAGGCAGTATAGTGTCCTAGGGAGGAGCTTGGGCCCTGAGGCTAGAGGGCCACATGCCTGCTCTTGAGCAAGTTATTGACTATCTCTGTGCCTGAGTTTTCTCATCTGTGTGCTGTGGCTAGCCAGAGTTCCTGAGGCATGCTTAACTACCAAGGCCAAAGTACAAGCTGCAAACAGGCAAAAAAAGTGGAGTCCATAATGCCACGTGGGGGGAGAGGGCAGGTAACACCTGTGCACTGTCACTGCAGGGGTGCCTGGGGCAGCTCTTGTCCTTTGTCTCATACCATGTGACTCCTCAGCTTCGCTGATATAAGCCCTAAATAGAAATTCCCTGCTGTTCCAAACAGATGTTAAGGCAGAGTTTTAAATTTTGCATGGTCTGCATGTGAACTTTTCATCCTTGCCCTCATCTTTCCTGTGACTCCTTTCTCCATGAAGGGTGCCCACCATGAATCAGTTACCCAAACCAGACACCTGAGTCATTCAGGCTCCTTTGTGTCACCCACCTCCATCATGCAATCAGCCACCAGTCTGGTGTGTTCTCTGTCTTTACCTACTAGCTAATTCCTTTTCAACCTTCAAGCTTCCCTGGTGGCTCAATGGTTGAGAGTCAGCCTACCAATGCAGGGGACGCGGGTTCGTGCCCCGGTCCGGGAAGGTCCCACAAAAAAAAAAAAAAAAAAAGAGTCAACCTTCAAATTCAGCTCAAACATGACCTCTGATCGGGAAGTGTTCTGGGGCTCTCCCTCTTCAGTCTGATTTCGGTGGCCCTTTTCTTCAGAACGCCTTGTGAATATTCTAGAAAACACTTCGAGCATTCTTCTGGAAGCATTATTTCCTCCGCTGGACTCTAAGCTCGTTGGGGCATAGATTGGGCCGTATTTCACTTTATATTCCTAATTCTTGACACAGTACCTCATAGGCATTTACTGTTTATTGAAGGAATCAGAGAAATAGGTCTTTGTGAGTTAACCTGGGATCCTAACCATGATGTAGAACTTACCTTCATGGGAAAATAAAATAACTTAGGGTTACAAGCTTTAGAGTATTCGCAGATGGCATTCTAAAAGTTCCTTTGTTAAGTTTAGCATCTAAACTGTTTAAAAATTTTGATCCTGTGTGCTGGTGAATTCCTAGTTGCCCTCATCAACGACATCCCAGTCAGTGGCAGGATTTTCACAGTCCTTTTCATGTTGTTGTTTTATTTCCTTTCACTTTCTTGTTACCAATTCTTGGATTTCTGGGACCAAGGGTAAGGACTGTCTGAGGAAAGGGTCTTAGCTAAATTTACTTGAAATGATGAGCACACCTAAGGAAGGCTTTCTGCATGTAGTAAACACATAATAGCCAAATTAAGTGTTTGAAGTTAAGAGCCAAGGCAAACCTCCCAGAACTTAATATTAATTAAAAAAAAATTCTGTCCTCAGAACTGTCATAGCCGAGGATAGGTAAGATTCTTGCCATGTTGTAGTTTGGGTTCTACCTCTCCCGCGTACTCGTGACAATCTTGAGGGCAGGAAGTGGATCTTATTCACTATGTTGCCAGCATCTAGTGTAATGAATGTTTGGTGAGAGATGAATCAGTAAATGAACGATTATATTTCCTTCTCAGCTTTGATGAGAAATTATATGATCAAGCTATTTGGTTTGATAACTTTTTTCTTTATAGTGAAGGTAGGTTTTGATTACTGTAGGGAAGAGCTGGTTGATGGGCTCAAAGCTTTATATTTTTATTTAATCAGAACATATAGAAACAGTGGATTATTCCTACTGGGTTGCTGTTTTGAATCAAGAAAATTATAGAATGAAAGGGATGAAGATTATCTGCTTTATGTTTTTTATTATCTTCAAAGAACTGGAATTTGCCATGGAGAAAAAGCTGAATATCAAGCAATAATCTTTTCCTTTTTAAAGTAATGCCAGACTATTTGCAATAATAATAATAAAATAAATTTCTTAGTTCCTTTCACTCTCTTCATCAGATGCGTGGTTTGTTTAGGGTAAAGGAGTTTGGGAATGAAGAATACTAATTCATTAATTCATTTCTCTGGTTAGTGTAATGTTCATTTTGTAGTAGCTTCATTTCTTTAATACACTGTCATTGTCATAAATTAAGTAGGATGCCAGAGGTTGGAGGGGTTGAGGAGAGATGAATGAAGAAAGCACAGAGGGTTTTTAGGGCAGTGAAAATACTCTGTATGATACTGTAATGATGGATACATGTCATTGTACATTTATCCAAACCCATAGAATGTACCACACCAAGAGTAATGGAAACTACAGACTTTGGGTGATTATGATGCCAATGTGGGTTCATCAGTTGTAACAAATGTACCACTCTGATGGGGGATGTTGATAATGGTGGAGGCTGTGCTTGTGTGTGTGTGGGGGGGAGGTATATGGGAAATCTCTGTACCTTCTCCTCAATTTTGCTGTTAAACTACAACTGCTCTAAAAATATAAAGTCGAAAAAAGTTTTAAAAAATAAAGGAAGAGCTCTTTCTGTGTTGTAGTGCTTCTTGCAAAATTTTGTTAGGTACCATCCTATTGTTTTTTAAAAAAAGGAGAGGAGAAAACATTAGGTCTGGGACTGTATTAAAAGAAAGATTAACTAGGAGGGGTACTGGCTTCAGCTTCCAAGATCATTGTAACACTACTGATAAAGCTATATGGCCTTGAAGTTTGTATTGGGCGTCCTTCTGTGCGGTGAGCCAGGGTAAGGCTTTGAAGACTTAAGCCCTGGCTCACTCACTATACCAGTAAACATATTTCCCACCAGGAAAAAACCAAGAGCTGAATAGAATAGCATCAGGCAGAACCTCGGTTCCTTGATATCTCACTTTGCCGACAAAGTCATTTACTGAATCACTTTTTAAGTTTTTACTGGAGATGGAATCAGCAGAGATAGCACACTGAAGGCTTTGGAGCCACCAAGACTCTGATTATTTTCATTGATTCATTCAGTACTGTCTGGGTACCGTATTATATGCTTGGATATAGAGACAAAACCATGCTGTTGTTTTGCCATTGTTCACTTTGCCAAGTGAACTTACAGTGTAGTGAAGCCACCAAAATATACGAGAATGATTCAAGGGTGGGAGAGTAAGCAAAAAGTACAAACTTTAAAATCCTCTGACTTTGCATTTAAGAGGTCATTGGAAACCAAACCAAGATTAGAGTGAGGGCTTAATGATGTCACGGTACATATTATAAAATATTGAAAATTGGGGTAATGAAGATAACAAGTGTAGAGATTTCTTCTAGCAACTTGGCTATAAAGGGAGAAATAAAGTGTAGCTAGAGGTGAATGGAGTTGAGGAGGGCTTTGTTTTACTTTGTTTTAAGCTGGAAGGCTCTGAGTAGATTTGTAGGCTTAGGAGAAGTAGTCAGTGGAGAGAGAAAGAAACTAAAGGGTAAGAAGTAGAAGTTATAACTGCTGGAGCAGGAAGGAGGCAGGAAGGATGAAGTGTAGAACATGGGAGAATGGGTTGTCTGAGTAGGAGGAGGACTGTTTCTCTCAAAGGGGGAGAATTTAAAGGATGGGCACACATGCTGTTCATGGGGCCTGGATAGGAAGTTGATAGCAGGTTGTAAAATTGGGAGCAAGATTGGCATTTGAGGAAGAGCAGACACAGAGGATTGGGGCTTGAGCAGAGGGTTGAAGGTTTGAGAGAACTTCTGAGGGAATGAATCTGGACCCTGTGATAGGATTCCGGGGTCACGTGCAAGTTATAAGAGTAAACCAGGCACCATCCATGTGTCGAAGCACCAATCCACAGAGTTCCACGAGTCTCTCCATCACAGCTTAGCAACCAGGTGTTATAGCAAATAAAAATAGCAAACATTTATTGAGTGCTTACTTTGTGCCAGGCACCTTATTGTAGTAACTCACTCAGTCCTCATAACGATGCTATAAAATAAGCTCCTGTTTTTACCATCCGCATTTTGCAGATGGGACTGGAAAGTTAAATACATTGCTCAATGTTCTACAGTTAATAAGTAGCAGGACTGATGTCCAAGTGCAGGCAGTGCTGTTCCGGAGCCTGCACTCGCTTGTGCTTTCCTGGCTTAGAGCAGAAAAGTGCACAGTGGACTACTCCGTGTTGCATTCTGCTGGGTAGATGAGACACAAATACAAAAAGCAAAGGAGTTGATGATGCTGGTGATAGAAGGGTTGAAGTTATGTGGAATTAAATGATGCCCCTTGGGGTCTGGGAGGGTGGGAAAGGGAGTAGAGCTGGAGTGGGTTTAGGAGTTTAGTGTCTTTGGAGAACAGAGTACCCAAGGGACCAGAGTGCAAGGGGAGTGGTTACATAATAGGAGGGGGGGTCACAGTGGGTCTGGAGGGTGGGGTAAGGTTTTCATCCAAAATATACATTTGGAAGTTTACTTTTCCTGAGGTATTCTGTTTTCTTTAAAAAGTTTTGGCCATGTTAGGTGTTCTTGTGGGCACTATTTTTGACTGATCAGTCGCTACACAATTTGCTACCAGTAGAAGTAGAGCTTAGTACTTGAGATATTTCAAGTTCCATCCGAAAGACTTGGAACTGAGTATCAGCATTAATAGGGAGGAAATGTACTGGCACTAATACCACTCTGTTGGGAAATACAAACTGTAAGCAGTAACATTGCTTCATGTGGTCTGTTGCACAGTGGACTGTGTGATGAGTTTATTAAAACTTTTTGGCCTTTAGATCCCCCAGAGTGAAATGCACTGGCTGACTTCTTCACCCACCCGTTAGAGACAGGGAAGCCCTACTGGGGACAGTGTTTGAACACTGAACGGTGACTTACATGGGTTGCAAGGGCATATCGATACCAAACAATACAGGCCAACATTTTTTAAAAGTCTTTTTACATATGAAGAGACTTGGCAGCTCTCAGACTCACTCCAAAGCAACTGAGGGAATAGGAGAAAGCTTTAAAACTGTTCCTCCGTGAGATTTAAGAGTACATTGCATCTATAGAGAAAGAGAAAACAGCTTTGAGTAAGGAACATTGAGGAGTTCATTTATTCTTTTACGTGATCATAAAACTAATTACAAAATTTGATTATGCATTAGGCCAAAGAAAATCTCAATAACTACAGGACAAAAACCCCAGAAATTCATAGCAAAAATATAGCCCCCTCAAAATCTAACAGCTTGTTCGTTTAAAAAATGCTTTCTACATAACTCAGAAAGAAATACAGCTTGGTTGGGAAGAGCAGAAGAAGAAAGGACATGTGTTCCTTGTTCTTTGTAGAAAATTGGATTTCAAATCATCCCAGGCACAGGTCAGCATGATTTGAGGTAGAATCATACCGTTTATTGATTTCCTGTAGTTAGGATAGGGCGGAGAAAGATGACCTATGATATACACTAGTGATTGTCAAACTTGATGACTAATAAGAACCTGCAGTATAAACAAACAAACAAAAAACAACTAATACTAGACTTTCTTTGGGTTATTTGTATGGAAATATGTTAATATAAGTGTTTTAGACATTACGTGAAATTTCTAAAAATCTTATATGTTCTGGTATAATGTTATAAGTCATAATTCTAGTTATTACTTTAAAATGTATATCTCAGAAATAGCTAAATTTCCTTGTCAGTTGCATTATTATGAACTTTCATCAAATCTTTAACCGTGGTCATTTTTAAGTCTTTTGTCATTTACAGACAGTTCTGGGTGTACTCTGATGCTTTTGCAAAAATGTTCCTAGAGGGCTTCCCTGGTTGGCGCAGTGGTTGGGGGTCCACCTGCCGATGCAGGGGGAGTGGGTTCGTGCCCCAGTCCGGGAGGATCCCGCGTGCCGCGGAGCGGCTGGGCCCGTGAGCCTGGCCGCTGGGCCTGCGCGTCCGGAGCCTGTGCTCCGTGGCGGGAGAGACCACGGCAGTGAGAGGCCCGCGTACCGCAAAAAAAAAAAAA
>NC_041217.1:52677647-52688214 GCF_002837175.3 Physeter macrocephalus
ACAAGGACTCAGAGGCAAAAAATATACAAATCAATTTTCACTGCAAAGTAAAGGAGCTGTTACAGTGGAGGATTACTGGACTGAATGTCAATATTATGACATAGAAAAAATATATATATGTGTGTCATCTTGGGCATGTTACTTAACTTCTTGTCTCATATGTAAAATGGGATAGTAGTAGTATTGTTGGGAAATTATGTGAGATAGTATATGTAATGTAGAGCACTTAGAATGATATATGGTTCAACCAAAGATTATATATGTGTTTGCTTTCTTCATGGTATTTGATTGTGTATATGCAATATAATTAATTTAGCTAGTTTCCCATTGATCAATGTATAGCATTTTCAATTCCTCTGCTATTCCAGTGTTGTTGTCAATATCCTTACATATCAATTACCATTGGCAAAAAAAAAAAAAGATGAACTATGATATACACTAGTGATTGTCAGACTTTCCATCTCAGGATCCCTTCATACTCTTCAAAATTTTTGAGGACCCCTAAGATACATTTTTATATGGGTTATATCTATCAATTTTTACCATGTTAGAATTTAAAACTGAGAAATTTAAAGTACTTATTAATTCAAATAATAAATCCATTAAATGTTAATAAAAATATTTTTATGGAAAATAATTTTTCAAAAACAAAAAATGAGTAAGAAAATTGACATTGTTTTATGGTTTTGCAAATCTTTTTAATGTCTGGCTTAATGGACAACAGTTGAGTTCTTACATCTACTTACACATTCAGTCCCTTGTGATCTCCCATAACATGTGCCCTCTGGAAAACTCCTCTGTCCACTCACGAGATGATAAGTGTGAAGAAGGCAAATAGTATCTTAGTAGTATTATGAAAATAGGTTTGACCTCTCGGATCCTCTGAAAGGGTCTTTGAGAGCTGCTTTGAGAACCACTGGTGTACATAGTATGTATGTTTTCCAAATAAATCAATAAAAATCCTTGATGTGAGTTCCAGGGTAAGTCATCTTTTTGGTAATAGCATTCAAAGAATATAGCCTGAGCATCAAAATTAAACCTGCTTTCATTCAAAAGCCTTTATGGTAGAAGTATATCTAAGTAGATAAAATTGACATTCAGTTCTTTAGAATGAAATTACATGGAATTAAATGAGAAAAAGCCTCACTCTGCTTAAACATAGTAAGTGCATAGAAAATATTGGTTCCCTTTCTCGCTCCCCACTCCCCTCTTAATAAGCACCTAGTTTGAGATGACAAAGGCATGTAACTCTGGGTTTACCAGGTTACACTAGTTAAGGATGAAAATAGCAACAAAATGCGATGCTCTGTCTCCACATACCCAACTGCAAGTTCCTCCCTCCACGTCAGTTCTGCAAGTCCTCTGGCTGTCAAGTGCACCGTGCCTGCGGGATGTGCTCATAGACACTCTCTTCCCTCCACTTCTCTAGCTTCATCATCCTTGCTTCTAGGTGCAAGGCATCCTCAGCTATCTTTTCTCTAGTCAAGATGTGGGCCACCTGCTGGGAGCCTCTTCTCTCCATCACCCACTCTCTCTTATCTTCGTGTCCTGCTCCAGCATACATTAGGCTTAACCCGTCACCTCAGGTGATTATATTCTGCTTTGTAGGCTCAAAAGGAAGTCATGCTGTATTGTGCACCCAGAAACAGCCACTTCAGTAAAGCATTTCTTCATTTATTGTTTCCCCCCAACATCGGAGGGCATTGACCTCAGACCTGGAGGTCTGAGAATTTTCTTCTTCTTCCTCTCTTTACCCCTCCACTCTTCTCTGACCAAATTTATAAGCATCTGCTTTTCCCCTTAGAATGACTACTTTTTTCAGCAGATTCTAGGTTCTTCTCACTGGCAGATTGTTGGAGAGGAAGTCTACTAGAATGTGAAACCTGCCTAGATGTATCTCAATCCTTGGGTATACACAGTGTAGGCTCTTAAAATATCTTTGTATAGTATTAAATATACTTCCAGGGCTAAAATGGACTTTAAAGATAATTTTTCTTAACTAGCCACATATTTGCTTATCTAATCAAGTGATGTTTGAACCTGCCTCTTGGTAGAATGGAGATTGTGGAAAAAAGATGAACAAATAATTATTTATTGAGTGTCTGTTGAATGTAGGCCTTAGGCTATGTCCTTTTCAAATTTTATTTTACTTTTTCATTCTTTCAGTAGTCTTTCAAAGCAGGTTTATTATCTCCATTTCACAAATTGGGAAACTGAAGAACAGAGATTAAAGTTATTTGTTCGTTGCACTGTAGTTAGTAAGTAGCAGAGCCAGGATTTTAAACAGCTTGGCCTCAAACCCTGTGTTTCTCCTGCTGTCTCAGAAAGACTCACCAGCAAATAGAAACTCCATCCTGCATGGAGAAGGACATAATGACAGATGGAAAATAGGGAGTTACAGGGCTATTATTTTCCCTTAAAGAATATTTTAAGTTGTAACAACTTCTGTGGAATTTCATTGCAGCCTGAGCCAATCTTCTAAACCAGCCTTTTTTCTCCAATATCCTTCAGGTTGGTAAACTGGGGACATTATTTTCCAAATCTTTGGGTTTTTTGGCAGGGTTCTAGATAGGAAAATAAGCCACTGGGGTATAACCATGGTAACATGGACAGGATTTTATTGGTTCTGTCTCCCTGTGGCCTCTTCCCTGCGTCCCCACCTCTGCTGTCTTTCATGGTTGGGTCAGGCCTTTCCTTTCTTGGTCAAGCAGTCTCAGTCTGTCCCCTCCATGGCTGCAGAGGAGAAATCTTTGGTTTGGGTCTCAGTCTGTCCACATGGGTTATTCTTATGTTTTATGCAGATAGAAACATTAGTATGTCTAGAATTAGCAATATAGTATTACATTATTTTAACCAATAGATGTAAAACATGTTTCATCAGACCTTCCTACTAGCCCTACTTAGAGGCTACTTAGAGGGTGGGGATAGTCTGTTTCCCTTATTCCTGTGGAAACTCAGACCAACAGCATTAGCAGACTGTAGGCAGTTAAGATGTTAATGGGAGATTCTAGGAAAAGATAAACCAGGTAGTTGACCCCTAATTACAAAATCTGAATTACAAATTCACACATTCATTTAATATTTATATTAATTTTGAAGTTTATATTATATTCTGTTACAAATTTTGGGTATAGAGAATTTTGCCTGATTGATGTGCTGTCTTCTAGATTGGATTTTTAGTGAGGTTTTGGGGGTTGTTGAACATGGCATAATCATTTTATGATAGCTGGGACAGAATTTTGGAATAATTTGCAATAAGTGGTTTTAATCACAAATCTGTAGGAAGATGAACTCTTCTTCAAGTTTAATTATAACTGCTGCTGTGCTCTTGCTGAAATCAAAGCTGAACCTGAGATTAGTGACTCACTTTTTTGGTTGAAATGATATGTTCAGCATGAGTGAGCTATAGTAAAAAATACAAAACCTCAAAATAAGTGAAATGCAATTAACTTTGCTTCATCAAAGTCATTTTTGCCCCAGTTACCTGAGTACTAATATCTAAGCTCAGTGCGTCAAGATTGTAGCAGAACCTAATAGCCAAGAAATGTGATGTATTTTGAGAAAGAAGGGGGTATTATTATAGTTATCCTATATGTTATACTTTCTTTGGGTAACATTTCTTTGGGCATTCAAGTTGTTTGGGAAAGAAAAGATTTTGATGTTTTCTTCTGTGACTTAAAAGATTAAAACATTTGTATAGCAAATTTATGTTTATGCTAAAAGTAACTATGGTGTTTTCTTCTTTAGAATCAATCCCAGTGATAAGGTGAGTCAGAAAACTGAATTTCTTTTTCGATAGCTGCGGATGCAAAAGAACAGAGAGGTTAAATGGGCTCCCTTATACACAGAAGTAAATGGTTGATTCAGATTTTAAAAATGTATAGAATCATACATTTCTCGGGACATGAGTTAAATGGTAGACAGAGAAATCTTTGGGTTAAATTGTGGACAGTAGGACCATCTTGAAATATCAGGGAGCTTCATGTCTTCTGTGTGGTACTTTCAAAGATGGCCCTTAGAATACTGATCTCTGTTTTGAAGGCACTCAGGATCTAAGGTTAATTCTGATATTCTGTCTACTTGGCACATTTTGGATTTTGTCTGATGTAGCAGAAAAATTCCTAAGCAGAATAATTTTTTAAATATGATTACATTGGATTAGGGCAATGAACACATTGCTCATCTCCGTAATGCTTCCAGCTTTCGAATTCATTAAAATAATAAAAGCTTTTCTTTATCTGCCTCATTATTTTTAACGCAGTTCTGTCATAGAGCAGACTTCATCCCTTTATTGGTGAAGGTAGTTAAAATTTCCCTTCTGAAAGGAAAAAAATTCACTTCTTCTAGTTAATCTGATACCTTTGTCTTCAAGCTCTTTTGAAACATCTTAGTGAAAACAAAACCAAAACTAAAATCACAGCGAAGGGAGGGAGGTAACATTGCATGGCCTAGTGGTGGATGCAGCAGAGGCTAAGTGATGCTCATGGACTCCCAAATTCTGAATGTTCATCAGGGCTGTGTTCTGAACAAAAAGTCATTTACACTCTCTGAGTCTTGGTTTCTTCATGTAGAAAGAAGGGCTTCGATTTAGATCTCTGAGGTTCTTTTTAGTGCTAATTGTTTTTATAATTTAATCCAAATGCAACAGGAGGTATTTTGTTCAATTCCACCTTGTTTAATTTTCATAACTCTTCTGACCCCACACCTTTGACCAGCTACTGCCCCTAGTTTCCTTTACAGAAACACATCTCGAAGGAGATGTGTCTACTTCTTGTCCTCCCATTTTTTCTTAAACTCACTCCATCACCCTTTGGTCCCTACCACTCTACTGAGACTTCCTGTCAACGTAACCACATTGCTAAACCCAACGCATTTGTCCTAGGACGGGCCATGGGATGTAGGGTTTCCTTGCTACGCACCCACCTGAGAACACTAGACTAAGCCTTCAAGTGCCCTTGGCTGCTTAGGTGGTGCGGGTCTCTGCCATAGTGTCATCCTGGTGGCAGAGTTGTGACAGATTAGTTTTCACTTACTGCACAAGTAAAGGGCTGATCCCAGGAGGTTGTTGGAGGCTAGAATGGGAATTTTGCTTTTAACTTTAGATGTCATGAAGTAACCTGTTCTTTGAGATCACCTGTGTAGCGTGCCTAGAACTGTGCAGTTGAATAGCAGGCACTCTATACCTGTAAGATTTTTCTCCATCTTTTTTTCCTCCTTCCATCTTTCCTCCACCCTTTAGTCTTGGCCTCTAAATCATAGCGTGGAATTATAACCACGGAGCACATCCTGATTCACGTTGCTTTCAATAAGCGATAAAGGCATATTCTTCATGGGGGCTGTTTCCCTGCTTTTCTCTCCTGTCTCACCAAAAATGAGGGCTGCTTCCCTGGCTGTACCTGCAGCTCATGACATGAATCCTCTGAGGCATGGCCTTTTTCCAGCAATAAATCAGCAGAGCTGCCCCTATTCCTGGAGGTGAGCCTTTCCTAGGCCTGGGAAATTAATAGAGCAGGATCCCCTACCTTCCCTTAGGGTTTGCCGATGCAAAGTTTGTTTACAGTGAAAAATGTTCCATGCAGCTCCAGCTTTAACCTCACCAGTGAACATATGGATTCAGATGGAAGCAAAATGGGGTATTGTAAATATACCGGGTGCTTCTGCCACCAAGGCAAGAAGTAAGGGGGAATCTAATTTTTTTTTTTTTTTGCGGTACGAGGGCCTCTCACTGTCGTGGCCTCTCCCGTTGCGGAGCACAGGCTCCGGACGCGCAGGCTCAGCGGCCATGGCTCACGGGCCCAGCCGCTCCGCGGCATGTGGGATCTTCCCGGACCGGGGCAGGAACCCGTGTCCCCTGCATCGTCAGGTGGACTCCCAACCACTGCGCCACCAGGGAAGCCCCGGAATCTAATTTTTCTTGAACAGATTGTCCTGTGCCAAGCACTGTCATCCTTGTGTGCAGATTAACAAGAAAGTGGCCCGAATCTAACTTGAAAACCACACAGGGCCATCTGTGGGTTCTCTGTGTGTTTACCTCAGTGAATAGATGGACAACACCATGAATCTTCACTAGATTAGGAACAGTTTGGAGCTTGAAATGTTAAGCTGCCTCTTTCGCTTTTCTCTCCCGTTCTCAATCCTTCTTTCTCCTCCTCTCGGAATGCATTTTTCTGTCTTGTTAATTATAGGTTAATTATAGGTCTGTGGCTCTGCTGTAGAGGCTCCATTTGTTAGATTCCTCAGCTAGTTTACCTCCTTTCTGTTAACCCTATTTCCCACTCCAGTTCTCTTTACACAGCTTCCCTTCCAGGCCCTTTGATTCTGTCCTCCTCAAAACTCACCTTTTGGAAAGGTCTCCTGTCAGTCATTCATGCCTCACCATGCCTCAGGTCTGTGTGCTGTTACATTTTTCCTTAGTTGTAGAAGAAGAAGTTTTGCCCCTTGTTTGAAAAGGTTGGCAGGGGACTCTTTCTCAAACCCTGATGTTACCCTGCATATACTTGCCCTACTGAGTTCAATCCATAAGCATTTTCCTTCTTTTTGGTGCCTTTGCACACCTGCAGCTTGAATCCTTGATACCCAAACACCCTGAGCTGCTGGACATCTATGGAAATTTTGGTTTTAAGAAAAGGTCAAGTGTGAGTTCATGTAAGCATTTTTATTACCTGTATTCTTGTCTCCTAAAAAGTCCTGTGTTTATTCACTTCCCTGTCTCTCCCCTGTGGTGCTCCCTGAGCCCTGTGTATTTTTCCTGTCAGATCGCAGGGCACCCTATCTTGTAACATCCAATCTCTTATCTCTTTCTCCCGGATACATAAGCTCCCTGAGGCCAGGTATACCCTTCATCTTGTTCATTATCATAATAAGTCAGACAGACCTGCAATAAAATTCCCACCTCTACTCCTTAGCAGCAGCAAGACTCTTGGACCTTTCTGAGCCTCTATAGCAGATATAATCCCGAATTGTCACTAATTGGATAGTAATGGCTGACATATACGGGGTACTTACTACATGCCAGGCCTTGTACTAAGGAATCTACAGGGGTTGTTTCATTCAACCCTCACAATGTCTGTGAGGTGAGTACTGTTATTATGACCTGCTGTTTTTGTTTTTGTCTGCTTGTGGGAAAGATATCTTTATTTACAACGATAAAAAGAATAAGAGAATTGCTAGAATTTATCTATGTGCAGTATGCCCATTTTATAATAGATGCGTCTGTATAGTCATAAGTTCAGCACTTTATTTTTTTTTTTTTAACTGAATGATTCTTTAAATTCTATAGTGCTTTACAATTTTCAGAAGTTTCATACACATGATTTCATATAATCCAATAATAACCCTTTTTTCTCCCCTACTTCTATATTGCCCCTCCCCCTTTCCTCCCCTCACTGGTAACCAATAGTTTGTTTTCTATATCTGTGACTCTGTTTCTTTTTTGTTTTATTCACTAGTTTGTTGTATTTTTTAGATTCCACATATAAGTGATATCATACAGTATTTGTCTTTCTCCATCTGACTTATTTCACTTAGCATAATGTCCTCCAAGTCCATCCATGTTGCTTCAAAGCAAAATTTTGTTTTTTTTTATGGCTGAGTATTATTCTATTGTGTGTGTGTGTGCGCGCGCGCGTTCTATTGTGTGTGTGTGCGCGCGCGCGCGCACACACACACACTTCTTCTTTACCCGTTCATCTTAGGTTGATGGATATTTAGGTTGCTTCCATACCTTGACAATTGTAAATAGTGTGGCTATGAACATTGGGGTGCGTATATCTTTTCTAATTAGTGTTTTTTATTTTTTGGATATATACCCAGGAGTGGACTTGCTGGGTCATATGGTAGCTCTATGTTTAGTTTTTTGAGAAACCTCCATACTGTTTTCCTTTTACCTGCTATTTTTAGACAAGAAGGACAAGGCTTTAAGAATTTTAAGTTACTCACTCAAGGTTACACAGCTAGGAGGTGGCCAAGCTTGAAGCTAATACTCTGGGTATCATCTGACTCCAGAGCCTGTGCTCCTTAGCTTGCAGGTTCCTTAAAGGTAGTAATGTTTGGTAAGAATATAGCAGTTACTTAGTAACCGCACTTTGCTAATCAAAACAAATGAAGGGCAGGAACTACACTTTAAAAATTGTCCTTAATCCAGTGAAACTGAGATACCTACAGTGTCTTTAATTGTCTAAGCACTTGCACAAAATTATTTACTGTGATCGTAAACAACTCAGTATTATTAGACAAAATTGATGTATTATCATTGTGAGAATAAAAGTTGCTATTTATCGAGCAGCTACTCACTACAGAGCACTTTACATACTTAACTAATTTTCATGACAACCTTGTGAGTTAGGTATTCATAGCATGACTCATTTTACAAATAAGAACCTGAAGCTCAGAGAAGTCAACAAAAGTGATCAAGGTCACATTGTAGCTACAGTGGCAGAGCGCAGGTTGAAACTCAGATCTGATTCCCAAGTCCATGTTCTTTCCACTACACACACCTAATTAATTAGGACTGTTACTGGAGAGCCAGCCTATTTGACCGCGTGTGGCGCTTTCTCAGTGAAATTACCATAATCCTATAAAGGGAAAAACCCTATTGCCTAGGCTGACTCCAGTTTGATTTAGTCCAATTCCTACAAAGTTGTGGATGGATGAAAATGTTGTGAATTGAGAATGGAATCATGTTTTAAGCAATTATTTTATTGATATTTGTGTTTAAAAAAAATCTACTTCCAAGGAGCCTGACATTTTATAAAAGGAGTGAGCCTAAACCTAAAAATTATTTTATCATTTTTCAGTTCCACAGGCTTTGTTTCCTAAAAGAAAATACTTGTACAATTTTCAGGAGTCACATATCCACACACACCACACACCTATGCTTTCCTAACACCAGTTACCAGAATAATGTGTTCTAGAGATTTTCTCCAAACTATTTTCAGGCAGATTAAGTGTATATCTTATCTTAAGGCTGTGAAAATGACATTTGGCTGTAACCACATTTCCCATCATGTTTTTAAGATGCAGCTACTCCCCCTTTAATTCGATTTGACAGGTTAGTGAAACTCAGTCTCCTGAAATGTGTTCCATGGCACTCACAAACAGAGCCACACCTCTGAGTCACTGTATATTGTTAAGTGATGCTTATGTAAGGTGGTGGCCAAGTTGACTTTTTGGCAGTTTTGTGCTACCCAGGGCACCTGTTTCTTGCTTTCACAGCTAGCCATGTAGGTATGCTGTGGGGAAATTCTGTACCCCTAGTCTTCAGTGATGTGGGAACATAGTGACTATGTCCAAATATTTTATATCTTTCTATGAGATTTCTAAAGGTCTTACTTATGAAGGTTATTAGTTATGCAGGATCTGCCTTTATGGATAGTTCTGGGAAATGGTTCCAATTAAAAAGAAATGGATAGATTGCCAGTCAGTGTCAGCTAATTAAATTATGATATGCTCCTGTCATTAATAGCAATTCTGACTGGAGAAAAAAAAGAAAAAGTTAAAAGCAGATTCTTGAAATTTGTTGATAGGGAGGGTGTATTACTTTGTCCATTCTTACATAATTAGAAGAATAAATAAAACAGCAGCTTCCCATTACGTATTTCAAATAGGGAAGTCTGTTACTACTCTCTTCTAGGGTATAATTAATTTCAGTTGTAGTATTTTAGATGCTATGGTGAAATGGAGTTTCATTAAAAACTGTAGTTTAATAATAATGGGTCAGCCAAACTGACACTATCGCAAACATAAAAATGAGCTTCCAACACCAAAAACACATTGCTTCTTCAGTGTTACCCAGAGAAGAAATTGAATTGAAATGGGGCTGGGTTAGAATTTTAAGGCCGGTTTCATCTCAGAATTTTAAGTATCTGAGGGGAAACATTGTAGTCCACAGGATTGCATCGAAGAGTAACAGCCTCTGTTACACATGGCAGTAACAGCCTCTCGAATCCTCAGTAATTCTCCGGTGGGTATATCCATCACCACTTGTCAGCTCTACAAGGATGCTGTCGATCTGGGCAAGGAGAGCCTTGCTGGGCTGCAGTAAGTAGTTTATAAGTACAGTCAGGGAATGGAAAAGAAATCTCCAGCTTTTTTTCCAGCTAAAGTTATAAATCTTTACAGGAGCTTCTAGAAGCAATTTATTCACCATGCTGCTGCTCTGTGAGGATGAAAACATCTGACTGCCCACTGCGAAAGCTTTGGGAAAGTTACCTTTTCTGCAATAAATCAAATTTCATTATCTTCATCCAGCGCCTTTCTGTGGGGTTATGTAGTTGGGTGTTCCTCCAGACGAGCAGATAAATGATATAGACTTACTCACCTGATGGGGGGATCCAGGCCAACTTTGAGAAGTATTGTGCCCAGGGAGAAGTTTCTTATGGGGTCCCACGCGGGAGTCCAGCTCCTGCAGGTCCAGGAATACCCGAGGGATGGACAGCGTCGGCGAGGGGAAGTTAAATAAATCAATAACACTGTGTATGTGCAAGCATGGTCTCTCTTCTTTATTTTCTTACAGTCAGGTTTATATACCCTAAGTGATTACATCATCAGGTGCTTAGCTAAAACCTCA
>NC_041217.1:52688393-52704784 GCF_002837175.3 Physeter macrocephalus
GATTAATTTATCCTTATACCAGAACCAACAATACCCATAATCATTTATTACTCCCATGTAGGGCCATTGTTTTTTTATTATTGGTGTTTTCCATAGGAACAACCCTACATTTCTAGGTTGTTTGTTTTTCTCCCACCAGCCAGGGGCCATTGTTAAAAAGTCCCAATTCGTAGATTTTGGTTTGGAAGGGGGAAGAGGATGTTTTACACGGTTAAGCTTGGGATGGGGGGCAAATCCCCCATGTACTTTTTCAAGGCAGAAGCACAAAATTACAAAACAGATCAGAAGAGATGTAGTCAGCTTCCTGGGCGCAGCACTGCCCTGCAGCGCTGTCTTGGTGTTGTTCCATGACCCTGTCACGGCACAGAGGCTCCAGGTTGGCTTCCAACAGTCCCAAACATAAATAAGCAAAATCTGGAGAATTTAGACTTTTACTAATTTTTTTTATTGAAGTACAGTTGATTTACAGTATTATATAAGTTTCAGGTGTACAACATGGTGATTTACAGTTTTTACAGGTTATACTCCATTTATAGTTATTATAAAATACCAGCTATATTCGCTGTGCTGTACGATAGATCCTTGTAGTTTATTCATTTTATACATAGTTAGACTTTTACTAATTTGACTTCATGACAATTCACATAGGCATGTGATCTGATTGTTTTGCCATGAACGGACAGGGAAGTTATTAGAAAAGGAGGAATAAGGTGCAGAGTGCTCCAAAGTCCTTTTCTTGAATATAGGGAATTGGTGATTGAAAAATTCAAGTGTATTTTAAAGCCCCTATAGCATGCATTTGAAAATAATCATTAAAGGTCTGTAAAAATACTCCAATTAAGAATGTTTTAGGTAAGTATGAGGTAAACTAAGTTCTAGTTCTCTTTTTCTATGTGATCCTGAGCAAATCTCCTAGGTATTGAAATACTCTTTTTCGCCTCCTGCTTTCGTTAAGATACGTTTTTAAAACATGTTTTTGTGCTCTTGGGAAAGATCCTTTATAAACATAAGGTTAAGAGGTTCATTTTAGGTCTTTGGTTTATGAAAAATTAAACTTCCTGGGAAGTTTAATCAGATATTAATATAACACCCCATCAGTCCTGTGGAACCTGCTGTGAGTTTCACCATTACTCCTTATTGATTAGAGCATGTTCTTTTTGCTGCTTATGAATTATTGATGGAAGGTCCCCTCAGGATATTCAGGCACTGTGAAGGGAGAAAATAAAATCTCTTGCCTTGAATGCTCAGACGAGGGCTTGGTGGCCACAGTGCCTGTGGAGGCCACCTCCCCTGGCTCCCTGCTTTCTCAACCACCCTGCAGCCTACAAAATCTGGAGTTGCCAGGAAGAGACATAAAGGGTTAGACTGTGCCCAGCAAACGTAATGGACCTGACCACTTTTGAAAAAATGTTTCACGTGTGCTCATTTATAGAGAGCTGTTCAAGGAAGTGTAGGCATTGTAGGAAGTATTTAAACTTTTAAAAAAAGAAAATAGTTTTTTCTTCTAATAGTTGATAGGAAAAGGTGAACTGACCAAAACACATTCTTTATATTTTTTTGGCTTGGGTTTTATTTTTTCAGTCCCAGAAGCGAATATCATTAAAACAGTTGTTTTAATATTAATGTCTTTTACAACTGGTGTGTGCACATGTGTAAAGGGGGTGTGAGTCCTCAGAGGGCAGCAGCTGGAGGCAGGGTGGGAATAGGGCAGATGAGAACTGTGTACAACTCCTGTCTTGTTTGTAAATTCAGTCTCTTGGGCCATATTCATAGAATGGGGAAATTAAGTAAAACCCCATATTATTTTTGTTCAGCCTGATTTCATTAACTTGAGGAATATTTTTTTAGGTGAAAATATTTTGCATTTTTAAAAGAATGTGTGTCGGGGGCATATAAAGGCAAATGAGGTTTCTTCTAAAATTCATGGTAATAATCTCTGAGAGAAATTCGGAGATTTGCTTATTTTAAAATGTGCTACTAAAGAACAATCCCAAAACCCAATAGTAGAATTATAAGTACAAAATTTAATGGAGGTTCATTCTTAGTTGACCTTAAAATGGAAAAAAAGAATTCAGCTAAACTTACAAGTTCGCGTGCCCGATGCACAGTGAGGCCAAACGCCAAAACGCTGGAGTTTGGAGCAGAGAAAGATTTATTTTAGGGCCACGCAAGGAGATGGGTGGCTCAGGCCCTAAAAAGCCCCGAGCTCCCCGAAGGGTTTCGGCCAAGGGTTTTTAAAAGCCAGGTCGCTTTTAAAAACGGCGGGTCTCAGGGTATGTGATCAGCTCGTGCACAGTTCTCTGATTGGCTGATGGTGAGGTAACGGCGGTTTCAATGGGGTTAGTGTTATCAGCCCTTAGGCTCCAGGAGGCCTGGGGGCTGCGTGCTCATGGTCATCAAGTAGTTAACATCTTCCATTTGGTGAGGGGTTTTCACATCTGTAAAACAACTCAGGAGATGTGCGTCAAATACTGTTATCTAGGTACTTCAGAAAGAAGCTAAAGCAGAGGATATGGGGGAGGGGTCTGTCCCCTGAAGGCCCTATAGGGTCCTGCTCGGTTACATTATAACCCACTGATTCCATCTAGGGACTTGCAGAGAAATATCGGTGCATTCTTGGACGAACTTCAGTTTCATTCTGGGGCTTGGAGGAAAAATCAATTATGATCTAAGGCTGTGGTTGCTGAAGTGGGTGATAAGTTGTACACCATCTACTTTAACCATCTTTTGATCTGGCCACTATATTTAAATTGTTATGATATCCAAAGGGGAGAAAAAAACCCTTAAACTTTTGCAATTGGGAAACCAAATGATACTTTAAAAACCTTAATGAACCTTGAAAATTGTTATTTACCAAGTGAAAGTAAAAATGCCACATCAGGTAGATAGAAAAGAAAATTTTCTTCTTTGATACTTCCTCAGTTCTGACAGTATTGCTTTAGTAAATAATCATTTATCTTCTACTGAGACTCTTAAGTCCAACTCTCCATATGTGCACTTTGGGGAGATGTAAAAAAATAGAAATTCATATCGAGATTACACCATGTTAATTCCACGGGCTGGAGGGAGGGAGAATGGGGAGTGACTGCTGATAGGTACAGTGATGAAATTTTCTCGAATTAGATAGTGGTAAGGTTGCATAGCTTTGCAGATATACTATATGAATTATATCTTAATTTTTAAAGACATTATTAATGCTAAATTTCTAGTTATCATGTGCATATCATATGTTGGTTTTGTGTAGTCAAAGTAGTGGCTTAGCTTGTAGTTATTAAACCTGTTGTAAGTCTTCTGTTTCTTATATTTTACCTACTGCTTCCTAATTAATCTTCCTCAACCACTTATTTCATAGTGATAAAAACTTTCAGTGAGCTCTCTTTGGTTTTGGCAAGTCTGCATACAGTTGGGCAGACTGTGTACTGTACAGCTCTAAGGAGTGCCTTTCTTACCTGCTTTTTAGGGTAGATTCAAACTCATTGCTTTAGGACTAGCTGTATCTTAGTTCCAGCCTACCATTCATCAACCTCATTCACTTACGGGTTCACTCATTCACTTATTTATTTTATTCGTTCATGGGTTGCTTTGTTCGTTGGTTCATTCATTCTTTCACTCACTCATTCATTCACTCAACTCTGTTCCTTATCTTAAAATTGCCTGCTAGTTGGTATGTTCACTCTGCCTGAGATGCAGAGCCCATTGTTTTCTTCATTCCAGCCCTCTTCCCATCTTTTTTCTTCACTCCTAGGCATTCTCAAGGCCCTCCTTACATCCCACCACTTCTCTGCTACTTTCCTTTGCCACTGTAGAGTCAGTGTGTCTTCTGTGTAAAGTGCCCAATAAGTAACAAAAGAAGATTCTATCTCAAAGCCAGGAATGAAGACAGCAGGAGATCCATTCCTCCCAGCTGTCTCTAGACTCCTCTGTGAGGTATCTCAAATATCTGCCTTGCTTTCAACGTTCAGATCTGAGCATGAGGAACCTCTGCGTTTAGAATTGATAACAGATATCAAACTAAAAAATGAAGAGCGACTCCTCACCTGGGTTTGTTGCTATTGCTGGATGGTAACTGCAAATCAAGGAAGATCTGCATATTTATCGGAGTTGGCCTAAGCTTTCAACTCTGCAGAGTGTTCTGTATATGCTTAACTCCAATCTGTCAGACTATGTTGAGATGGTAGTTTGGGAACATGTGTAACTCCTGACCTATTTGAGAGGATTTAAGGATATGAATGACAGAGGAACCGGTACCAGTGACTGATCTAACAATCCCAAGTACTATTGTTATCAGTGGGCACTGCCAGATTTGAGAACCCTCTGCTTTTCTCATCCAGTTTTCTTTCCTGCTTGCATAAGTGAACAAAGGATGATTTTGGAAAGCTTTACACCTTTTGAGTGAGATAACTCCTAGCAATTCCTTCTACTTGTGTGATCTCATATGCGTCTCTTTTATTTAGAATTTCACTATGGCTTGAACATGAAAAGAATTTCAACTGTGTATTTCTACTCTGTTTTTACATATATTATTTTGGTGAAAATTCCCACATGCATTTAATTAAGAAGCTTTAGGGTGATTGATATTGGAATCACTTATTGTCTCTGTATTTTAAGCAAATGTATGTTCTTTGCCCAATTACTTCTATGTTCACTACCACTGACTTGTTATGAAATGACTCAAGGAATGCTACCAGAAGTGATAGTTCTATGGAAGAAATTGACACATGTCCCTAGTATGACTTATTTTATTTATGACCCTCCATTATTTTAGAGTATACTGCAGCTGTCCAAATTTGGATAGCTTTCAAAAGTTCAAATTATAAGATTTAATCAGGTCATGCAGTATTATAATTAATCAAAAACTATTTTAATTGCCTGTGTTAACCAGCCCCTATGTCTGACACTAGATATAGAAAGATGAATGAGACAAAGGTCCTACTCTAAGCAGCACATAGAGGAGTAGCGTAGACAGACCTATTTTAAAAGGTTTGAATTGAGAAACTTTCAGGTAGACTACCGAACTGTTGTAGCTTTTCAGTATATCACAGCAGAAGAAAGATGTACTTTTTTATTTTAATGAGCGTATTAGAGTTTTAAATGATAGTAAGTTTTTGCACTCAAATACTGATGTAGTTTTAAGTCAGAGAAGCTCTTCTTCATTTCTAGTTCTTACTCCCTACTTCAGCACTTACCCACGGACCAAATAGCCCCTCCAGTATATGTGCCCAATTTTCTTCGTGATTTGACTATGAACGTTTTCTAGGGGACACAGTTTTTAGGTCGGCTTAATGTACAAACAAGCATCTTTTAAAAGTAGCTATTATTTAGTGCTTGAGTGGAAATTAAAAATGAGTCATTAAAAAGGAGTGAGAAAAAAAAGAAAATTTGGTAAATCCAAACTCATTTCAATTGCATATAAGTATAGAAGTAAATGGAAAGCTACATGATTAAGTCCTCTAAAAGTCAGAGGGCGTTATGTCTCCTAGTCAGAGATGCTACTTAAAGTTAAATGATATAATGGTCATTTGGGAATAAACCAGTGATTCACAGATTCTTTTGAGAAACTGTTTAAAACTAAGCACACATACAAAATTTGCATATAATTTCAAGGAGTTCATGGATCCTGCAGCACATTAGTGGACCTGCTAGAAGCATATAAATAGTATGTATTAATTTATCTTATGAAAATTATATTATACATATATATTTTAAATTTTGCCTACATTTATAAATTATCTAGATTATTTATAAATTATATAAATGATCTAGCTGAGCTGAATACATGCATGTTTATTAAATGCTTTTATGAAAAGCCCCAATTTAAATTATGTCTTAATGAAGTTTAGGTTGGAGTGTACTTTTGGAGTACTATTTCTAAAGGAAAATATTTCCAAGTAAAGGCTATTCCTCTTGAAATGTCAGGCATATGCCACTTCTAGAAGGAAAGGTGAGGAAAATAAAAACATTTTTCTTAATGTAATACAGCAAGTGACAAAGTGAGCTGACATGCTTATGAAGCCAGGTAGGAGATGTGGTTTATAAAGTAAGATTAAAATGTCATTTTATCTGAAGGTTCACTAGTCATTTCCCCAGGGCTGTCTTTGCGTGTGTATGGAAATGGGTTCTTCTGGTGCAAATAGCATGCATTTTTAAATAGTTGATCATAACAATAATATATTCCTTTTGAAGTACTTTTAGCCTATAGATGGCAATGGTTTAATTATGGAGTTTAAAATGAAAACTTAGGGTATAATCTTAATTATAATAACAATAGCCATAGTGGTGTCAAATGCTAACTCAGCTTTGGCTGTTATTAAAATAATGAAATGTTTTCAAGTATTATTTTGGTAGCAGTTGAGTTTATTGTGCTTTCGCTCTCACTCTCGCTTTCTCTGCTGTTTTTTTTAAAAAATATGTTCATGCGGCTTCCCTGGTGGCGCGCAGTGGTTGAGAATCCGCCTGCCGATGCAGGGGACACGGGTTCGTGCCCCAGTCCGGGAAGATCCCACATGCCGCGGAGCGGCTAGGCCCGTGAGCCATGGCCGCTGAGCCTGCGCGTCCGGAGCCTGTGCTCCGCAACGGGAGAGGCCACAGCGGTGAGAAACCCGCGTACCGCAAAAAAAAAAAAAAAAAAAAAAAAAAAAAAAAAAAAAAAAAAAAAATGTTCATGAAAGAGAGAAAGTGTTAATTTCTTTAAGCAGATGTTTCCTCATGCTGCTACCAGTATAGTACACTCCTCTATTAGTAGCTGCCAATAATGATGACATGAGTCAAGTATCAGGATTTAGACCAGGTAAGGGGTTATAACAGATGGGCCCCTTAGGCCCTTCTTTTTGTAAAAATGCCCAACTAAGGAAAACAAAATTGAAAACTACTGAAGGGCAATGAGCTATTATCATCAGATAGCAAGAGTAATAACACTCAGGCCTTTTGAAGGTATTTCTTTTTTCTTTTTTCTTTTTTTTTTTAAAAGCATTCTAGCTTCTCCATTTAGTAAAGTGTATGGAGATATGCTATGGAAAACATTCTCATCCTTTCCTGATTTTGTAGGAATTAGACCAACTGACATTTTCAGTAACTGCAGAACCTGGGAGCAGAATACTCACGCTGCTTTTCCCTCAGTCAGGTTACATGAGTGGATTTAATTGACATGTTTTGGGAAAGTTACCTTTTCTGCATTAAATCAAATGTTCAATTTTTCAAACTGTTGAGGTTTGAGTGCTCTTTATGTATTCTAGATTCTTTATGTATTGAGTGCTCTTTATCAGATACATGGTTTACAAGTAGCTTCTCCTAGTATGTAACTCATCTTTTTATTTTGTTGAAGTCTAGTTTATCAGTAGTATTTTTTTTTTTTTTGGATAGTGCTTTTGGTGTTGAATCTAAGAGCTCTTTGCCTAGTCCTAGATCCAAAAGACTTTATCATTATTTCTGGACTCTCAGTTCTGTTTCATTGATCTATGTTTCTATCCCTTTACCAATACCACACAGTCTCGGTCACTGTAAGCTGTGTAGTGTCTTGAAATCATGTAGACTGATACTTCTCCCTTTATTCTTTTTCATTATTGTTTTAGCTATTCTAGTTCCTTTGCCTTTCCAAATAAATTTTTTTTTTTGGCCGTGCCACGCGGCATGTGGGATCCTAGTTCCCCGATCAGGGATTGAACCTGCGCCCCCTGCAGTAGAAGTGCAGAGTCTTAACCACTGGACCTCCAGGGAAATCCCCCAAATAACTTTTAGAATAATCTTGTGTATATCTACAAAATTTCTTGCTGGGATTTTGATGCTAATTACATTAAACCTGTGTATCAATTTGGGGAGAATTTACATTTTTTACTACGTTGAGTTTTTCAGTCCGTGAACATGATATATGATACGTCTCTCCATTTATTTAGATTTTCTGTGATGTCCTTTATCCATTTGTAGTTTTCATCATACAACTCCTATATATGTTTTGCTAGATTTATAACTAAGTATTTCATTTTTTGAGCAATTATAAATGGTATTGATTTTAAATTTTTGTGTGTCCATGTGTTCTTGCATACATGCATGTGCACAAACACACACACACACACACACACACACACTCTTACTTGATTTTGGTAAGTTTACCTTGCATCCTGAAAAACCTGTGGTGATGACATGTGTAAGTGCAGGTGTTCAAAGCCCTGACTTTGACTCAAAGCTTCATCTTTTCCCCTTCTTACTGATTGATTGGGTGATTGCATGATTCATTCATTCTTTCATTCAGTAAGCATTCACTGCACGGCGACCACCATGTACATGGTTCTTTGTTAGATACCTCTGATGATCTGCAGTTAAACTAGACGGGATCTTTGATCTCATACAGTAGCAAGAAAGAGGGCAATGCAGGCAGCCACCTGTAATGCTAATAATGATAAACTAAGCATCATTCTAGAGGTAAACCCTGTGTGTGGTAGGAATGCAAAGGAAGAAACAAATAATTTTGACTATGAGGGTCAGGAACATCTTCACAAAAGAAGTAGAATACGTGTGGAGTAAGGTTGATGTTAAATTTCAGCGGCAGACCAGTGGAGGGACCCATGAAAGGACTCGGTATGCACCCAGTCCTTGGAGCCCTGGGGCTGTTGAGCTTTGTTGTGATATGGGGGACTGGAAAGGCGAAACCAGCTTTGATTGTGGGGTTCTTGAATGCTCTTTTATGAAGTTTGGACTTTATTCCGTAGTAAATAGGGAGCTATTTAAAGTTTCTAAGCAGGAGAATAACATGATTATGATGATTTAGTAAGATAATTCTGGTAATAAGTGTCAAAGATAGAAAGTCAAGGGGCTGGAGGGAAGGAGCCCAGCTATTAAGCCCTTGCAATGGTTTAGGCAGGAGAAATGGAAATGCAAAACTGGTCTCTTGCAAAAAGGTCAGAACCATCTGAAGTGCAGTGAGTGTCACGTAATTGCTGTTTAATCCAAACAGCATTTTCTCCTTGTGATTAGGAGGAGATTCAAGTTCTCTGTTCTATAAGGAGAGTAAAAATTGGATTTTTGAAAGCAAAAATGCATAATTTTTACTTAAAATTTCTAGCTGCTTTATAAATAATAAATATAGGTTGTAATTTTCTTTGAGTGATGCAGTTTTGATTTTGAAAGGGCGACCACTCTATAAGAATCAGCGCATTAGACTTCCCTGGTGGCACAGTGGTTGAGGATCCCAAAGCGATGTGATGAATTCTCTGGTACTAGAAAAACCGAATAACACATAAGTCATCCTGCCCGTAACTTGCTGTGGTCACCTGCTTCTGGAGAGCCTATCTTCTTGGGGATACTCTTTTTTTCTTTTTCTTTTTTTTTTTTTTGCATTTTTAACTTGTCTTCGAATTGTGGCATCACTTAATGTTCTTAGTTTCCTAGTCTCTGTGCCTTTAAATAGGAGTAGACATAGCTACAATCACATACGTGGTTCATCAGACCTTTAAGTTTTAGAAATACTTGAGATAATTCAGTGAAGGGCATACCAAAGAAGAATTTACTGTTATGGGGTCATGAATATTTATATGTCAAGAGTTTAGTACAGTCTTTGCCTTACCAGCTAACAGGTACTGTGGAATTATCTCTATTTTCAGTCTAAAAAAGAGAGAAAGAAATGTGTTCAGAACTTCCTCAACCCTAATGGAGAAATTATTCCTCTTGTGTGAACAGATGAGTCCTCTCCTGGCAGCCCCTTCATGTAACCTCTAGTGAGTCCCTTGACACACGTCCCTCAAACAAAACAAAGTACCGTCCTTCCTTAATTTAGATTCAAGGAAATTGTAGTCTTTGAAAATTTAGTAGATATTAAAATGTGCAAGAAACTTTGTGTCTATAAGTAAATTGAGGTTGGGCTCTAAATTCGGATAATTATAAACAGGACTTTTTCTTCTGTGAGAAAGTCCAGTGGGACATTTGAAAGACTTGCAGGATGCAGGGTAATTCTTTGTTATTGAAGACTGTCCTGTCTAGCGTGCCTGGCTCCAGTTTACCAAATGCCATTGTGATCATTGAAAACACCTAAAATGGCCCCTGGGGTGGTACCACTCCCAGTGAGAACTACTGGTCTAAAGCTGTTCTGCACTTCTTGTGCCACGTGGGGTCCTACCCAAGCTACAGTGCTCTTTTCTTCATGACTTAGCTTGGCACCGTGCTGCACCATGTGTGAGTGCCCCTTCGTGCTCTGGAACTGTTCTGCTTGAAGCACTTTCCAGATGTCTGGCTGATAGCTTCTGGGCATGCTGAAATCTGTTCAGGTGGCTTCTAATTTTCCTGAGATCCCAGCCCCTTTCTTCAGATACATTTTACAGATTCTTCAAAAGTTATTGTGTATAAAAGGAATAGAACGGATAGGCAGTTTTCACTCCTTTTTACCACCTTTCTGATTACAGAACTGGTGGTTGTTGTTTTTGAGGATTTATTGACCGATTGGCTGTTTTTCTTTCTGTTGTTGTCTCAGTTTCACAGCCATGTACTGACATTTGTCTGTTGCTCAGTATCCCTGTCACCACTTCTGATCATGATCATCGTCACTGTTGCTGTTCTCTTTCTTTCGTTCCTCTTAACTTTACCAAAGCGTCTTTTATGATATGTTTCCACTCCATCGGAGTATTTCTTGTCTTACAACTCATCAATATCATGGTCCTCAGCCGTACTCTTAACATTGCTGTAAACTCGGGGGTCGATTCTTTAATATTAGTTTTTTAAAATTCATTTTGTTTTTTTGTTTACTCCTCTTTTATTCTATCTATACCAGAATAAGAAATATCTAAAAGAGTTGATCTAGCAAGCCCTAGTTTCTTTGTCATAGAAACCTCTAGTATGTAATGGTTATCACATTTACCACATGGGCACAGCAGGACCTTGTCTTTCATTTGATATGATAGACAATAGAGTCAGTACATGTTCGTGAAATGATGAAAGTTGTATTCTAATGACTTAAATTGTATTCATTCTGCAGGGGGTTTTTTGTGGATTTTTTTTTTTTTTGAGAAAAATTGGATGTTGATTCTACTTCGATATATGGAGCACTAAGGAAAATCATTCAAGGTTTTACGTATGCTGTTATCGTCACCTTTACCAACTAGAGTAAATTTTCATAATTGTTGACACATCAGAAATCCGTTAAAGGAAATAGGATCAGATTTTGTTTTAAGTAGAAGATCACACTCCACTGCAGTGTCATGGGTGGCCTGGGATGAGACCTGTCTCTGTGTGTGACCATGAGACGTATTCTAGCTTGAGACATCATATCCAGTTGTTTTCTTTTTAAAATTATGCTATGTGTGTGTCTCTCTAGCCTTAGGACATCTGCCTTATATTACAGTTATTAGTCTTTTACTTATTCATCCTCCCGTTAGATAGGAAGCCCTAGGGATCGTCTTATGCAGTGTTGTGCACTCATATTGCCTAGCACAGTGTGTTACACTTTATCAGTGATAGTACATGTTAGGAAATCGGCTCTGCTCCCGCTTCATCTTCTTATTAGAGCACAGCATCTTTGAATTTTACACTGTTTCTTTAATCACTTTCAAAGACTTTTAGACACTGGTTCAGTTAATGTAGGCTTTAAAAAAATTATAGAATTGTAGACTTTTATTGCTGAAAAGAATTTCTTAAAGAAATCCCCTTGGCCAACGTCATGTTTAACAGATGGGGAAACAAAAAACTAGAGAGGTTAGTGACTTGCTCTAAATCATTAACCAGTTAGTAACAGGACTAAGTCAAGAATATAGGTTAAAGTTCTTCAGAAAGAGATTATTTTTCACTTATTAAAACTGACTGCTGCTTTCACAGTGACAGTTGTAGGCTAGTTCATCATTAATTCAACAAATATGTATTGACCGTTTTTATGCACAAAATATGATATTAGGCTTTAGCAGTGAGGTATATACAAAGACAAAAATTGTATCCTGAGAAGGATCTTAAATGGAGAGATTTAAAAATAAAGAAAACGTAATGCATTTATAGATGGACAGTGACAGAGGGGGTAGTGAGAGGGGTGGCTGAGATGACCTGCATGAGTCATTGATGGGAAGAACGGCAGATGAAGGCACATGGAGAACTGGGCCCACCCTTTGGTGCTGGGGCTGCTATTACCTTGATGGTTCCTGTCTGAAATCACACCTTTCTCGGAAGAAAAAAAACTGGGAACATTTGACAGCACACAGTTCTGTGTGATGGTTTTATTAGGTCTTTTGGACTTAGTATATATACTACCTATGTAAAACAATAAAAGCATGTAATACAATTTTAATAGCTTTAGTTTTATTGGAACAAAAATATAAAGATGCAAACCAAGGACTGTCACCATTAGGAAAAGTATTATTTTACAGCCCAGACTGGCATCTATGGCTCTTCTTCTGTTTGGCCCCTCAAATGCCTGCAGCATGAAGTTCTCTTTGATTTTGAATTGCTTTGAACATATTCAGCTCCAGTTATCATCTGGTGGGTGTCCTGGTACTTCAGAGTTTTGGATTTCTGTGGTTTTAAACTCCATAGTTGACTAAAGTTATTCAGTTTTTGGTGAGAGAACAGGATAAAAAAGGAGGAGAATTCATTGTGGAGGATGGTCTCCTATCTCCCCTTTAAACATTCTCTTTGACTTCATTTCACTGAGTATTATAGAGATGATGTTCCCTGGAAATCACAGTAAAAACCAAAAACTCAAAGTGTGTTTTCTCTTGACAGAAACTTCCTGTGAATAAATTCCATGAACCATGGATTTAAAATTATGCCTCCTTTGGGAACCGTAGGATTTGCCTGAAGTTAGTAGTTGCTATATTTCACACTGTGTTTTTTTAGTACAGATATGAAAATAGTATTGGATAGCAGGAAGAATGTTTGCTTGATTTCCTTGGTTAGGACATCAGCTGAGTTTGGTCTGTCACAGCACACGCTGCCATCTTGCATTTGGTTGCTGCGTTCCAGCTCTGTCATAAAGCTGAATTTATCAGAATGACCACCTAGAGTTCATTGACAAGGTTCAGTAAGAGTTAAATGAAATATGTCCTTTAGTCAAGCATGTGATTTTTTTCTGTAATGAGTTGGTGCATTTTTGAGAATTACTTGGCAACTGGGGATATTTCATTAACATGTAATAGGATTTAGTGAATCATTTTTGAAATACATGACAGATGTTTGGGGCTTTAGCAGTTTATCATTTGGCAGTAAGGAGTAGTTTTCAGAATTCTTAGGAACATCTTATACGAATACATTTTCGTAAGGATGTAGATGTGTGTGATTGAGATGAACATGTATATTCTTGATATTGTGTCTCCTTGGCTCCATAAAATACTGGAAATTCTTTTTTTCTTTTCTTCCTTTCTGTGGTATCAGTTTCTCCTTTCCAAACATTCTATAAAATATGTTTCTTTTTAAAATTTGAGAGAATAAAGGGGGATTTTCCCTTGGAAATGGAAATATTCAGTATTTTCGAGTATCACGGTAGCTCACTGGAGGTGATATACGTTACTGTAAAAGAGGATATAGGTATTGTATTAACTGGTATCTTATTCTGAGCATGGACATTTTTCATTTGCTTATGATATTTTGTTTGATTAGAAATCTTTTAGTAAATCTCTTTGTTGTGCTGTGATGCTCCTGTCATGGGTAATATTCCCAGATGCCATTAACACTGTGTTCTTTATCCCAGAGTGACATCACTGAATACTCATTTAAGGACCAGTTCCAGAATGCATACTTCCTCCTTTCCACAGCAGTCATTTTGTAGTTACTGCCCTATAGGGCAAGTCTTTATCCATCTATTAAAAGAGTCTGGTGTTAGCTGCAGTTAATTTTAGGAAGTGAAAGAAAAATAGTTGGGACTTCCCTGGTGGCACAGTGGTTAAGATTCTCCCTGCCAATGCAGGGGACACGGGTTCGATCCCTGGTCCAGGAGGATCCCACATGCTGCAGAGCAACTAGGCGCATGCTCCACAACTACTGAGGCCTCGTGCTACAGCTACTGAAGCCCGCAAGCCTAGAGCCTGTGCTCCGCAACAAAGAGAAGCCACCGCAATGAGAAGCCCGTGCACTGCAACGAAGAGTAGCCCCCGCCCGCCACAACTAGAGAAAGACCATGCACAGCAACGAAGACCCAACACAGCCATAAATAAATAAATAAATAGGAAAATAATCAACAATATTACTTATCTGGGAATAAACTGAAAAGTAACTATCTAGACCAAATAAATAAATAAATAAATAGAAAAATAATCAACAATATTACTTGTCTGGGAATAAACTGAAAAGTAACTATCTAGACCAAATAAATAAATAAATAAATAGAAAAATAATCAACAATATTACTTGTCTGGGAATAAACTGAAAAGTAACTATCTAGATTAAATAAATAAATAGATAGATAGATAAATAGAAAAATAATCAACAATACTACTTATCTCGGAATAAACTGAAAAGTAACTCTCTAGACCAAAAAGTACATTATATCTCAAGACAACCTTTGTTTATTTTAACCAACATAATTAGTTGAATTTTGTGCTCTTTCATTTTTTTGGGGGGGGGGTTGTTGTTTTATTCAAACACAAAGTCACAAAAATTATAATCATCCTCATCAGTTCACTCAGTCCCATGTAATTAATTTTTTTTTATCTTGATCTTTTGTTAGCACTTTTATGAATTCATCAGTTTTCCATTAGAGTTCTGAAAATGCTTATTCATTCAGTTCAGCAGTATAGTCAGTTACCAGAAACCTGTACTTGTCAGAGTCTTTTCCATGAATTCCTTGAAGATGAAACCCTTTTATGGGAACATTTTTGCAAAAGCATCAGAGTACACCCACAACTGTCTGTAAATGACAAAAGACTTAAAAATGACCATGCTTACAGATTTGATTAAAGTTCATAATAATGAAATTGACAAGAAAATTTACTTATTTCTGAGATATACATTTTAAAGTAATAACTAGAATTATGACTTATTATACCAAAACATACAAGGTTTTTAGAAATTTCATGTAATGTCTGAAACATTTATATTAACATATTTCCATACAAATAACCCAAAGAAAGTTTAGTATTAGTTGCTTTTTTTGTTTGTTTGTTTGTTTGTTTATACTGCAGGTTCTTATTAGTCATCAATTTTAAACACATCAGTGTATATATGTAATCCCAATCGCCAAATTCAGCACACCACCACCACCACCCCACCGCGGTTTTCCCCCTTTGGTGTCCATACGTTTGTTCTCTACATCTGTGTCTCAACTACTGCCCTGAAAACTGGTTCATCTGTACCATTTTTCTAGGTTCCACATACATGCGTTAATATACGATATTTGTTTTTCTCTTTCTGTCTTACTTCACTCTGTATGACAGTCTCTAGATCCATCGCGTCTCCACAAATGACTCAGTTTCGTTCCTTTTTATGGCTGACTAATATTCCATTGTATATATGTACCACAACTATTTTATCCATTTGTCTGTCGATGGGCATTTAGGTTGCTTCCATGACCTGGCTATTGTAAATAGTGCTGAAATGAACATTGGGGTGCATGTGTCTTTTTGAATTTTGTTATTTGTAGATTTTCTGATGATGCCCATTCTAACTGGTGTGAGGTGATACCTCATTGTAGTTCTGATTTGCATTTCACTGATAATTAGTGATGTTGAGCAGCTTTTCATGTGCTTCTTGGCCATCTGTATGTCTTCTTTGGAGAAATGTCTATTTAGGTCTTCTGACCATTTTTGGGTTGGATTGTTTGTTTCTTTAATATTGAGCTGCATGAGCTGTTTATATATTTTGGAGATTAATCCTTTGTCCGTGGATTCGTTTGCAAATATTTTCTCCCGTTCTGAGGGTCGTCTTTTCGTCTTGTTTATGGCTTCCTTTGCTGTGCAAAAGCTGTGAAGTTTCATTAGGTCCCATTTGTTTATTTTTGTTTTTATTTCCATTACTCTAGGAGGTGGATCAAAAAAGATCTTGCTGTGATTTATGTCAAAGAGTGTTCTTCCTATGTTTTCCTCTAGGAGTTTTATAGTGTCTGGTTATACATTAGGTCTCGAATCCGTTTTGAGTTTATTTTTGTATATGGTGTTGGGGAGTGTTCTAAGTTCATTCTTTTACATGTAGCCGTCCAGTTTTCCCAGCACCACTTCTTGAAGAGGCTGTCTTTTCTCCATTGTATATCTTTGCCTCCTTTGTCATAGATTAGTTGACCATAGGTGCATGGGTTTATCTCTGGACTTTCTATCTTGTTCCATTGATCTGTGTTTCTGTTTTTGTGCCAGTACCATATTCTCTTGATTACTGTAGCTTTGTAATATAGTCTGAAGTCAAGGAGTCTGATTCCTCCAGCTCAGTTTTTTTCCCTCAAGACTGCTTTGGCTGTTCGGGGTCTTTTGTGTCTCCATACAGATTTTAAGATGATTTGTTCT
>NC_041217.1:52706084-52744402 GCF_002837175.3 Physeter macrocephalus
TAGTTCCTTTAGGTGTAAGGTTCGATTGTTTATTTGAGATTTTTCTTGTTTCTTGAGGTAGGTTTGTATAGCTATAAACTTCCCTCTTAGATCTTCTTTTGCTGTATCCCATAGGTTTTGGATCGTCGTGTTTTCATTGTCATTTGTCTCTATGTATTTTTTGACTTCCTCTTTGATTTCTTCAGTGATCTCTTGGTTATTTAGTAACGTATTGTTTAGCCTCCATGTATTTGTGTTTTTTACGCTTTTTTCCCTGTAATTCATTTCTTATCTCATAGCATTGTGGTCAGAAAAGATGCTTGATATGATTTCAATTTTCTTAAATTTACTGAGGCTCGATTTGTGACCCAAGATGTGATCTATCCTGGAGAATGTTAATGTTCCATGCGCACTTGAGATGAAAGTGTAATCTGCTGGTTTTGGATGGAATGTCCTATAAATATTAATTAAACCTATCTGGTCTATTGTATCATTTAAAGCTTCTGTTTCCTTATTTATTTTCATTTTGGATGATCTGTCCATTGGTGTAAGTGAGGTGTTAAAGTCCCCCACTATTATTGTGTTGCTGTCGATTTCCTCTGTTAGCAGTTGCCTTATGTATTGAGGTGCTCCTATGTTGGGTACATATATATTTATAATTGTTATATCTTCTTGGATTGATCCCTTGATCATTATGTAGTGTTCTTCCTTGTCTCTTGTAACATTCTTTATTTTAAAGTCTATTTTATCTGAGATGAGTATAGCTACTCCAGCTTTCTTTTGATTTCCATTTGCATGGAATATCTTTTGCCATCCCCTCACTTTCAGTCTGTATGTGTCCCTAGGTCTGAAGTGGGTCTCTTGTAGACAGCATATTTGTGGGTCTTGTTTTTGTATCCATTCAGCAAGCCTGTGTCTTTTGGTTGGAGCATTTAATCCATTCACATTTGAGGTAATTATGAATATGTATGTTCCTATGACCACTTTTTTAATTGTTTTGATTTGTTATTGTAGGTCTTTTCCTTCTCTTGTGTTTCCTGCCTAGAGAAATTTCTTTAGCATTTGTTGTAAAGCTGGTTTGGTGGTGCTGAATTCTCTTAGCCTTTGCTTGTCTGTAAAACTTTAGATTTTCCATCAAATCGGAATGAGATCCTTACTGGGTAGAGTAATCTTGGTTGTAGGTTCTTCTCTTTCATCACTTTAAGTATACCATGCCACTCCCTTCTGGCTTGTAGAGTTTCTGCTGAGAAATCACCTGTTAACCTTATGGTAGTTCCGTTGTATGTTATTTTTCGTTTTTCCCTTGCTGCTTTCAATAATTTTTCTTTGTCTTTAATTTTTGCCAATTTGATTACTATGTGTCTCAGCGTGTTTCTCCTTGGGTTTATCCTGTATGGGACTTGCTGTGCTTCCTGGACTTGGGTGGCTATTTCCTTTCGCACGTTAGGGAAGTTTTCAACTATAATCTCTTCAGATATTTTCTCTGGTCCTTTCTCTCTCTCTTCTCCTTCTGGAATCCCTATAATGCGAATGTTGTTGCGTTTAATGTTGTCCCAGAGGTCTCTGAGGCTGTCTTCATTTCTTTTCATTCTTTTTTCTTTATTCTGTTCTGCAGCAGTGAATTCCACCATTCTCTCTTCCAGGTCACTTATCCGTTCTTCTGCCCCAGTTTTTCTGCTATTGATTCCTTCTAGTGTAGTTTTCATTTCAGATATTGTATTGTTCATCTCTGTTTGTTTGTTCTTTAATTCTTCTAGGTCTTTGTTAAACATTTCTTGTATCTTCTTGATCTTTGCCTGCATTGTTTTTCTGAGGTCCTGGATCATCTTCACTATCATTATTCTGAATTCTTTTTCTGGAAGTTTGCCTGTCTCCACTTCATTTAGTTGTTTTTCTGGGGTTTTATCTTGTTTCTTCATCTGGTACATAGCCCTCTACCTTTTCATCTTGTCTGTCTTTCTGTGAATGTGGTTTTTGTTCCACAGGCTGCAGGATTGTAGTTCTTCTTGCTTCTGCTGTCTGCTCTCTGGTGGATGAGGCTATCTAAGAGGCTTGATGGGGGGGACTGGTGCTGGGTAGAGCTGACTGTTGCTCTGGTGGGCAGAGCTCAGTAAAACTTTAATCTGCTTGACTGCTGATGGTTGGGGTTGGCTTCCCTCCCTGTTGGTTGTTTGGCCTGAGGCGACCCAGTACTGGAGCCTACCTGGGCTCTTTCTTTGGTGGTGCTGATGGCAGACTCTGGGTGGGCTCAAACCAAGGAGTACTTCCCAGAACTTCTGCTGCCAGTGTCCTTGTCCCCATGGTGAGCCACAGCCACCCCCCACCTCTGCAGGAGACCCTCCAACACTAGCAGGTAGGTCTGGTTCAGTCTCCTATGGGGTCACTGCTCCTTCCCCTGGGTTCTGATGTGCACACTACTTTGTGTGTGCCCTCCAGGAGTGGAGTCTCTGTTTCCCTCAGTCCTGTTGAAGTCCTGCAGTCAGTTCCCACTAGCCTTCAAAGTCTGATTCTCTAGGAATTCGTCCTCCTGTTGCCGGACCCCCAGGTTGGGAAGCCTGTCTTGGGGCTCAGAACCTTCACTCCAGTGTACTTCTGTGGTACAAGTGTTCTCCAGTCTGTGAGTCACCCACCCAGCAGTTATGGGATTTGATTTTACTGTGATTGCACCCCTCCTACCATCTCATTGTGGCTTCTCCTCTGTCTTTGGATGTGGGATATCTCTTTTGGTGAGTTCCAGTATCTTCCTGTCGATGATTGTCCAGCAGCTAGTTTTGATTCTGGTGTTCTTGCCAGAGGGAGTGAGCTGTGCTCTTTCATTTTTAAAAGATTACAATTAAAATGAACAATAATTAGGAGAGCAGTAGTCCTTGCCAAAATGGGAGGGGTTTCAAAATTTATGATAATGCCTGAAAGTAAAGTCAAACAAACAAACATGAGGGAGGAATCTCAGTTCAGAGATCCCTGCTCAGTCAAAGCAGGGACTCTATCTGATTATTTTGTATCCCTACTGTAGTAGTGTGGTGAACAGGAGATTAAAGAAGGCCATTCTTTATTTAGTCATTCTTTGTCAATGCTGAGTAAATATTTATTGAGCAAGTGTTGTAAGTCAGGCACAGTGCTCAGTGTTGGTACCAACTTGTGTGAGATGTGGTCTCTGCTCTTCTGGTTCTCCCAGTCTGGCAGGAGAGGCAAATGTGTGAATAGCTAACCACAGTTCATTACTCAATAGTGTGTACAGAGTGTTCTGGAGGCACACAGGAGGGAGAGGTTGGGTTGAGGATAATGATATCACAGAACAAGTCACATTCAAGCTTGGCTGGCCTGTCACCCATTATTTATAAATCAAGATATTGGTCCTCTAGTCAAGGTCATGAGCCAGACACTGTGCCAGATGCTGAGGATATTGAGATGAACATGACATACTCCCTGCTCTCAGAAACAGGGATTTATAGAAGACAGATACATATACAGATGATTAAAATTCAACAAGGAGAGCTGTGAATGGCATGCTGCAGAGGGAGAAGGAGACACAGAAAAGGAGAGCCTCACTTGGGCTGGGGAAGAAAAGGCCAGCAAAGACCACATGGGAGTGACCCTTGCGCTTAGGATGGGGCCTAGGAATTTAGTAAGCCAATAGTGGGTGGATTGGGGTCTGGTTTCAGGCAGAGGAACCTGATCTATGAAAATCCTGGGGCATGATAGAGAATAGAATTCTTAGGAAAAACGGTGTAGCATGTGACAGAAGGTGAAGTTGGAAAGCATATGAGAGAAGGTGGAGCAGGATTTGGGACATCTGATGGGTAATGGAGAATCATTCAGGAGGGAGTGTATTAGTTAAAACACTTAGCTGCAAGAAACAGAGACCCAACTACAGTGACATAGATCTAGGCACCTAAAAGAAACCAGGCAAGTATTGCCGGGCTGGCGTAACAGCTGTAAAAAGTCCTCAGAGGTCCTGGCTGAGTCTGTTTTTGGCCGTGCTGCACCTGGCTTTCTTCTTGAAGGTCCTGCATGGTTCAAGGCAGCTGTTGGAGCATCAGCCATTGTTTCTGCACTGAAGAAGGCAGAGAAGCGAACGAGGGCACCTGCCCTATGCCTTTGAAGTAATCATGATATCGTAATTATTAGCTTCTAAGTTCCTAACAGAAAGACACCCTGTCATAGAATACATACATTTGATCAGTGGTGAGAAATACTATTATTGCACTGTTTTTTAGGAATAAAGGAACCCAATTTTTAAAGAGTATTTTTTCTTACTATAAATGTGAAGTTGCCGGCTGCATGCATGACAGAATGGATTCCTAAGTTGCTTCCTACTTAACGGAATAAGTGCCTTGTCATCACTGGGTTTGCATAACCTGACACGTGGATCGGATTTCAGGATGTACATGAAATGAGTACTGCGGCAAAATGAAAAACTCCTTTAAAAAAAATGAGTTTATCAAGTCTTAATGCCAGTCTGGATTTTGCATTCTGTTAACCTGGCTTCGAGATATTTTTGTCATCTGGGGAACCTGCTTCCTGAGTCCTGTTGAAGCAGAAAGGGGCAGCAGAGAAATCAGTTGGAAAGTCAGCAGCCTGGTTTGCTTCCTTCTAATAGAAGTGGTTGTACCATATAAATATGCTGAAAGGAAATGAATGTTGAAATTAATACCTTTTATTTATTTAAACCTAAAAATTATTAGAAAAAATTAAAATAACATGATTTAGATTTCTACTTGTCAGTTTTAGCTTAGTTATACAGATGTTGCAAAGTAGATATAATATTTGTGGGTTTTGTTGTTGTTCTAAAATCTGACAAGCAAATGTAGAGTGTGTTATTTAATGCAGTCCTGCTTTCGATGAGGCTTGTTTCCCACAAGATATCCTGTGTGTTTATAGAAAAGCAGATGCTCCAATGGGTTTTGGTGGTTTATTTTAATATGTTTATCCTTTGGAGTTAGAGTTTCTAAGGAAAACCATTTCATTTCTTGTTAAAAGAAAGGGGAACTTAATGCCGTTTGACCAAATTTTGATTTTTAGAGTTAGAGATCTAATGTTTTTTTGTTTTATTTAAAAAATATTGCCTGCATAAATTTTTTTTTTCCTATTTGTTGCAAAGAATGAGGTCTAAGCTGACTGATAGTTTTCATGCCCTTGACCTTTAAAAATATGTTACCAAATTAATTGAAGCAATACTATTTTTCTGTAAAGGATAGTTTAAGTCCTGTCAAGGGGCCTGGCTAACTAGTTTTATTTACTGTATATGAAATCTATTCTTGTTTCTCATTAATATTTGATATTTTTTCCCTATGACGAAAGACGGTAAAACAGCAGAGCTAAGGGCTTCTCTCTGAAAGAAGAGATACACCATCAAAATACCATCACTCTGGTATTTTGATGCATTCTGTGTTTAAGATAAAGAACAGCGTCTAGTGCTTAACGAGTAACTAGTACTTCTTTTCTCTTGTTTATAAGTGAAAAGAGGAATCATAAAGTTTTATAGGATCTCCCTCTGCAAGGGAACCAATGACGATAAAGCTACAGTTCTGTTCTAAATCTATTATGTGTGTTGTTTTTATATTGTGGTAAATTTAGCCTATTGATTTCGTTGTTACAGCCCTATTTTATAAGATAAACTCTGAAGGAAGTGGCCTCAATTGAGAAGTGTTAGCTGTTCTCTAAAGGTTACGATGTATACCATGGCCTAGTGTCAAACAGAAAGTGTGTGTGTGTGTGTGTGTGTGTGTGTGTGTGTGTGTGTGTGGTGTGTGTCTGAATCTCGAGGTGCTTTATGCGTAGGATTACAGTTCATTCTTACCGACAAAACTTAGTGGCTCATCTGGTCCATCTCCTCATTTTTTTGGTTTTTTTTTTGCCCTACGCCGGCCTCTCACTGCTGTGGCCTCTCCCGTTGCGGAGCACAGGCTCCGGACGTGCAGGCTCAGCGGCCATGGCTCACAGGCCCAGCCTCTCGGCAGCATGTGGGATCTTCCCGGACCGGGGCACGAACCCGCGTCCCCTGCATCGGCAGGCGAACTCGCAACCACTGCGCCACCAGGGAAGCCCGGTCCATCTCCTGTTGATCCCAGTCCTAATCATTCTCTCCCTGTGTGGAAGGTGTCATTTGGTAAGAGCTAATTGTTCAGAAGTAATGGGTCTGACTTCATCAAGGAACAGTTGTTACCTTTGTGGTCATCTATGACCCCAGACCACATCCTTGACCACATTATGGGACAGCTGTCTAGTGCAAATGTGCTGACACCAGACTGCTCTTTCCTCTCAGGTGTATTTGCTCTCTTGAAGTCACAGCTCACTGAGCTCTTTTCCTTTTTAGTTATTTTTTAAATTATTTTTTCTGTCTGTGTTCTATTTTGGATATTTTCTATTGCTGTGTCTTCAAGTTACCCTCTATGAATCTCATCCAGTGCATTTTTTAAAAATAAATTTATTTATTTATTATTTACTTTTTGGCTGCTTTAGGTCTTCGTTGCTGCATGCAGCTTTCTCTAGTTGCAGCGAGCTGGGGCTACTCTTCGTTGCGGTGCACGGGCTTCTCATGGCGGTGGCTTTTCTTGTTGAGGAGCTCGAGCTCTAGGCGCGCAGGCTTCAGTAGTTGTGGCAGGTGGGCTCACTAGTTGTGGCACACGGACTTAGTTGCTCCGCGGCATGTGGGATCTTCCCGGACCACGGCTCGAACCCGTGTCCCCCCTGCATTGGCAGGCGGATTCTTAACCACTGCGCCCCCAGGGAAGCCCCCTCATCCAGTGCATTTTTCACCTTAGACGTTGTGGTTTTCCTCTCTAGGAGTTTGATTTGGGCCTTTTTTTAATATCTTCCTTGTGTCTAATTTCTCGAACATATGGAATACAATTATAATATCTCTTAGTGTCCTTGTCTGTTCATGCTAACATCTGCGTTGGTTCTGGGTCCATTTCAATTGATAGCTTTTTTCTTCCTCGTGGATTGTATCTTCCTGATTCTATCTATGCCTAATAATGTTTGAATGAAGGCTAGACATCCATTATTTTACCTTTTGGAGTGCTGGATATATTTGTATTCCCTCAAATTATTCTTGAGCTGTTTTTCTGGAACATAGTTAAGTTACCTGGAAACAGTCTGATTTTGAGGAGTCTTGCTTTCAAGATTTACAGGGTGGTACCAGAGCAATGTCTGGTCTTAGTTAAGTTACTGAAGCAAGACTCTCTGAGTCCTTTTCCAGTGCCCTATGAATCTTGAGGTTTTCTCCTTGGGCTGATGGGAGCAGATTTTTGGCCGTGTTTGACTGCCTGGTACTGTTACCTCCAATCCTTTCAGTTAATGTGTTCCCGGGCTAAGGTAGAGTCCTCATGTACCTGTGCTGATCAGTACCGTGTTGAGTCCGGAAGGGTGAGCACTGACAGATTTGTAGATTTCCCACTGTGCAGTTTTTTCCTCTCTGACGTTCTGACCTGGGAGGTCTAGCCCTTTTGGTTTCCTTCTACAATCAACTTCATCATCTTGTCTCAAGGAATCCAGCAGGTTTCCCTCTTCTTGCACCATAACTCTCTTCAGTAAACTGGGGCCATCTTTTTGTTCTTTTCCCATCTCTCAGTGATCCTGTTCTTCGTCTCCTAATGTTCAGTGTCATGAAAACTTTTTTTTTCATATTTTTCATATACTTTGTCCAGGTTTTTTATTGTTTCATGTGGAAGGGTAGATCCAATTCTTATTACTCCATCTGGGCTGGTAGGTGGAGTTTCTCTATCTAAATTCTTAATGCCATCCCCTGTTCAGAGCCCATCTGAACTTAGTGTTTTTTCTCTCCTCTTGATAATGGAGTTATGTTAGTAGTGGTATAAGTTTAAGATATAGGTCCCACCATGGAAAACTACACAGCATCCCCAAGAAGTCCCAATTCCATGCTGCCTAGTGGACTTCTCTTCCTTTTGTGGATTCCTAAACAGGTTTACAGGGAGTGCCAAGAGGATGGCCAAGTCTCTGCCTGTTGATGGTGACTCAGCATGGAGTGGACATTCTGAAAAAGAGCAGAATGAGGTGGTCATTTCTAAGCAAATATGTTTATTATTCCCCACAGACTCTTTTTAAAACGTTCAAGAATGAGATTGTAAGTTGCCGTACTTTTAGTCTCTCTGTGTGCCAGTCTTGACCTTATAGGTGCTGAAGATACAGGGTGAGTGAAAAGCAGATGTCCTAGTCCATGGGAAGCTCTGTCTATGGGAGAAACAAATACGCAGATAGGAAATTATAATAAAATGTGATAAGCTGTGGCTTTTCTATTTAAAGACCTAGGCAACAGAGACAGTTTCTGTCATTCCTTGCACCATTTTAACATGAGCTGAACAATACCATCCTGGTGCTTTTATGTACTTTGGATTTCTTGGTGAAAACAAAGTTCTCTATTTTATCATTTATCAACAAACCATCAAAGAGCAAAAAACTGTTTTAAACATTTCTTCTTACCAAGACTGTTTCTGGTGACACTTTTTATCAATTTACTAATTTGTAGTCATCTATGTAGAATTTGCTGTTTGTTTATATAATTTTTCAGATTGGTGACGAGTTTTATTCTGTTTACCATGTGGAGCATTTCTAAGCCTTGATCTTTCAATATGTATTCCCTTTGGAAGCAATTCTAGTGGAAAAAAATAGAATTGTCTCTTTTTATTAAATCTCTTCTATTTTCTATAAAACAACTGTGAGATGTTGGGTTTTCATTGGTATTTTAACCTGTGCTTTAAGAAGCAGAATTATTTCTGTAAAAATACATTACAGAAGCATTGCTATTCTCCAGGATATTATTAAATGAAATAGTTTCTTTTCCAGGTATATTTGAAAAAGTACATGAGTATACCTAGCTTTTAATTTTCTTTGTTTTGTCTTTTGATACCAAAACAAACAAACAAACAAAATAGTACTTCTCAAAGCTTGGTTTTCAAAGCACACATAATCCACAATATACATTTTTCAGTAGCCTTGTCTTACATTGCACATGAAGGAAGAAACACTGGACCTATTTAGCTCTGATCCTTTTCTTGGTAGCAATCTATGTATATCGTCATTTCTCTTAAAGAAACCTAATTATTAACCTAATTTAGTAGACTCTAATAAAGAATTGATTTGGGAGAAACAAAATAAAGTAATCCAATAGTACAGTCATTGTAGAACCAAAAATTTAACATAGATTTATTAGAACATTTGGCCACTTTTAAATTGCTTCCAAAATTGACCGATTTTGAATTTTTTCACAATAGTCAATGGAAATCCTAGAGAAAACAGCTCAAATTTTGGCAACTACAAGGAAATGAGGGTTGGCTCCTCTTTCTGCCTGGTAATTTATCTTATCTTTTGAAGAATAAACTCATAAGGGTAAATTTGGCAGTTTTTATAAATGCAATACAGCCTTAATCCTAGGATGACTTAGTAATTAGCAATTTTAAGTGTGTAGGGTGTATGCACCCACTCTATCCAGGGTAAGCATTCCTTATTGAAGACTACAGAATCCTTTCCTAAGCATAGTATAGTACAAGTAATATTCCTCCAAAACTAACTTCTGTGCAGTATGTATAAATTAAGAGCTGGTTAATAAGCAACTCTTGATGGCCTATCTTGTATTAGCCATAAACTGAGCAGACCTGTTGCTGACTATATTGTTCGCCCTACATAGTAAAATACTGTGGGAAAAAGTACTGTCATTGATCCCCTCCAGATAGATGGCTGTGATTGTGATATTACATAAACGAGCAGAATGCTGTGGGGTTGCAAAGAGGAAGTCCACTGTTTTGGTGACTGTTGGGCACTCCTCCTTGTCAAGAGGAGCCCAGAAAGAAGGATCACCCATGAGCTGTATAGAGACATCACCCACATGAAGGAAACCAGTCCTCCTGATGTAGGGGAGCTTATATAGAGGAATGATAGATATGGAGCTCAAGTAAACTTGATCTGGAGCAAAGCTATCCAGAAGAGTGTTAAGGAAAAGCAAAAGATTCTTCAGGCTGCCCCGAATTCTGTCACCGTAGGCATTCCTTGTTTGTGTGGTGTGGAAGGAACCTCTGCTTGCCCGATGTGGCTTTTTCTAGCCGCACTGGCCCACATGGATTGCCTTCAAGATCATTTGCTCCTGAGTCAAAATAAGAGGGAGGGCATTCAACTTAGGAAACCTTAAGATGGGTGTAACACTGGTAGAACTCTGGTTATTATGGCTGGGATCACTTAGAGAGAGCATCAGTGGTGAAAACACCTGGATTCTCTTCTTTTGGGGTTAAAACTTCTTAATGAGCTATTGGGGGGTATGAAAGCTCCAGGCATGTCTCTATCATATGAATACCATGCTCGAATATCGTGCTGTGCTCGAATGCTCTGCTGGGTGAGGGTCTTTGGTGAGGCTTAATTGTCATTTCTGTTGTATTTTATATTTGTTTCTCTTTGTGAGAGGATTTGGTGATTTATCTCTTGGGCAATGAAAGAGGAAACATCCTAATGAAAGGTTCTTTCTTAAATTTGTATTGGAAAAATACCTAAAATTATAACATCTTAATTTTCATAGTTTAGAATCCTTACATGGAATTGTAGTAGTTTAGAACTGGAAGGGACCTAAGCGATTATCTGATTGGACTCTTATTTTACAGATAAGAGATTGAGTCCCCCAGACGGTAAGTGACTTGTCCAAGGCCACACGTCTAGAGACTAAGCCAAGACAGAACCTGACTTCTGACTTCTAGACCCATGCCCCTTCCTCAGTGGGGTGTAATTCGCAGTTTCTGTTTACTTGTTGCTGAGGTCTGCCACCTCTGAGAGTCTGTCTACCCTGGAGTAGGTGCACATTGCTGAATGAGAAACTTGGATGTGTGTCCTATTGTGGCTGCAGTTGGAGCTCTGACTATATGAACGCATCACCACCCCTTGTTTTGTCTCCTGCTCCTCCTCTTATCCTAAGAGTCCTGCCTTCCTGTAGCATTTAATGGGGAGTCCTGGGACCTTGCAAGAAAGCACTTACTCCTGTGCCCTCGCCCGAGGCTCTGCTTCCTCTTCCGCGCTCCCAGGTGGCAAAATGACATCCTCACCCTGAAGCTCGGCCTCTTTCCACCTGATCAGCAGCCTGGTATGCATCTGTAGCCTCAGGAGACATTTATTTTAGTGAAGAAAACAAACTTGGAGACCAGGGCATCTATAATCAGTGGTTCGGTTGTAAGTGAGAACTTGGTAAGAGAGCTCTATTCATGTTTTGTTGAGAGCTGGATGTGTGAGGCTGTCAGTGAAACCTGAATTTTTTTTAGTGTAGGTTAATGACTTTCCTGGAGGCAAGTGAACAATTAATGTTTTCTTGACCATACAGAGATTTCAGCTGAAGAGAGAGATTAAAAAAAATTCTTCTGCTTCTTAGAACACATTATATTTATTTTTTTATAATAAAATCTGACCTTAAGCTTAAAAATAAGTTTGTCAGAAACCAGTCCTGTTTTCCCTTGAGTTAACTTCAAACCTCAAATGCATTGCGAACTGCAAAGTGACTGCTGTGGAGCCAGCCTTAGAGGCTGATGCAGTGAATCGTAAAGAATCCATTTATAAACAGCCTCCCATTCCGGCTGTTTCCAGGACTATAACAGTATTTCTCTATCAGGCCCAGGATAATTTTATCTTTCTAACATGGTACAGTACCAGCCTAATAGGCAGTAGTTTCCTGTATGAGACTTGTATTTAGGATGGATTAGTAATTCTTCTAGTTTATTCATCAGATTTTTATCAGATATATTCTTTGTATCGCATATCGTGCTAGGTTCTGGGAGATGACTAAGAAATGGCCTTTTTCTAGGAAGAGAAAAGACAAATAAAATTACGCCAATATACTGAGTACAGTTTTGTGGCATATGCAAAGTATTATAGCTGCACAGGGCCAGATGTTAAATCTGCCCAGAGCCAAGGAAGACTACACGGAAGAGACTACACAGAAGACAGCACATTAGAAGAAAGAGAAAGAACTAGCTGGGCAAGGCCGAGGGGAAGGGGCCTTCTAAGGAGAGGGAACAGCATGTACAAAGCACTGGCTGCTTGATAGAGCGTGGGGTGGTCTGTCAATACTGAGTTCAGTCTGATTGCTTCTGTGGCAGCTTGCTTGGGGGAAATAAAGCCAGTATTTGCTTTGCTGGTTGGGCTGAGCTGTACCTAGTTAGTTTAAACTTCAGCCTCTACCCAGCAGGAACTGTTGGAGGCTTTTCAGAAAGGGAGTGAAATCAGATTCTTGTTTGTGGAAAATATTTCAGTAGCTGACTAGTAAATAACGAAGGGTGTGTCTGCTGGAAGTCAGGGCGCAGGTGGAGAAGCATTTATAACAGAAGGTGTAGGGTATGTGTTAAGAAGCAGGTAGTGGCTGCGATGTCAGAACCAGTTTGGATAATGTTTTAGAGGGAAATCTGGAAATCAGTAAAGCAAGGAACTTAGAAGAGGTGAACTTGAGAGACTAGGTTAATGTTGATGGCATTGATTACGGGAGGGCATAATCTCTGTGATTGTTGAGGTTGTAATTAAGGTTGTTTTCTGAGATTCCTGCATTCATAGCTAACCTGTGACCCTCCTTGGCATAGCTCTTGTGCTGTTTGTACTGTCATCGTCAGTTGTTCCCCTGGACCATAAACTGCTTGAGGTCAGGGACCAGTTTCACTTTGTTGTTGCTGTTGTTACTGCAGCACCTGGTACAGTTTGGTGTGGTGTATAGTAGGTGCTTGGTAAGTACTTGGATGTTTTGATGGATGCATCAGCCACCTGCATAAGGAATTCCTCTCTTGAATTCTTCCTTTTCCCAAGATTGTTGTTTCTTGTCAGAAACAAGGCTAGCTAGTTCTAAAAGTCAGTTATAATTTTCAGTGTATGAGCCAGTTTCTCTGGACTTGCATTTTCCAGAAACTGCCCAGCCTTCTTAGATCTGACTGTTTCCTTGTTGACAACTCACTAGAGTTCTTATTGTTTAGAGATTACATGATAAAGTGGAGATATATATGTATATATATAGGGGCCCAGGACAGACAGCCCCAAAATATGCCTCAATTGATTATTTTGATTATTTTGAATTAGAGTTCCTTAAGAAGCAGCCAATGCAAGAGGGACACTCTGACCCTCCTCTCTGTTCCCCTGAAAGCAGGAAATAAATCTGTCATGTGAAAGGTACACTCTGGACATCTGAAGGTAGAAGGATACCCCTTATTGCCAGATACACGGAATTTGGGGCCAAGAGTCCTGTATAAACAAACCTATTACTTCTTTAATTTACTACCCCAAGCCCAAACTCTGTTTAGATTCTTCACTAAGTAAGCATCCAAAGCCTACGTTTCTTTGTCCTGTTGATTCCTCATAAATTTATGTTTCTTTGTCTGAAAAGTATAAAAACTGCCTGCTTTGGCTACATTGTAGGTCCTATTTCCGTGAGACCTCATGCACATGAATTAAAATTTGTTTCTCTTCTGTTAATCTGTATTGTGTCAATTTTATTATTAGTCTAGCCACAAGAGCTCAAGAAAGGTGGGGTGGGGGGGTGGATTTCCTTCTCCCTGAAACATACATGTGTGAATATATACATATATATTTTTTTCATCATTAAGGTTGGCTACTTGAACCTATGACTCTGTGATATAAACTAATTCTTTTCTAGATTTGTTTATTTGGGAGTTTTTTTAAAAAACAGTCTTGTGTTTATGGTCTTCAGTTAAATACACTTATAATTGCTGTAGGGGGTTCCCATGACATGGCCACAGCTGGAGGTCTGGTGGGCTTTTGTAAATGGCATTTGGAAGAATGATTAGTTTGCCAAAGCATTAGCGGTCTTTTGTATTGTTTCCATCTGTTTTTTGTCTAAAGAGACAAGTGATGGAATTTTATTTATTTAACGAACTTTGTTTGAGTTAGCTAATTTTCCCACTGTCCAGAATTCTGAGAGGAGTCATGAGCATTTATTGCAAGGAATTACTCTATCCAATTCTTGCTTGGCAGGGCAGAGGCAGGGGTATCACTTTTATGGCGATCAAACACCTGATATTTTGATCTTTTCTGTGACTAAATTTTAAGAATTTGTGTACTTGCTTGATTCTGGTATAAGGCTATATATTTTTTTAAGTTATTTTATTTAATTATAGTTGATTTACAATGTGTTAATCTCTACTGTACAGCAGAGTGATTCAGTTATATATATAGGCATTCTTCTTCAGATTCTTTTCTATTATGGTTTATCACAGGATATTGAATATAGTTCCCTGTGTTATACAGTACGACCTTGTTGTTTATCCACCTTATATATAATAGTTTGTATCTGCTAATCCCAAACTCCCAATCCATACCCCTCACCCCCCTACCCCTTGGCAAGGGCCATATTTTTAAACTACAATCACCAGTTGGATAAATTGGCTCTATTTTTGGTTTGTTGTCTAAAGAAGGGAAAAATAGATATATTTACATTTCAAAAGTTTTCTCATTGAGAGCCTGTTCTGTGCCCAGCTCTTGCATTACTTTCTCTTATTTCACATTCACACCAACCCTGCTTGAGCACTATTGTTATCCTCACTTTACTGTTCAGAACAATGTTTCAGAGAGCTTACGAAATCTACAAAACTCCCTTAGCAGTTAGTTATCAGAGGTTGTTTCAAACCCAAGTCATCATCCATGAGGGAGAAGCTTATCTCAGAAGCTTCTGAGAAGCTGGAAGACTTCACCTCCCTTGGAAGAGGTGGCAGTTGTGCTGTGAAAATCAACCAGAGGGGGACATTTCAACTCTTTCTTGGTAACCATGTAAATCATAAATTAATTATGGTAACTGGTATATTAGGACTGCGCATTTTAAGAAATCAACAGTCTTTTGTCTTCTCTCTGTCATTGTGATGTAGGGTCATGTAAGCACTGGTGAGCTGCTCGCTTGTTGGCAGACATAGGAGCAGTTTTACTCCCTTTGCTGTTTGAAAACTCATGATAATTTTTGCACTCTCATCGTGAGATGGATGAGTTCAGAAAACGGTTTTGAGAATATCTGTATTAAACCAAAGCATAAGCGATTTCACCTTCAGTAAATTTAATTCCTGGCCTCGGCTTTAGGCCACAGAAATCTTAAATGAGATATTTTGTTGCACGCTAATAACCTCAGGGATTTTACCTGCTGCTGCTGTGGTCTTTTCAGAAGGATTCTCCCATTGCAAAGGATGCCTAAATATGATGAATGGCAAGAAGTATCCGGAGTATTTCTGAGTGTTTAAACCCATCTGAGGTTTATTAATTTTCCGGATATGCATTAACATGGTTCCGTGAACAGGCACAAGGCCTAGAGAGCAGGATTGGGAAGGTTTCCAGGGGCTCTGAACTTACGTCAAGCAAAACTGGCGCGCTAGGCAGCTAAGTCACCTGAACAGGGTAAAGACTTTGAAAGTGCTTTATTTCACTGCATAATGTTTGTAAATTTTATCCAATTAATTTACAGCTGCAGGGCTCATGAGGCTGAAATTAAAGTTTTGTAAAGTTTCGATAAGGAGGCAGCCAAACAAGTTTGATTAGCTGTGGGTGCTTTGTAAATGAGTTGGCAGTCGTGCAAAAATCAAAAGGTTTGAATTTCAGGAGGCGTATTGGCTTTGCAGTGCCCATTTGATTAACCGTGGAAAGTGTGTGTTTTCCACCTGTCATGTCAGGCATCTTTTCTATCTCTTGTGTCTTCTCCAAGCTAACCTCTAACATTGAAAGATGCATCTTTTATGGTTAAGTCTCACCAGCCCAGTGTTCTCAGAAAGCCTGTTTTATTAGTGGAAATCAGTGTTCCCACTGATTTCTTTCTTTCTATACTCTTGCCTGGTGCTCTTTAATCTTTCTTTTCAAGTTGTGGGCATTTTAAGAAGGTCTTTCTTGCTCTAAAGGTTGAGGTGGCAGATGTCCCTTTACTTGGAGTTCAGGTCAGTCAGTGGCTGGAGGATCACAGATAAGGAGACACAACACAGGTTTTCACATACAGTGATGTTAAATAGGCAGAAGTCTTCAAAATAACATTGATCACTGGTAAATATTAGTATTATTTTAGTGAAACATTGCTGTAAACCTCAGCAGGAAAATTTCACATGACTAAACAGGATTTAGTAGCCTATTTAAAAAGTCATATTGGAGGCTGTCTCTGGAGAGGAAAGGAGGACACAAGAACTGGGGAAGGACATAGAGAAGGCTTCAACTGTGTCTGTATTATTTTATGTCACGGGGAAAAAGGTTTCAAGCGAATATGGAAGGTGAATATAAATTGGTTGTGGTACATGGGACATTGTTACATTATTGTCTTTGCTGGTGTTTTTCAAACTGTCTCTAGTGAAAGACCATTTTTTCCTTTCACTTCCAATCTATCACGGACCAGTATGCAGACCTTTTGAGCCGTGACTAGCCTTCAGCTCTTGCTATATGTGCCACTTACCATGTAAGTTCAACGAGACCCAGCTAGTACCTTAAGACAAGCCCATGGATGGTGTATGTGGATGTGTCAACCTTGTGAAGTTGTTATAAAAGTTTCTAAACAATTATTCTTTATTTCAGTTCTTATCTCAGTAGACCCATAACTGTGTTCCTAGTCAATGGCACACTCTAGGCTTTGTATGCCAGAAATATTTCATAATAAAAGTGTTTAAATCATTTTGGAAATATTTATGTGTTCCAAATATTTCCCATTAGCTCATTTACCTATTCTGTGTGTTTGACCCAAAAGCAGGTCATTCTTTTATTCCGCAAGTTTGTCTTGATCTTGGAGCTGTGATAGGTGCTCCTAAAAATGCGGGGATGAATAGACATTGTTCCTGCCTTTGAGAATTTGCTGTGTAATGAAGACAGCTTAATTATCATTATTATTTTTTTTTTGGAGCACTCGTTTTGCCTGAGGCTTTATCTTAGGTAGTGAGTATTCAAAGATGTGTAAGTCAGACTTTTTTTTTCAAAGAGTTTCCATTTTATAGTAGAGATAGATTCAGTATTTTGTGTGCCATACAGGTGTATACACTAAACGCTATGGAAACCCTGAAAACAGTCACAATTTGTAATTGGACAGGTTGGAAGTTTTTTTTTTTTTTTTTGCAGTACGCAGGCCTCTCACTGTTGCAGCCTCTCCCATTGCGGAGCGCAGGCTCCGGACGCGCAGGCCCAGCAGCCATCCTCACGGGCTCAGCCGCTCTGCGGCATGTGGGATCTTCCCGGACCGGGGCACAAACCCGTGTCCCCAGCATCGGCAGGCAGACTCTCAACCACTGCGCCACCAGGGAAGCCCAGGTTGTAAGTTTTAATAGGGGAGAGACTTATTTGAACTGGGTCTTCCTGAAGAATGAGTAAGGATTTTTCAAACTGACAAACGGATAAAGTCCAAGGAACAACATGAGCAAACTTGGAGAGATGTGGCAGACCACAGCTTGATAAGAAGTGATCAGTGATTGGCAGATGGGTGTGATTCTAGAATGCACCAAGGCAGGTGAGGTTAGAAAGGTAGGATGGGGCAAGATGGTATAGGGCCTGGAATTTCAGGCTAAGAAATTTACTTTTTTTTCTTGATCGCATGAGACAATTTTAAAGCATGACCAGATTTGTGGGTAGGGATCAGATAATATAAAGAGTAGGTTATTCAAAGGAGAGGCTAGGGGAGGGGAGACTAGTTAGGAGGTTGTTAAAATAGTCTGAGTGAGGGACTTCCCTGCTGGCGCAGTGGATAAGACTCCTCGCTTCCAATGCGGGGGGCCCAGGTTCGATCGCTGGTCAGGGAGCTAGATCCCACATGCATGCCTCAACTAAGAGCCCACGTACTGCAACTAAGGAACCCGCAAGCCGCAACTAAGGAGCCCACGCACCACAACTAAGGAGCCTCCCAACCCAACTAAGGAGCCCGCCTGCTGCAACTAAGACCTGGCACAACCAAATAAATAAATAAATAAAATAGTCTTAGTGAGAGGTGATAAAGACCTGGCTCTGGGAATTTAGAGGAGGGAATCAACCTAAGGACCGTATCTGAGGTGAAAGTAAAGGCGTGGAATGCAGTAGGAGAGAGGCTAGGTGAGGGTCAGGAGCTCCTTCACATAGATAAACTGATTCACAGAGGGACACGATTTCCCATGGATGAAAATACAAATGATTTTTTCAGCAGAGAGGAGAGGGGATAGAAGTGTCACTTTCAATGGTCTTGGTATTCTCAAAATAATTGAGGTTACTTCAGGAATGGGAGAAGCAGTATAAAAATTGAAATAGAGGACAATGGACAAAATACAGATTTGCCCTAGAGAATGTAATAGGGATTTCTTTATTATATAGCAGCTAGGATCTTTGACTTTCATTTTCTGATATAGATCTTTAGCTCTCACTTTTGACTTCCACATGTTCATTCATTCTTCAGTATTTATTGAAGGCTACCTTGTGAGAAGCATTGGATTATGAGCTGGGCATATAAATGTAAGATGTAAGCCCTGCCTTTAGGGAGCTCACAGGATAAATATGGGGACAGCAATATGGTCTGGGCAAGTAGGCTCACAGGAGAGATGGCTAATCTTGCTAATAAGACTGAGGACCATGAAAGGCATTGGAAGAGATGAGTTTTGAAAATAGTCTTAAGAGATGAGTTCATGTTAGGTGAAAAGAAGTAAGAGGGACTTTTCAAGAAGACGGGAGTGTAGAGGTTAGAGGGAGAAGTAGGCAAGACCCAGATTCCTGTAGACCCAGTATGACATGTGGGAATTTATGCTCGGGTGAGGAAGAACCTTTGAAACATTAAAGTGGAGGAGTTAACTGAACAAATTAAGGCTTAGATAGAGTATGCTGGCCACTGTGGAGAGCGGGGTATAAGTTCTACCCTGCAAGGGCAGAATCAGGGAGACCAGCTGCAAGACACTACAGTATCTCAAGTGAGAAATGATCAGGATCTGAACTAGGTAGGCAGCATCGAGGATAGAATAAGGAGTTAATGTGAGAAAGAGAAGGAGAATTGACAGGACATAGAGGTTGATTCAGGTCAGAAAGTGAGAGAGAGGGAAAGGAGTATGAGATGACACAAGTTCGATCTTGAGCTATGTAAGTGGTGGGACCACCACTAAGAGCCTGGGGCAATCATATTGAGGAGAAAGACGATGAGTTCCGCTTTAGACACTGTATGGGACACCTGGAGCTGTCTGCAAGAAGCTAAATATTCATGTGCAGAGAGAGGACTGTGGAGAAATTGAAGCCAGCAAGGTTTTGGTGGGAAGCTGGGGAATCACCAACATGTAGGAATAGGTAGTTTAAACTGATAATGGAGGAGTTTTCACAGGCGGAGCTAAGGGAATGTCAAACAACATCATACTGCTCCATCCTTTAATTAAAATTTATAGGGAATTGACCTCAGAAGACAAAAGAAGCCAATTTAAGTGCAACTGCTGGTGTTGATCTTTGGCTTATCTACTAGGAGGAGTGCAAAGCTACTAAAGGAGAAAAGGGGGGACTGTACAGTTAGAGAAATTTTTTAAAATGTAAGCATGAGGACTTCCCTGGTGGCTCAGTGGTCAAGAATCCGCCTGCCAATGCAAGGGACGTGGGTTTGATCCCTGGTCCGGGAAGATCCCACATGCTGCAGAACAACTAAGTCCGTGCGCCACAGCTACTGAGCCTGCACTCTAGAGCTCGCAAGCTACAACTACTGAGATCGTGTGCCACAGCTACTGAAGCCTGCGTGCCTAGAGTCCGTGCTCCACAACAAGAGAAGCCACCGCAGTAAGAAGCCCGCGCACCACAAGGAAGAGTAGCCCCCGCTCCCGCAACTAGAGGAAGCCTGCGCGCAGCAGCGAAGACCCAATGCAGCCAAAAACAAACAAATAAATAAATAAATTTATTTTTTTAAAGTAAGCATGAAATAATTTGAGAACAGGAACAATATATTAACATATTTACACATAAAATATCATTATGAAAATTATATAAGCCATATTTTTAAAATATGAAAAGATACAGCTATAAACTAAGCATTTAGGTACTATGATGATTTAGAGTAAGTTAAAAATACTGCAAGTAGCATTTAATCAGGGAAATTCCTTGCTAGTTTGTAGAATGTGTGGGTGGGTATTGGCAGAGATTTAAGGAGCCCACTTTGTTTCAGGTCTTGTGTTGGAAGAGGTAGGGATAAATAGGCAGAGTCCAGTAATATTTTTAACAGTTTTTAAAGGATAATACCCTGTCTTCATTAAACCATTGATATGAATGTGATACTGTTACATTTGTTCCTGTTTGTTGATGTTAGCCCTTAATTGGAAGATATAGAGATATACTGGCATTGCAATTTTTAAAATATTTATTTATTTGATTTCACCAGGTCTTAGTCTCAAAAGGAGGACTCCTTAGTTGTGGCTTGTGGGCTCTTTAGTTGCAGCTTGCGGGCTCTTTAGTTGCAGCTTTCCGGCTCCTTAGTTGCAGCACGTATGCTCCTTAGTTGCAGCCGGCGGGCTCCTTGGTTGCGGCCGGCGGCCTCCTTTAGTTGCGGCATACGGGCTCCTTAGTTGTGGCATGCAAACTCTTAGTGTGGCATGCACGTAGGATCTAGTTCCCTGACCAGGGATCGAACCCAGGCCCCCTGCATTGGGAGCACGGAGTCTTATCCACTGTGCCACCAGGGAAGTCCCTGCAATTATTTTTTTTTTTCACAGTCGGTCTTATCTTTGGCTGCCTCTGAATAGAAGTATAATTCTAAGCAGAACCAACCCTAGCATCTCAAGAAGTAGTTGACAGGACGTCACGTTGTAAGCTTCTTAATCCATAAAAAATGTCTAAATGTATATAGAATGGATAACAACAAGGTTCTACTGTATAGCACAGGGAACTACATTCAGTATTCTGTGACATATCGTAATGGAAAAGAATATTTAAAAAGAATATATATATATCTGAATCACTTTGTTGTACAGTAGAAATTGACATTGTAAATCAACTATATTTCAACTAAAAAAATCAAAATGTTATTAGTGACATATTCATTGAAATAAGTTTTATCAATTTATCTGGTTTTTGGAAGAGACTGAAACTTAATAATTCCTTTGCTTCAGCATAGTGTTCTACAGTGTAAGTTAAATAGTACTTTTTATTGATCTTGTTTTATTTTGTTTTCTCAATGATAATATCTGTAAGGCTTCATGGGGGAAAAAAAAGGTACACAGAGACTAGAAGTGTTCTGTGTATAACATTGTAAGCCAAGGAGGTTTGAGTACCTGTGGATCCTCCTCTGTGGATTCAGAGTCAGCCTCTCAGAGGGTCAGTGTCTGAGGTTACTCACAAACACAAGAAATCAAAGTCCAAGGAAAGAGGATGCAGCAGAGCTGACCTGTTCACAGTCCAGTGGGTAGGTGTCCTCTGTCTTGGGAGGGTGGGCACAACCTTGAACTTTGTTTTTTTTTACTAGTTTTTTTGTTTGTTTGTTTGGCTGTGCTGAGTCTTAGTTGCGGCGTTTGGGCTCTTCATTGCAGCATGTGAACTCTTAGTTGCAGCATGCATGCGGGATCTAGTTCCCCGATCAGGGTTCGAACCCCGGCCCCCTGCATTGGGAGCACAGAGTCTTACCCACTGGACCACCAGGGAAGTTCCACAACCTTGAACTTTGAACCAGACTCCTAGGTGTGCTTGTTAGTCCCTTGAGCCAGGCTTGTCCCGTCCTCAGGGGCAGTGGGGAAGTGAAGGTTGCAGGCAGATTTGTGGAGACAGTGAGTGTTAATATAGGATTGACGCTGGCAGTGCTTGTCAGTGTAGTGCTTGCCCAGCGGAGAAGTCTGCAGACATTTGAGTCACTCATAAGTGGGGTGACTTTACTCATCACACTGGCAGGTATGGCAGCTCACACTTGACAAGTGCCTTCTGATTTCTTCAGTACCAACCTGAGTTTTCATGTAAATGAACTCTCTGTTAATCAACATTTCTGCACTGTGTGTTGAGGGTCTACAAAAAGGTTATGCTAATCTAAACAGTTAGGAAGGATGACATGTTAGGTAAATGTAACCTAGTGCATCCCAAAATTGAAGACAAATTTATGACTTTTTTTATTAACTGGAGAAAAACTCCAGCTTTTCTATTCTATTGGCATGAAAAATTACAAGCTGCTTATCTGTGTTGGACTGTCCATAAATACGTACCAAACATTGTGCTGTTAATGGTTATTTAATGATTTAATCAGAAAGGGCTGGCTTTAGATTTCTGATGAGGTAATGAGAATTGGCATTTAACAAGTTAATTGGACCTGGAAAGAGCTATTAAAGAAAGTCTTTCATGAAACTCTTGAAGATGCTTCAGTCTGAAGAACTTATTAAATTATGCTGAGGGTGTTTTTCCTTTCACTTTAAACCACCCATTAGGATCATCTAATCAACTTTCTGAATGTTCCTGCAGATGAAATTATTATTAACATCATAATTGTTGGAATTTATATTTTTTATATTTTTTCCCTCCAGTTGTCGGTAAATCAGTGTTTAATAGACAATAGCTTTTCATAGCCTCACAGGAACCAAACCAGAATCACTTTTAGGTTTTCTTTACATCTTTTGGGTTTAAAGCTTTATTATTGTGGATACTGGTGACAGTTTTTAGTGCTCGTTTTCAGTAATTGCTCCATTGTTTCTTAGAGGCATGTTCTGTTCTTTTGAACAGACAGCTTTGCTGTAGTCATGTGTTGCATGTAGATCAGTTTATTGCCACAGAGAGGCAGATGGGGAGATGACGTGGTCGAATTTTGCTAGCCCTTTACCAATAACTCAGAGAAAGCTGTTTATTTCACAGCCAGCCGTAGGACAGAATAATTGTTTGTGTCAAAATAAAGATCAAATTGAATGTTATTCTGAGGAAATAATTTGCCTTTTTGATCCAAGGATATTAATAATAAGAACTACTTTTTGCTGAAGTCTTAAGTACTTGTTTTGGACCTAGATTCATAGTTTAAGGCTCTGTCAACACTTTTTCGAGACACTTTACCAAGCAGTGAATGATGAATATGGATTCTCTTTCACATCAATGAAGAGCTTGAAAAGTAGTTTATCAGACATTTTGATAAGCGAAGGCTTGGTGCCACCTTGTTTGTTTAGAGACTGTTGGCCAGTGAGGGTCTGAGGGCAGTGTCCGTCTCCAGAGCATCACAGCACACGAACTGTGTGGTTACCGCCTTTTGTTCTCAACACACTAGTCCCGCAAAACCCGACAGGCTAAATCTGTTAGTAGAAAATTGTTGTCGATCTCCAGTATTATTTGAAGACTGGGACTGGTTGGAAGAGGTTGGCTGGAATTCCACTTTTCTTTACTCAGAGACTGCCTGGAAATAGTTTGGCAAATGGCATTTTAGTTATTTTTGGAACTTTTTTCAATATTTTAACGTTTTTATGTATAAGAGTTATGCGTATGTGTTTATGTTTTAATCAAAGGGTTCAAGTTCAAATGTGTGTGTATACACACACATACCTGTCTTTATGTAATAATGTTTCTAAAAAGTTGGGTATAATAAATTTTTTATAATTTAAAAACTATTTTAATAGGGCAAGGGAACCTGTTTAAAGAAATACAGTGTTATATTCTAAGTGATGAACACAGTTTTGTTTCTTAATGTGAAATTCAGAAAAATATAGATAAAATAAGTCACTCAACATGAAAATTTTTCTAATATTTTGTTATCAGCATATAATTATTTTGTAAATGGCATACAGAATATTCCAGGGCAATTTGTGTTTTTTTGTTTTTTGTTTTGTTTGTTTGTTTTTTGTGGGTTTTTTTTTTTGCTGTATGCGGGCCTCTCACTGCTGTGGCCTTTCCCTCGCGGAGCACAGGCTCCGGACGCGCAGGCCCAGCGGCCATGGCTCACGGGCCCAGCCGCTCCGCGGCATGTGGGATCCTCCTGGACCGGGGCACGAACCCGTGTCCCCTGCATCGGCAGGCAGACTCTCAACCACTGCGCCACCAGGGAAGCCCTTCCAGGACAATTTGAAAAGAGATATTTTAAAAAGAAAATAATAGCTCCTTATTTATTAGTTTTTAAGATTTGAATGTTCAAACAGTGGGCTCTAAGTTCACAAAATAGAAAGTATTTTCTTTTAAAGTCTATGGTTGGTGTTTCTGGATCTTCATGAACTCTCTTAAGATGGTAAGTTCTCGAATGTGCAGGATACCTGGAAGAACTCAAGTCATGCATACAATGCTTTTAACTTAGGACTTTCTTAGGTTGGCAGTGAGCGAATATTTGAGATATGCTTATTGGCATGCAATAAGCAAATGAATATGAACACTAGTAGTTTGAGAATTAATCCCGTCTTCTTTCTTGTTCTTGATTTACAACTTTGCACTGAATTATATTGTCTGTTTGGATACGTGTGTAGATATAGTTTTCCCCCAATTGCTTATTATTTTTTGAGGGCATATATTTGTAACTTATTCATATTTTTGATACAAATAAAATATTAAAACGAGTCTAATGGTAATTTAGAAAAAAATAGACACAGGAAGGAAAAACAAGATTATAACAAAAAGAAACAAAATTATAAGGATGGTGGAAAAACAAGTAGGTATAACTTAATGCCAATCGGTGTCTATAAAATGTAATAGAAACTAAAATTCTGATTCCATATAATTGCAATCACAGAAGCATACTTGAAAAATAAATAAGTTCTTAAGGAAAGCCAACTAGACTTAGGCTTGTCTCCAAGGAAGGTCAGTGCAGGTGCCTAAGAAGGTGAGCTAGGTCTCGGACACCAAATATTTTTTCACTTCATATTAATATGCTAGGTCAGGAGGTGGATGGTCAAGTCTGATTTGGGCAGGAAGTGGGAGAGATGTGTGACTGCATCCCGTGGAGTGGCATAGCCCCCCCGGTGGGAAGTACTGGTTGGAACTGGGGTGTGGTGCAGGGGGAGTTGGATTTGAAGGTTGGAAGAAAGGAGTGATGGGAATTAGACATGTCTGTTTGAGAACCCTGGAGTTATAAAGACCTGTTGCTTCTCCAGCCAACTCTGGTCAGGCCAGTAGAGTTTGCACAGGCACACTGGCAACATGGGGGGCCTTTCTTACATGGAGAGAACCGTGGCCTGGGAAAAGTGGAGAGGCTCCCCTGGGGCCCAGTGTGAGCTGGCTTGGAACCATTTCGGCAGGCCTGGTGCTTGCTGTGCCCTTCCTGCCTTTGTTAACCCTTCAGAGGGTCGAACTCACCCAGAGTGCAGCTCACTACAGGGAATCACTATAATTTACACCCCCTCCCAACTTCTGCTCAGTGCTTTGCACAAATTAGGAAAACAATGGGTTTAAAGGAAATGGGTTGAAATGAATTCTGTTCCTGGGGAGAAAACAGAAGAAGATCAGAATGATGTTTCTTTGTTTGAAAAACTATCTTTTCGTATGTTTTATAAATTTCCCACATATTTAAGAACTCAAGAAATGAATACTTTGTAATGCAAGAACATTTAACTGGCCCAGTAGGGCAACTTTAAATTGTATATCTATGCTTGGTACTTATGAAACTCCTTAGAGTCCTGGATTATGCATGAGAAAATGGATTGAAAACATACAAATCAAAGACTTGGATAAAAAGTGTTCATGCAGTAGCAGAGAGCCCATCTTTTTCTTGCCTTTGATAAGATGGGCAGGTCATGTGGCAGTTATTATAAGTGTCTCTTCTCATAAACTGTGTTTGTTGTCATGTAATTGGAAGTACGGTTTAGACAATAAACACTTGCAAGAGCCATGAATCCTTTGTTCAACAAAAGCTGGTTCTGGTATCTTTTTCATATACGTTGTTTTCTCAGGCCAGTAGACTCTTATTAGCTTATTTGGAGACTGAGGCTCTGGTTTACAGCGTATTCTAGTTGGGTCTTTGTGGTCCTGCTTCAGAGTACTCGTATTAATCAGAGTATCTAGAAAGCATTCCCATAAATGCAGTGGACTGAGGTTGCCTGATTTCCTCAAAGATTGTTCCTGTTTAAAGGATTGAGATCTCAGATCTTCATTCTTCCCGCTGTCATAATTTTCTGAGTGCTGAGGCATTGCAGACCTTGTCTCTCTGTTTATTCAGTTACACATTTTGCCAGCAAAGAGGCCTTGACCAGGGGGTAATAAGAGGCCATCTCCATCGAGCTTCTGCTAAGTCCTCTGGCAAGGCCAGTTAAGGGTTTACTGTTTCAGATTGTCTATTCTCTTTGCTCAGAGTTTGCTGATTGAAGAAAGCAAGCTCTAGACACAAAGCAGCTCTAGACGCTTGAGCCAATAGAAATAAGCATGAGTGTATATATATATTCTACATTATTTTTTAACATTTTGGGGTGTTTTTTTATACAGAAGATGCTTCCGCTTACTTTTCATTTGTAGAGAAGGTGGTGTTTGATATCCACAAGTTTTGCTTAGTCAATCGTCACAGCATTGCCTTTCTAGTATTCATATAGAAAAATATTTTATAATTTTCACTAAGTTTGGGGAAATACTACTATAATCATGGTTTGATAGAAGGTGTCTATCTTTGAATGTTTAGCTTATTTAAAAGGGGTCTTAATGGTGGTCCGGATGTATGAAAATAACAATAGGGTTGAAGTTGATGTTTCAGGTCATTTCTCCCTCAGAGCTGGTTCCCCAAGGCTCTGTTATTGGCTTGATTGATCTGACTGGTGATTTTGGTCTCACCGTATGCCCTTCCCTGTGTCTCTTGCTGGTGAACTGCCAGTGTGACAGTCATTAGCCCAGGCATCTAGGTTTCTGGGCAGTCTTCTCCAAATCTTTAGGCATGATTTGTCTTCTCAGTCTGTGTTCTCAGAGAACCTTGTGCTTACCTTACCATCTTACAATTATGTTTGCATGTCTGACTCCTTTACGTATTGTAGGGCACTGTGTCTTAATCATCTCTGTACTTGTAGTGCCTAGCAGAGCATCTGGCATAAAGTATAAGTTCAATAAGTATTTGTTAAATGAACTATTAAATAGCTAAAGCCTAAGAAAGATTAAGAGATACTAAGTGACTGTGGGGTACTTCCTACTTCTCATACCTATGTTTTTAGTTTTTTTTCTTCCTGTTAAGGACAGGCATGTCAAGTTGTGTTTGTGCTAGCCACCGGGAAGCCCATGGTGTACAGAGAGACAGACAAGGAATCAAATTACAGTCCTGTGCATCAGTGATAGGATAATGTGTACCAGGGGGCTTTAGAAGGCCAGAGGAGGACTGAGAGACCAGAAAAGGCTGTTTGGAGAGGGTGGTGCCCGAGTAGAAGAGGATCATTGGCTGTAGTGTGGAGAAGCCGTTATTGGGGGGAGGGGTCTCACCAATAAGGCGCTTCCTGCATACACCCAAGGCCAAAGAAGAGAAAGGTCTAACCAAGGCAGGGAGTGGGGTACTGCAAGGAGGAGCCAGAGTGGGGGTGGGATACATATACTCAGTCGATTTTGGTGCTGATTAGAGGTGAAAAATGGGAACCGTGGTATGTGTTCGGTGCGCTATGTTAACAAATTTCTGGTATTTCTCGGGGGATACTTAGACTTGAAGAAATGCGGTGTGGCTCATGTGGTGTATGACTTTAAAGCTCCAAGGGACAGCCAGAAATAGCTCTGTAAGTTTTGTTTTGGACAAGAAAAAACAGTTACTCTGGACCTTTATGTACCTGCCTGAGCCATGAAGGGTGATTCTTTGAACTCAGACAAACCAGAGATCTGAAAGTATGGAAAGTTACAGACTGTGGAAGGGAAAACCCTCTCTAGAGGATCGACCTGGGGAAGCCCAAGTATCCAGACATATACTCTTTAAGTCACAGTTACGCAGATGTTAAGTGGTGCAGTGCTGTGCAGTGAGCAGAAACGCCTATGTTCCGGCCTTCACTGTGCCATTTCTTACCACGTAAGCTTAGGAACATTACGTAGCATATTGAAGCCTGCTTAGGACCAATGGCTGTGACCCCGGCATGGAGTCAGTGTGGGGATTAGATTGGAGATTAAAGGATGTGGCGTATGGAAAGCCCCAGCTCAGAGCCTGGCGTCTGAGTCCCTTTCTCTTTCTTTCTTAGTTGCATTATAAGGTTATCACCAGCCTTCGTGGTAGTATTTTTCCTGTGGCCAGAAACAGCGTGACTGTTAAAACCCCTGTGTACTCCTAGGGGTCTCTGTCTCCCAGGCAGTTGCCCCTGTGATGGGGGCTGGAGTAGTCTCTGCTGTGAGAATACAGCTCCTCCCCAGTGGGAACCGACCTGTTGGAAGCTCCCTTCCTTGTGGTCAAATGGGTTTTGGTGTTTTGACGGTCCTGCCCCTGTCCTGATGGGGAACGTATGTTGGGTGACAGGGCACACACCACACATACTTTACATAAACCAGATATTTGTATAGATTGTGTGTTTCTTCTTTTTTAAAAAGTTTGGGGTGGGGGAGGAGGAGAAAATGGCAGTAAATGAGACTTATTTACGTTTTAAATGAATCCAAATAGTCACAGGGTCTTCTGATAACATTTTAGAACTTTATCCTCATGCTGATATAATTTCTGTTGGAATTTAAAAAATAAACTAGCAAATTGTTGCTCAAAGATACTGTTTTCTAGTGTTAGAAACTTCAAATTTTTAATGTACAGGGTTTTTTCCCCAAAAAGTAGGAATGTGTTTATTCCTGGTTCTCCAGTGGTTTCCTCTTATCTGATGGGTCTTGGATAATTTTAAACAGCAGCTTAGGTTGGCACTGGGCCATGTAAGGATTTTGAAGTTATTTCAACATTTTCTCTTTTGGAAAAAAATAAACATTTAAAATGACTGCAACCCCAAAAAAGTAAGATGAACTCCACAGTTATGCAGTTTAATTAATCACATTTTATCATAAGTAAAGTATAATAGTACACACATGGCCTTTCATCTAAATTGATCTTTTATGCTTAAAGTAAGATTTGAATAAATCACATGCATAATTAGGACAGAATTTTGTATACCATAGATGAGTAATGACTGTATATGCTTTTAAAGAAAAAAATGTATTAAATGATTAGAGGAAGTATCCAGGTATCTCTGTTTCTGTGATTATTACCAGCTTTGCCGGTGATGAACAGTGATAACTTGGTTAAAACACCTGTTTTCTTCTCTGTTTGGTCTTCCATGCCCTATAGAAAGGTTACAGGTATTATGAACATTGATGTTTATATAAATATCCCTTGAGATTAAAGATGGAAAGTAGCATTTGAAACACAAAATTAATATTCCTGATGCAGAGTTAGCACCAAGCTAATTACTCATGCCTGCTGCCAGTATATCTCACTCGGTGAGCACATGCTTTTCCAGGAATTATTAGGATTTCTACTGAAGCTACAGTCATACACAGAGCTTTGTCTAAATCACTCAAGTATGTGTTCAAAAAGAGCTGCCTGTCAGTGTGCAATGGAAATGCCAAAGTACAAATCACTAGCATACTCTCCTTGACCACTGGAGAAAACAACCACAGCCAAATTAAAAGCACATTTTCCCAGTGTGAAGCCAGAACTGATTTTAGTTCTTGGCTGACGTCAGGGTTTTCTTCAGAAAGAGCACGCATCCTCTCTGTTTCCCCAGTGCCCATTTAATGACCAACTTGTAGCTGTTGCTGAGGGGCTAGAAAAGAAGAGCCTCTTGTATGTGATTAACTTTTTTTTTTCTAGAACTGGTTTCTCTTTCTTTTAGGACACATTCAGTGCTCATGCAAAAAAAGGCTTGTGTGTTGGTCAGTTTTGCAGTTTGTATGCATTTTTCTAAAATTTTTAAACTTTAATATTTTATCAATCTGCAGTTTAAGCCTTGATTTGAAACAGTTTTACCTTTTCTTTGATGGGAAAATAATTCCTTATCCAATGGTAGATGGAACAGTAGACTCTCTGAGTGCAACTCCTACAGGACCAAGGGGAAAAAACAGACTAGATTTTTTCTAGTCTCAGCCACTGGGAATTGGAAATAAAAAATTTTCCCTACCCACATTTCTCCCAATCTCCCTATACGAACATCACCAAAAGAAAAAAAAAGTCTACTAATCCAGAGTTAGGTATTCAATAGCAGCACCATAGAAACTCTGAGAGATTTGGAGGATGAGACAATGTATATATGGGTGACTGGCATTTGGAGTGGGAGCAGGTGGTGAGTAAAAGTCTATCATCGTGTCTGCTCATCTCCTGGACTCCTCAACGCCTTTACTACTACGGAAGATGAAGGGGCATTTTCTACCAGAGGCTTTGGTTGAATAGTCATAAGCCTGTTTTCATGGGTGTACAAACGATGTGAACATCATGATCAGGTGAAGTGGGAATGTTTTTGGAAGCTGATAACTTCAATGATCTTCCGTGAAAGTTTTATGAAGATTGGAAATATTCCTTTCTGGAGGCCTTAAAGGAACAGTTTAAGTGATTTGGGGCAGTTTAAGTGATTACAACTAGAAATATGGATGAGTTGGATATACATCCTTTCTAAAATAATAATTCTCTGGATCAAATATTTACAATTAAAATACATACTAGGAAATATAGTATCATATTATTTATGGACATGGAGAATGTAACGCCCAGTGCCTGATGTTTAGTTATAGGAGAAAGGAATGTACTAGGGAAATACAATCTTTATGCACTGAAATTTCAAATAAGTTCAGGTAATTACCCACACAGTCGTCCAAGGATTCAAAAACCTCTGAAACTAACAATGTGGTTAAAGCTCTTCTGGACATAGCATATATGTATGTAGTATGAATGCACACAGACATATAGATTTGTTAACCAAAACTTCAGAAATAGAGACCTGACTGCAATAAAGAGGCGCGTATTTGGGGTTTGCTAGGACTATAGCCCAAGAGACAAAGATTTAAGAAGCACATGAATATAGACTACAAAATGGAAGAAGCTTATCAAGGCAAAAACTGCAAGGCCACAATTAGTTATGTAAGTTGTTTGTCAAGAATTATAATTGGAGCTGGCAAGAAGTAAGGGTGCTTGTTAAACAAGGATTGGTTGGGGTCTGAAATGGTTGCATAGTTACAAGAGGGCGACCTTGAAACCATAAAGTTGCAGTTGCCGGATGTTGTTCCAGGTATGGTTGGCTTGATACAGTTCAGAGAAAATTCAGGTTCCCAGTGGCCCAGGGACATGTCTGAGAACGGATCCTCAGTGGCCACCCGACTCCATTTTTGTATGCCTGAACTACGCTTGCCTCATTATAATTTCAATTTGTCATCATATTCATAAAATAAATAAACATGTGACTCCTTCCTGTAGAAATTATAAGCTTTTCTGAAATTATTAAAATGGGATGCAATGTAGGAAGTATGTTATGGCCTATACAAAGCTAATTTTTCAAAACATTTTGTGATGTCGTACTCAAAACAGAAATGGGCAACCATCAGTCTCCTCAGACTTACCTCTTGGGTAAAATAAAATTTTAACTAGATTACTTTGTGAAATTTCTCTCATTCCTCTCAACTTTTCAGAACTCCTGAAGAGTACATGTGTGTGCATGTATATTTATGTGCTTTTACATGGGTTACATTCCTGTGGCATTTCTGGGCTTTGTCAGATGTGCATTTGCTGCTGAAAATGTGCATGGCCCCTCCCTTAGATAGGGACAGTCTGCATTGGAGGTTTCAGAAATTGGCAGCTCATGTACCAAAAGGATCCATAGAGGAACAAGAGTATGGCATTAGTTAGAAAGTCAGTGTATGAAACAGATTAGAAATGATACTTTATTTTTTAAGTTTAAATTTAAACATTTACTTGCTGTAAGTCTAGTCAGAGTTGGGAGTCTGTTTTGATTAACATTTGGAGGGGCTCCAGTTTAAATCATCATGTGGAATCCAGAGTGGACCTGATCATTGGTACTTTAACCTTGCAATCACAGCAATGTTGGAACTCGACTTTGCCAAAATGAGGGGGTTTTTTTGTTTGTTTTACATGTTAAAAATTAAAATCAAGATGTACAAGCAGGCACAGTCATGTCATATTTGTAGGTAGAGTTGCTGTGTCAGTGGGTAAAAGTAGTTTGTATAGAACCCTTTGCTTGTTTAGAGAAAAGTGTCATGGGTGCCACAGAAAACAACTACTATCTAAACTTTTTTCCCTTGCAACCTTTCTAAGAGCCTCTATCCTCAGATTTTTTTTCCTTGCCATTGTTTCAAAAGGAGAAAAGCAACTGTCGAAGTCTAAAGGAGAAACCAGGAGCTCTTTCGTTTATTTACTCATTCAACAAATATTTATCGACTGATCAGTACATGCCAAATGTGCTAGAATCCAGGGATATAGAGATGATTAAGAAAGGCAACGCAACTGATGTTATGGAGCTTATATAGTCTAGTGTTGGAAAAAAGATATCGGACAAGTGATAAAAAGTAGCAAAAGATTCTAATTCCCTTAAAACAAGAATGGCAGGATGCATCTGGAAGTAGGCAAATGGACTTGTGGATTTGGTGGCAAGAATTTGAGGGTGCTTCTGGACAAAAGCTCTATTTGCTCTGAGATACAGGACAAGCATTCATCTGCTGGGAATTGCAGGCAGGGTAAATGGGGAGTTTGGGTTTGAGGAGAGTCAGAAAGACCTGAAATAGTCATGAGAGAATGGGGAGGCTAGAATTGCAAGACAAAATTTAGGGCTAGTTGAGAGTGGTGTCCATGAATGGATGGGGATGTGAGCTTCTCAGTCACGGGGTTTTCCTTTTCCCCAGGTCCACTGAAGGTCTGGATCGCGACAGGGGGAGACAGATATTCTTAGAAATTCTTACTCTTCATTCATATAAGGGTATTGATATTGAGGATCTCTCCATTTTCATTCAGTTATTATGTTCATTCTAGCAAATATGTGGAGGATTTATCCCTTTGTTAAAAACATTTGAGTCATAAGAAATTTTCAAGAGCTTATATGATCTTGAAGTTGGCAAAATGGTTAAAATTGACATTGTGTGCACCATAGAAAGCACTAACTCTTAAGAAAAAGACATCTTTCTAAGGTATTCTGGCTAGTGATCCCTTCTTTGGGAGCTGAGGATAAGGATATTTGCCTGTCTGAGAAATGTTACAAAAGTAGCTAATTTAAAATGAGATTAAATTAAAGAAGATATTTTAAAGATGCCTCATAAGTGTACATGCTCAATCAACTTTTCCTTCTTTCTTCACTTAGTTTTTCTTGATCTCTTTCCCTTTCATATAGATAGACAAAAAAGGTGTTTTATACAGTGTATTACATCAAGTTGTGCTATTCTGTGCTGAGCAGGTATTCCTAAGAGAGATCTCAAAAATGCTCAATTTTTCTTTTCAAATATTAATAGGAAATATTTTGCCATTGAGGATCTTACGTATTCCCTAACCCCATTTACCTTTAGTTTTAGTTCCACACGATTGGTTACTTTTCTCTGGATGTGCCCACAACCTCAGTCCCGGGGACGCTGATCCCAGTCTCATGGGTGGGAGTTGGCAAGCAGCTCTGGTAGGCTTTGCTTGGGGTCCTCACCAGAAAAATCTTGTCAGAGCTTGTCATTATTGCCTAAGCCAGTCGTAAACAAGATTTTCACCTCAAAGTACAGCTCTAGAGATCAGTGTATCGAGAGGAATTTTAGGTTGTGTTTAGTTGTTCCCATAGGTTGGAGTCTACTTAAAAGAAATCAATGATAACGCCTCTTAGGCTATATCTCTGATGTTTTTTGCTTTTTAAAAAAAGTAAGTTGCATTTATAATATATATATATATATATTTTTTTTTTTTTTTTTTTTTTTTTTTCTTTTCGGTACGCGGGCCTCTCACTGTTGTGGCCTCTCCCGTTGCGGAGCACAGGCTCCGGACGCGCAGGCTCAGCGGCCATGGCTCACGGGCCTAGCCGCTCCGCGGCATGTGGAATCTTCCCGGACCGGGGCACGAACCCATGTCCCCTGCATCGGCAGGCGGACTCTCAACCGCTGCGCCACCAGGGAAACCCAGTTGCATTTATATTATTCCTCTCCTTGTATTTGGCAATATCCTTAATGATTTTATACACAGAAACATATTCATATTTATTTATGTAAGATTAGGCCTTGTGTCAGCACACAGCTTTAATACACTTGCCATAACAGAATGTGATTAAAAGTTGATGGAACTGAGGAATTTTTGGATGCATTTTGGTTCTCTGTGTCGTGCTCCAAAGCTGTAAAAGTACTGAAGTACCTTTGCCTTTAAAACACATCTGCGCAAACTGTGTCATGTTTATAGGTAATAAGAGCAAAGAGGAGAGTGAAGAGAAGTGAGTGAATGATGCCGCTGGCACTGCTTCTAAGGTGTTCTGCAGCCCTAGGAGGGAAGGAGAGAAGCACCTCAGCCTCTACATGAAAGAAAACCCCATTTCCTTAGATGACCTTTTATAAACCTTCTCGGTAGTTCTGCTGTGTTTCATTTGTGCTGTATTTGAGTCTGTTATTATCAGCTCATCACAAGGTTTCCAACTCGGAGGTTGATTTGATTCCCAGAGCTGGAGTTTTTAAAGTATTTAATTCCTTTTGTTTGTCCTTGTCGTATTGTTGTTTCAGGGACTGAAGCATTTTACTGCCTTCCTCACTGTACTTTTTTGTAAATGTACAGTCCTCTCACGTCACTATTTTTGCCATTCAGCTTTCTTTCCAGGGTCTTCAGAGGTATGTGCGCAGTGACAAACGTCATGACATCCTCAAGGTATATATCTATTGCAAACTGACCTAAGCAAATTTATTTGTTATTGATTATTTGGAAATATGTCTGTAGCCTCCAGCAGTTAGATGTAAATGAGAACTGAAGGTCTTGTCACCTGTAGGCAGTTCCAGGCAGTGTGTTGTAATGAAAACAGGTCTCAGACGGGATCATGCACAAATATGAACATTTATTATCAGGCAGGCACAAAAATTGTCACACTGCCTGTTCTGTAAACTTCTTGAAGTTTGTCCTTTTAGTACTGTAACAAGCACCTTGCAATGACCATTCACCAGAGACAGATGCAGTGGTATTTTAGCTTCAGGACTCAGCTATTCAACCTAGTTGGTTGACAAAAGTCCATTCAGGTTCCAACGTATTCTTAAACAGAGGGGGCCTTTAAGAAGCATATGCTATATTGTACAGTGTCCATATAATTTATTGTCCAAGCCAGAATACTTTTGAGAACAAAAGGAGGAGCTATTAGTGATTATTCTGCGATAAGTGGTGTAAACCGGGACTCTACCACGCAAATTGGAACCTATGGTTATCCTAGCATTGGACAGGCTAGATTCTCATACCCTGCTCATGCAAAGCAAAGATACCTATTTACAAACTGTTTTTATCCATACACGTCTTAAGCACTCATTGTGTCCACCAAGGAAAAATTATTTCTATCATCTTTGATGCAAATTAACATACCTTTTAAGGATGACCAGAGACAAAGATATTTGAAACCGTTTTGTAGCTACTTCTGGCTCTGAGGCATAGTGAGTGTGTCAGATTGTAACTAACCACTTCTGGAGTAATTCCTCATTAAAGTACTTGAGATGTTAACTAATACCTTTTGGGTGTGAATTGAAACTCACTAAAACATATATCACACTGTGATACTTCTGTATTGAAGTACTTAAGAGTTACTATAGAAAGTGTAACAGTGCCTTTGCTGGAAGATAAAATTGGGTGGTTTTAAAAGAGAACATGCAGTATTCTTTAGTAAGTACAGCGTAAATATAGCTTAAGGCTGCATTGGGAGGAAAATACAGGTAGATGCAGCATTTAGCAACAATATGTACTCTCTTTTATGTATTCTTCTGGGTACTCTAATCAGAAAATATTAATGTGCATCTTTAGGGGTAAAATAGTGTACACTAAAGAATACAGATAGTCACTGATAATTTCTAATTACTTACTAGACTTTTTAAGTAAATAATTCAACAGTAGCACTATAGGATCAATAATCAGCCTGCTGAAGAATGAATAATGCAATTGATTTACATTCTTTTGTTGCCACTGATAGGGCGGTAACAATTTACCTTTCCTATATTCTGTAGGCATCTGAGAAGAAAGTATATCAAAACTTTAAGATGTCAAACTGTATTTTTCAAAAAATACATGAAAGTAAGATTCTCATACAAATACAAAGTGAGCATGTCATAAGTTCATTTGCCTAATGAGTGTGGCAAACAGCATGGCAAAGCTGATTTCCCCCAAATCCAGAGGCTAAGTATACATAAGCACTTACAGAATGCCGAAGTAAGCTTGTAAGATTAGTAAATTGGGTTATTATTTTATAGGGCAATGAAACTGTAATCGTTGGGGTTATCTTTCTACCACAGAACAATCATTTGCATCTCTATGGACAAAAATCTACAAGTTAACAAGTAACAGCAGTCTGGACCCTGATAAATAATAAATAGTAAGCCAAACAAAGGTGCAGTATCCTACACTGCTAAATAATCCTTGATTGGGCCTGAGATAGTGATCCAGTCTGACATTGAAAGGACACAAAGTTATCCTTATTTCCAAGTTTTTCATAATTTTTCCTAACAAAGGTTTTTGTTTAGTTTGACTTTGATTTATATTCAATTATGTGATTCTTAAGCAGATACCAAATTGTGACCTTTGTGTTTTGTCTGTTTTTTTGTTTGTTTATCTGTTTGGATCAAGGAGTGGAACTTGGAACCCAGTAAGAAAGGGCTAATAGTTTTGACTTAATCTGAAATGTAAGCAAGACCAGCTGTGTTACTGGTTTGGAGCTTTTATTCTGTATGAAGGGAGCTCTTCAAAAATCCAGGAGCTCAGTTTGGCCCTTAGGCCAACTTAAGAGAAGTACATCTATTTAAAAATTTTTCTCGCAAAGGGAAAGGTGTATTCAATTCTCAGCTGGCACACTAGTAATTAAGAGACAGAAGGTAGGAAAAAAAAAAAGTCCTATATTTAACTGTGCTTATAGCTTGTAAGAAATGTTATCTCTTTTGTAGCTCCCTGTCCTTACAGAGTTCACATTCTAGTTGAGAGATAGACAAGAAACATGGTAAAATAAAGGTGTGTGTTATGTAGTGAAAGAGTACACTGAACTTGGACATTAAGTTCAAGGTATCTTAAGGATTTCCCCCTTTGTGTGGCAAGAAGAAAAGAGTCCCTGATAATCTTTCCTTTTATAATAGTTCTCTTTCCTTCTAGATCCCCCAGCTTTCTTAAAGGACTTTTCCTACAAAGGTAAGGTTCTGCTAGGGCACTGACTTAAGAGTTGATGAAGAAAGTAAAAGATAATTTAAGGATTATTGCAGTTGTGTTTTCCTGTGCAGCACTAATATTCCAAATTGCCCCAAAAGGTCTGAAAAGGCCCTCTCCCAAACTCTATTTCCTTACTTGATCATTCCTTTCCTTATTCTACCTCTCTCATTCTTTTGTAATTATTTGGGCATTAAACTGCTCTGTGGTGAGTCATTAGAGATCACATTTGTTAGTGGAAATAATCAATAAACAATCTGTAATAGGAATAGAAAGGAGTTTTATTTGAGCCAAACTGAGGACCATACCCTGGAAAACACAGATTCAAGAAGCACTTGAATTGTGTTCCATGGGATTACAGAATGGGAGAGAATTTCAAAGGCAGAAACCACAAAGTTAGATAAATTGTTTGTCAAGAATTAGGATTGGAGCTGGCAAGAAGTAAGGGTGCTTGTTAAGCAAGGATTGGTTGGGGCCCGAAATGGTTGCATAGTTAGAAGGGGAGACCTTGAGACCATAACGTTGCAGCTGCTAGCAGATACTGTTTTGAGAACGGCTGGTGGTGTCCTTGAGTTTGAAACAGTTCAGAAAATTCATGTTCTCAGTGATGCAGGAGCATGTCTGAAATCACACCCACAATGGCCATTGGCTCCTTTTCTTTTTTTTCTAAAAATTTATTTATTTATTTATTTATTTTTGACTGTGTTGAGTCTTCGTTGCTGCACGCGGGCTTTCTCTAGTTGTGGCGAGCAGGGGCTACTTTTCGTTGTGGTGCGTGGGCTTCTCAGTGGTGGCTTCTCTTTGTTGCAGAGCACGGGCTCTAGGCACGCGGGCTTCAGTAGTTGTGGCACGTGGGCTTAGTCGTTGTGGCTTGTGGACTCTAGAGCGCAGGCTCAGTAGTTGTGGCACACGGGCTTAATTGCTCTGCAGCATGTGGGATCTTCCCGGCCCAGGGCTTGAACCCGTGTCTCCTGCATTGGCAGGCGGATTCTTAACCACTGCGCCACCAAGGAAGTCCCCCATTGGCTCCTTTTCTATGAAGCTTTCCTTGCACTCTCCAGTCTGGGTAATAAGCTTCTACACTTTTATGCTCCCATAGTGTCCTGATTCTCTCTCTCTCTCTCTCTCTCTCTCTCTCTCTCTCTCTCTTTTTTTTTTTTTTTTGGTACGCGGGGCTCTTACTGTTGTGGCCTCTCCCATTGCGGAGCACAGGCTCCGGACTCGCAGGCTCAGCGGCCATGGCTCACGGGCCCAGCAG
>NC_041217.1:52748814-52755220 GCF_002837175.3 Physeter macrocephalus
CCTGCATCGGCAGGCGGACTCTCAACCACTGCGCCACCAGGGAAGCCCTCTCTCTTTAATTAGAGTGCTTATCCCATGGTATTGAAATTGCCTGTTTACTTATCTGCCTCCCCTGGTATTCTTTTATTTTTCTGAGGCCAGGGACCCTATCTTATGAATTTTTTATAACTTTAGAAGCAAACATAGGTCTGACATAGAGAGTGCAATAAATATTAAATGAATGAGTGAAAGGCTAATTCAGTGGGACTTGAATGTCCGACTTGACAGATGGATGGACTTCATATACTCTCAAGGCTAAAGTGAACTGAATAGTATTGGAGGTGAGAGAATATCATAGTTGTAGGGTAGAGGGGAACCAGCTAAAAAAGAGTTCATTTTATTGTTGTTGTTAGAAATGAACTATGACTGTCTTAGGGGACACTGGGAATTGAGGGCATCTGGGTCTGTGTGGTATTTGAGTCATTAAGTCATTTCATTTCATTCCTTTTTTTTTTCTCCTTGTCTTCTAAGAGTGAAATTGGGATAACAATAGCCCAATAAGGAGTGTTTTGGGGAAAATATATTTGAATGGCTCAAATAAGAGTTGCCCAGATGCTTTACAGTAAAACAACAACAACAACAAAAAAAACTTACATTATCTCAAATTAAAAAAAAAAAGTGTGTGTGTATGTTTGTGAGTGTATCTCCTGCTTGTTTTATGGAGGACACTTAAAAGAAGCTGCCGAGATATACTTTTACTGGTCACTGGCAATATAGATTTTTATTTGAGCTAATTTTGAAACTTTAAAGAAGGGAAAACATTAGTTTTTGTTTTCATTTGACAAAACCATTATTTCCTTTTTTAAAATGAGAATATCACCAGAACAGGAAGGGAACACCAGGGCACGTGCAAAAGAGGTTTCTGCAGTAATTTTTGCCACAAAAAAATCTCTTTCTTCTCTCAGGCTAGTGGTGTTATTTTCCACTATTTTATGACCTTTTACTAGATGATGGGTATTCTGATTACAGCAAAAATGGATTCCTCCAGTCTCTCCTTTATTTTTTATTATTTTAAATTACTCAGTTTTGCATGTTGTGTTACATGTCGCCCAGAGGGCACGAGTTGGGTAAGGCAATCCCAGTCTTGGCTTAGTTGCTGGGCAGAGCCATATTACAGTCTGTTCTCCACACTGCTGCTTTGGAAAGTATTTATCTTTACACACTTAGCTCCCACAGTAGACTATAGTCTTCTTGAGGGACTTTGTGGCATTCAGTTTTGTACTCTTACTTGTTAGCACAGTTTTGGGCACTCGGTAGGCTCTAAAAGAATATTTGTTGTAAATGAAGAAGCATGCTAATTCATAGTTTAAAAAAAATCTTCAGTGAGAACCCCACTGCCTGTCGAATAAGGTCTGAGCTTTTTAGCTCGGCGTCAAGACCCAAAATGACATATCCAGTATTTTCTCTCTCACACAGCTTTCACCTGTGTCACCTGTATACTCCAGCCATACTGGGTTACCCCCCTGCCTTTTGCTCAAATGCCCTACACTTCTTTATTCTCTGATTTCTACCTTAGGTTCCCCAGGCTGATCTCACCTCTGAAATACTCGTCAAGGACTACTCCTCCTGATTCTCTGACTGGAAACAATGTTTCCTCATATCTACTTCCATATGGCAGTCAGCCTTGTTTTTTATCGGTTTGTTTATATAGTTTAGGTATTTCACTTAAGTCCTAGAGGATGAGGGCTGTCTTAGTCATCTGTGGATCTGTCCTTACCTGCCAATAAATAGTGTTACAATAAATACGTTTAATAAATGCAGACTCACTAGGAAGCATAGTATTATTTTCTGTTTTTACCTCGACCGAAGGGAAGACAAATCATTTATCTGCCTTGACCATGGCAAAAATTATAGGATGCTAGTGGAAGCAGTTCAAATAAAGGAGCCAAAAAGGGCAAGTGAGTGACATACTCTTGGCTTATTTTTTTAGTATTTTAGTCAATACCATTTATGGTCTTAAATTATTAGTTTATATAGTAATCAACCATACAGTAAAGTCTAAGATTTTGAAGTTTGTTTTAAACCCAGAAGAGTTACACTGAATCAAATTTGATTCTGCCCTGAATAAAAGGGGATCTATTAGAAAGACACTGAAAACCTAACCTAGTGTTTCTCTGCCCTGGGTGTTTTCAGTGTGGGTAAGTGGGTGGATTACACTGAAGAAACAAACACTGCTTGGCTGCATATGTAGGACATGAAGTCTCAGCTCAGTGGGAATTGTGAATGGACACAGCGGAACTAGAGATGGATTTGCTATTTTGCCTTTTGGTGTCTCTTTCTATGGTTTCATTCTTCTTTAATTGAATGAAAAGTAGGGAACTGAGACATTTTAATGGATGTATGTGTTTGTGTACATGTTTAAATCTGCCAGTGTGTCTCATACCACTTCTTATGCAAATGACCATATTGGCAAGGAATGGATGAATGAGATCATTGCTGGCTGAGACTTTATAATGACATTGCCAAAAGTATTTTCCATGAAAAACTAATCCTAAGTGATGGTAGGATTGGGTGGTATAACCCCTGGAGAGTCCCAGTGTATATTTGCATATTAAAGGATGAGAAGTTCTGCTCAAAAAAAATAACTTGTTTAACTTTATCCCTATGTTTCTTAAACTTGTATGATGGTAGAACACTTTTTTCACGTATCACTTATGTCTTAGTCAGCTTGGGCTACTATAACAAATTACCCTACACTGGGGAGCCGAAACAACAAATATTTATTTGTCACAGTTCTGGTGACTGAGAAGTCCAAAATCTAGGAGCTGGTGGATTCAGTGTCTGGTGAGGGCCCACTTCCTGGTTTGCAGATGGCTGCCTTCTTGCCATACCCTGACATGGTAGAGAAAGAGATTCTCTCTCTTGTGTCTCTTATAAAAGCACTAATCCCATTTAAGAAGGTTCCACCTTCATGACCTAATTGCCTCTCAAAGCCCCACTTCCAAGTACCATCACATTGGTGATTAGGACTTCACCACAGGAACTTAGCAGACACAGAAACATTTAGTCCATACTAACTTACTTTGGGAAATGCTGCTTTATTTTACTGTGGTTATTATACCTTTTAGGTGGATCATCTCACCAGTATTTTTCTGTTTGTCCTATTGTTTTTTGTTCCCCTGTCCCTCCTTTCCTGCCCTCCTTGGGTTAATTGAAAAAAAAAATTATTGAATATTATCCTTTGGCCTTCTGGCTATACCTCTGAATTCTTTTTTAGGGATTACAATACACATGCTTAAATGTTCACAGTTGTTAGTATTTGCATATTTCAAAAAACCTCACAATATGATGTTTTACTTTTTTGTTTAAATAGTTATATGTATTCTGAAGAAATATAGAGGGGGAAAAAATCTTTTATGTTTATCCACATAACTACCATTTCTGGTACTTTTCATTCTTTCATGAAATTTAAAGTTTCCATCTGATATCATTTTCCTTCAGCCTGAAGGACTTTCTTTAGCACTTCTTGTAGTTTGCAGGTCTGCGGGCAATGAACTCTCTTAGCTTTCTTTTATATGAAAATGTCTTTATTTTATTTCTATTCTTGAATAATATTTTTGCTAGATATAGAATTACGGGTGACAGGGTTTTCTTCCCCTCTCAACACGTTTTAGTTTTCTATTGTTGTTGTACCAAATTACCACAAACTTAGTGGCGTTGAACAATACAGATTTCTTTATCTTACAGTTCTAGAAGTCAAAAGTCCAAAATTGATCTCAGCAGACTAAAATCGAGGTGCCAGCAGGGGCTCTGTTCCTTCCGGAGGTTCTAAGGGAAGCTCTGCTTCCTTGCTTCTCCAACTTCTAGAGACTGCCTGCATTTCTAGACTCGTGGCCCCATCATCCAAGCCAGCAATGTCAGGCTGACGCTTTATCATTGCCATTTCTTTTTCTTTCTTGTTTGCCTCTTTCTTCCATTTATAAGGACACTTGTGATAATATTGGGACCAGCTAGATAATCCAGGATAATCTCCCCATTTTAGGGTCAGCTGATTAGCACCCTTAATTCTATCTGCAGCCTTAATTCTCTTTGCCACATAACATAGTCACTGGCTGTGGGGATTAGGATTTTAACATCTTTGGGGGACAATTATTTGCCTATCACAGCACTTTAAAGATATTGTTCCACTGCCTTCTACCCTCCACAGTTTCTAAGGAGAACTCAAAATAATTTTTTTTAAGATTTATTATTTATTAATTTAATTTATTTTTGGCTGCTTTGGGTCTTAGTTGCGGCACGTGGAATCTTCACTGAGGCATGCGGGATCTTTCGTTGCGGCGTGCGGGCTTCTTTCTAGTGGTAGCATGTGGGTTTTCTCTTCTCTAGTTGTGGCGTGCAGGCTCCAGAGCGCGTGGTCTCTGTATTTTGTGGCGCACAGGCTCTCTAGTTGAGGCACATGAGCTCAGTAGTTGTGGCTCACGGGCTTAGTTGCCCCTCAGCATGAGGGATCTTAGTTCTCTGACCAGGGATCGAATCCGCATCCCCTGCATTGTAAGGCGGATTCTTTACCACTGGACCACCAGGGAAGTCCCTCAAAATAATTTTATCAGCGTTTCCCTGTATGTATGTAATATGATTTTCTCTGGCTACTTCAAGATTTTCTCGTTCTGTTTGTTTTTTACCACCAGATGGAGTATGATAACTAAATGTGTGGGGGGGGTGTATTTATCCTACTTGTGGTTTGCTGAACTTCTTGAATATGTTTTCTTTTCTTTTCCCAAATTTACTAAAGTTTTGGTCATTGCGTTTTCAAGTAACATTTTCCACCCTATTCCCCTTTCTCTCTTTCTGCTCTTTCTCTGGACTCCAATTACACATGTTAGGCCTTCTGATATTTCCTCACAAGTCTTTGAGGCTTTTTAAAGTTTTTTTCAATCTTAGTCTCTCTGTTCTTTAGATTGGATGATTTTACCGACTTTTTTCTGTTATTTGTCACCCGCTATTAAGCTATCCAATAAATTTTTTATTAGAGATATTGAAGTTTTTAGTTTTAGAATTTCCATTTGATTCTTTCTGGTTTTTAAAAAATTAACTTTCTGATGATATTTCCTATTTGTTCATTTATAACAAGCATATTATCCTTTCTTTCCTTAGGCATAGTTATAAAAATATTCCTATCTAGTTATTGCATCATATAACTAGATAGGATTGGTATCATCTTCAGTTGGTCTCCACTGGTTGCATTTTGCCCTGGAGAATGGATCATCTATTCCTCTGTCTTCATATGTTGAGTAATTTTGAATGTTATCCTGATTATTTTAAATATTTTATAGGATTTTGTTTTTTGGTTTTTTCATCTTTATTGGAATATAATTGCTTTACAACGTTGTGTTAGTTTTTGCTGTATAACAAAGTGAACCAGCCATATGCATACATATATCCCCATATCCCCTCCCTCTTGTGTCTACCTTCCACCCTCCCTATCCCGCCCCTCTAGGTGGTCACAAAACACCAAACTGATCTCCCTGCACGATGCAGCTGCTTCCCACTAGCTATCTATTTTACATTTGGTAGTGTATATATGTCAATGCTATTCCCTCACTTAGTCCCAGCTTACCCTACCCCTCCCCATATCCTCAAGTCCATTCTCCACATCTTTATTCCTTTCCTGCCCCTCCATTCGTCAGAACCTTTTTTTTTTCTTTAGATTCCATATATATGTGTTAGCATACAATATTTGTTTCTCTCTTCCTGACTTACTTCACTCTGTATGACAGACTCTAGGTCCATCCCTCTCGCTACAAATAACTCAATTTCGTTTCTTTTTATGGCGAGTAATATTCCATTGTATATATGTGCCACATCTTCTTTATCCATTCATTTGTCACTGGACACTTAGGTTGCTTCCATGTCCCGGCTATAGTAAATAGTGCTGCAGTGAACATTGTGGTACATGATTCTTTTTGAATTACAGTTTTCTCAGGGTATATGCCCAGTACTGGGATTGCTGGGTCATATGGTAGTTCTATTTTTAGTTTTTTAAGGAACCTCCATACTGTTCTCCATAGTAGCTGTATCAATTAACATTCCCACCAACAGTGCAGGAGGGTTAACTTTTCTCCACACCCTCTCCAGCATTTATTGTTTGTAGATTTTTTGATAATGGCCATTCTTACTACTGTGAGGTGATACCTTATTGTGGTGTTGATTTTCATTTCTCCAATAATTAGTGATGTTGAGCAGCTTTTCATGTGTTGGTTGGCAATCTGTATGTCTTCTTTGGAGAAATGTCTGTTTAGGTCTTCTGCCAATTTTTGGATTGGGTCATTTTTTTTTTGATATTGAGGCTGCATGAGCTGTTTGTATATTTTGGAGATTAATCCTTTGTCTGTTGCTTTGTTTGCAAATATTTTCTCCCATTCTGAGG
>NC_041217.1:52755317-52755870 GCF_002837175.3 Physeter macrocephalus
TATGGGGTCTGGCCTTATATTTAGGTCTTTAATCCATTTTGAGTTTATTTTTGTGTATGTTGTTAGGGTGTGTTTTAATTTCATTCTTTTACATGTAGCTGTCCATTTCTCCCAGCAGCACTTATTGAAGAGGCTGTCTTTTCTCCATTGTATATTCTTGCCTCTGTTATGAAAGATAAGGTGACCGTATGTGCATGGGTTTATCTCTGGGCTTTCTATCCTGTTCCATTGATCTATATTTATGTTTTTATGCCAGTACCGTACTGTCTTGATGACTGTAGCTTTGTAGTATAGTCTGAAGTCAGGGAGCCTGATTCCTCCAGCTCTGTTTTTCTTTCTCAAGATTGCTTTGGCTATTCGGGATCTTTTGTGTTTCCATACAAATTGTAAAATTTTTGTCCTAGTTCTGTGAAAAATGCCATTGTTAGTTTGATAGGGGTTGCATTGAATCTGTAGATTGCTTTGGGTAGTATAGTCATTTTCACAATATTGATTCTTCCCATCCAAGAACATGGTATATCTCTCCATCTGTTGGTATCATCTTTAATTTCTT
>NC_041217.1:52756044-52757777 GCF_002837175.3 Physeter macrocephalus
GCATCTTTAGGATTTTCTATGTATAGTATCATGTCATGTGCAAACAGTGACAGTTTTACTTCTTCTTTTCCAATTTGTATTCCTTTTATTTCTTTTTCTTCTCTGATTGCCATGGCTAGGACTTTCAAAACTGTTGAATAATAGTGGTGAGAGTGGGCACCTTTGTCTTGTTCCTGATCTTAGAGGAAATGCTTTCATTTTTTTCACCATTGAGAATGATGTTGGCTACAGGTTTGTCATATATGGCTTTTATTATGTTGAGTTAGGTTCCCTCTATGCCTGTTTTCTAGGGAGTTTTTATCATAAATCAGTGTTGAATTTTGTCAAAATCCTTTTCTGTATCTGTTGAGCCGATCATATGGATTTTATCCTTCAATTTGTTAATATGGTGTATCACATTGATTGATTTACGTATATTGAAGAATCCTTGCATTCCTGGGATAAACCTCACTTGATCATGTTGTATGATCCTTTTAATTTGCTGTTGGATTCTGTTTGCTAGTATTTTGTTGAGGATTTTTGCATCTGTGTTCATCAGTGATATTGGCTTGTAATTTTCTTTTATCCTGACATCTTTGTCTGGTTTTGGTATTAGGGTGATGGTGACCTCATAGAATGAGTTTGGGAGTGTTCCTCCATTTGCTATATTTTGGAAGAGTGTGAGAAGGATAGGTGTTAGCTCTTCTCTAAGTGTTTGATAGAATTCGCCTGTGAAGCCATCTGACCCTGGGCTTTTGTTTGTTGGAAGATTTTTTATCACAGTTTCAATTTCAGTGCTTGTGATTGGTCTGTTCATATTTTCTGTTTCTTCTTGGTTCAGTCTTGGAAGGTTATACCTTTCTAGGGATTTGTCCATTTCTTCGTGGTTGTCCATTTTGTTGGCATATAGTTATTTATAGTAGTGTCTCATGATCCTTTGTAGTTCTGTGGTGTCAGATGTAATTTTTCTGTGGTGTCAGATGTAATTTCTCCTTTTTCATTTCCAATTTTATTGACTTGAGTCCTCTCCCTTGTTTTCTTGATGAGTCTGGCTAATGGTTTATCAATTTTGTGTATCTTCTCAAAGAACAAGCTTCTAGTTTCATTGATCTTTGCTATTGTTTTCTTCATTTCTATTTCATTTATTGCTGCTCTGATTTTTATGATTTCTTTCCTTCTGCTAACTTTGGGGGTTTTTGTTCTTCTTTTTCTAATTGCTTTAGGTGTAAGGTTAGGTTGTTTATTTGAGATTTTTCTTGTTTCTTGAGGCAATATTGTAATGCTATAAAGTTCCCTCTTAGAAATGCTTTTGCTGCATCCCATAGGTTTTGTGTTGTCGTGTTTTCACTGTCATTTGTTTCTATGTATGTTTTGATTTCCTCTTTGATATCTTCAGTGATCCCTTGGTTGTTAGTAGCGTATTGTTTAGCCTCCATGTGTTTCTATTTTTTTCACTTTTTTTTCTCTGTAATTGATATCTAGTCTCATAGCATTGTGGTCAGAAAAGATGCTTGATATGATTTCAATTTTCTTAAATTTACCAAAGCTTGATTTGTGACCCAAGATGTGATCTATCCTGGAAAATATTCCGTGTTTACTTGCGAAGAAAATGTATTCTGTTGTTTTGGGATGGAATGTCATATAAATATTAATTAAGTGCATTTGGTCTAATGTGTCATTTAAAGCTTGTGTTTCCTCATTTATTTTCTGTTTGGATGATCTGTCCATTGGTGAAAGTGGGGTGCTAAAGTCCC
>NC_041217.1:52758170-52825059 GCF_002837175.3 Physeter macrocephalus
TAATATGGTGTACCACATTGATTGATTTGCATATACTGAAGAATCCTTGCATTCCTGGGATAAACCCCACTTGATCGTGGTGTATGATCCTTTTAATGTGCTGTTGGATTCTGTTTGCTAGTATTTTGTTGGATTTTTGCATCTATGTTCATCAGTGGTATCGGCCTGTAATTTTTTTTGTGAGATCTTTGTCTGCTTTTGGTATCAGGGTGATGGTGGCCTCGTCAAATGAGTTTGGGAGTGTTCCTCCATTTGCTATATTTTGGAAGAGTGTGAGAAGGATAGGTGTTAGCTCTTCTCTAAGTGTTTGATAGAATTCGCCTGTGAAGCCATCTGACCCTGGGCTTTTGTTTGTTGGAAGATTTTTTATCACAGTTTCAATTTCAGTGCTTGTGATTGGTCTGTTCATATTTTCTGTTTCTTCTTGGTTCAGTCTTGGAAGGTTATACCTTTCTAGGGATTTGTCCATTTCTTCGTGGTTGTCCATTTTGTTGGCATATAGTTATTTATAGTAGTGTCTCATGATCCTTTGTAGTTCTGTGGTGTCAGATGTAATTTTTCTGTGGTGTCAGATGTAATTTCTCCTTTTTCATTTCCAATTTTATTGACTTGAGTCCTCTCCCTTGTTTTCTTGATGAGTCTGGCTAATGGTTTATCAATTTTGTGTATCTTCTCAAAGAACAAGCTTCTAGTTTCATTGATCTTTGCTATTGTTTTCTTCATTTCTATTTCATTTATTGCTGCTCTGATTTTTATGATTTCTTTCCTTCTGCTAACTTTGGGGGTTTTTGTTCTTCTTTTTCTAATTGCTTTAGGTGTAAGGTTAGGTTGTTTATTTGAGATTTTTCTTGTTTCTTGAGGCAATATTGTAATGCTATAAAGTTCCCTCTTAGAAATGCTTTTGCTGCATCCCATAGGTTTTGTGTTGTCGTGTTTTCACTGTCATTTGTTTCTATGTATGTTTTGATTTCCTCTTTGATATCTTCAGTGATCCCTTGGTTGTTAGTAGCGTATTGTTTAGCCTCCATGTGTTTCTATTTTTTTCACTTTTTTTTCTCTGTAATTGATATCTAGTCTCATAGCATTGTGGTCAGAAAAGATGCTTGATATGATTTCAATTTTCTTAAATTTACCAAAGCTTGATTTGTGACCCAAGATGTGATCTATCCTGGAAAATATTCCGTGTTTACTTGCGAAGAAAATGTATTCTGTTGTTTTGGGATGGAATGTCATATAAATATTAATTAAGTGCATTTGGTCTAATGTGTCATTTAAAGCTTGTGTTTCCTCATTTATTTTCTGTTTGGATGATCTGTCCATTGGTGAAAGTGGGGTGCTAAAGTCCCTACTATTATTGTGTTACTGTCGATTTTCCCTTTTATGGCTGTTAGCGTTTGTCTTGTGTAGTGAGGTGCTCCTATGTTGGGTGCATATATATTTTCAATTGTTATATCTTCTTCTTGGATTGATCCCTTGATAATTATGTAGTGTCCTTCCTTGTCTCTTGTAATACTCTTATTTTAAAGTCTGTTTTGTCTGCTATGAGTTTTGCTGCTCTAGGTTTCTTTTGATTTCCGTTTGCATGGAATGTCTTTTTCCATCCCCTCACTTAAATATTCCGTGTTTACTTGCGAAGAAAATGTATTCTGTTGTTTTGGGATGGAATGTCATATAAATATTAATTAAGTGCATTTGGTCTAATGTGTCATTTAAAGCTTGTGTTTCCTCATTTATTTTCTGTTTGGATGATCTGTCCATTGGTGAAAGTGGGGTGCTAAAGTCCCTACTATTATTGTGTTACTGTCGATTTTCCCTTTTATGGCTGTTAGCGTTTGTCTTGTGTAGTGAGGTGCTCCTATGTTGGGTGCATATATATTTTCAATTGTTATATCTTCTTCTTGGATTGATCCCTTGATAATTATGTAGTGTCCTTCCTTGTCTCTTGTAATACTCTTATTTTAAAGTCTGTTTTGTCTGCTATGAGTTTTGCTGCTCTAGGTTTCTTTTGATTTCCGTTTGCATGGAATGTCTTTTTCCATCCCCTCACTTTCAGTCTATATGTGTCCCTAGGTCTGAAGTGGGTCTCTTGTAGACAGCATATATACGGGTCTTATTTTTGTATCCATTCAGCCATTCTGTGTCTTTCGGTTGGAGCATTTAATACATTTCCATTTAAGGTAATTATTGATATGTATGTTCCTATTACCATTTTCTTAATTGTTTTGGGTTTGTTTTTGTAGGTCTTTTCCTTCTCTTGTGTTTCCTGCCTGGAGAAGTTTCTTTAGCAGTTGTTGTAAAGCTGGTTTGGTGGTGCTGAATTCTGTTAACTTCTGCTTGTCTGTAAAGCTTTTGATTTCTCCATAGAATCTGAATGAGATCCTTGCTGGGCAGAGTAATCTTGGTTGTAGGTTTTTCCGTTTCATCACTTTAAATATATCTTGCCACTCCCTTCTGGCTTGTAGAGTTTCTGCTGAAAGGTCAGCTGTTAACCTTATGGGGATTCCCTTGTACATTAGTTGTTGCTTTTCCCTTGCTGCTTTGAATATTTTTTCTCTGTATTTCATTTTTGATAGTTTGATTAATATGTGCCTTGGCATGTTTCTCCTTGGATTTTTCCTATATGGACTCTCTCTGCTTCCTGGACTTGATTGACTATTTCCTTTACCATGATGGGGAAGTTTTTGACTATAATCTCTTCAAATACTTTTCTCAGACCCTTTGTTTTTTTTCTTCTTCTTTTGGGCCAGGTATAATTCTAATGTTGGTATGCTTACTGTTGTCCCAGAGGTCTCTGAGACTGTTCTCCATTATTTTCTTTTCCTTTATTCTTCTCTGTGGCAGTTATTTCCACCATTCTGTCTTGCAGCTCACTTATCCGTTCTTCTGCCTCAGTTATTCTGCTATTGATTCCTTCTAGAGTATTTTTAATTTCAGTCATTGTGCTGTTTATTACTGTTTGTTTGCTCTTTAGTTCTTCTAGGTCCTTGTTAAACATTTCTTGTATTTATTCTATTTCTGAGATTTTGGATCATCTTTACTATCATTACTCTGAATTCTTTTTCAGGTAGTTTGCCTGTTTCTTCTTCATTTACTTGTTCTAGTGGGTTTTTATCTTGCTCCTTTGCCTGCACGATATTTCTCTGTCTTCTCATTTTGTCTAGTTTACAGTAATTGAGGTCTCCTTTCCCTAGGCTGCAGGGTCATAGTTCCTCTTGCTTCTGTTCTCTGCTGCCGGTGGTGACGTTGGTCCAGGGGCTTGCATAGGGTTCCTGATGGCAGGGACTAGTGCCTGCGTTCTGGGTAGAGAACTGAGTCTTTTCCCTTTGATGAGCAGGGCCGTGTTGGGTGGTGTGTTTTGGGGTGTCTGTGAGCTTAGTATGACTTTAGGTCTTCTGTGTGCTGATGGGTGGGTTTGTGTTCCTGTCTTACTTGTTTTTTGGTGTGAGGCGTCCAGTGCTGTGAGCTGCTGGCAGTTGGGTGGAGCCAGGTCTTGGATTTAGAAAGAGGCCTCCATGAGGGCTCTCAGCAGTTAATCTTCCCTGGCGCCGGGAATTCTCTAGTGGTCCAGCATCCTGGACTCAGTGCTCCCACCCCAGAGCCTTAGGCCCGACTTCTGGTCGAGGAGGAATCAGCACTCGGCAAGTCACTCGTCCTGGCAATAAAGGGGATTAAAAAAAAAAAAAGAAAAGAAAAGACTAACAAAACCCCAGACAAATGATAAAAAATAAAATCAAGGAAACAAAAACAGAAACAAGGAAACACGCACACACACAAAAGAGACAAAAACAGAACCAAATAAAACAAAAACAAGGGAACAACTAGACAAACAAACTCAAAAACGAAATCAAACAAATTAGGATCAAGACTAACAGAAACACAAAACCTAAAAACAAAACCAAAGCAGTGTGCCAACTGAAGAATAAAGCAAGGAAACAGAATAAACTGATAAAAATGATACAGAAAATAATAAAATAACATAAAAAGGGAAACAACCCAGGACAACAGAAAAGCAAAGTAGAGATGGAAATATAAAAAATATATATGTTAAAGAAGAAGAAAAAAATAAGGGAGAAGAACACAGAACAACAGAAAAACAAAGTAAAATTAGAAATATATATATTTTTTAAAATGTTATAGACCACGAAGATCCCAGAAGAGTAAAAAAAAAAAAAAAATACTGAAACAGCAAACAAAAAGAGAGAAAGAAAAAACAACAACAAAAGCCAGAACCAACAACAGAATGAACCAAAACATAATAAAATTAATAGTAATAATTATGTTTCCCTGGGGTCTCCGCTGTAAGTGTCCTTGCACATGCCGTGAGCCACAGCCCACCTCCACATCCGCCTCCCCAAGAGGCTCTCCTGTGCCTCTGGGCTGCTCTCTGGACCTGCTGTGGGCCCTGTGGGGACCCCTCAGACTCTTGATATGGCCCAGTTCCCGTGTGTGCTACCCCCGAAGGCCACAGCTGCCAGAGCTAGACCGTTTCCATTTGTGGGAGCAGTCACTGTCTGCTCAGATATTCCATTGACTCAGGGTCTGCCTAGCTGATTGCGGGGTTTGAATCTGCAACTTGTACAGCTGATGGAAAGATTTTCGATCTTCTTCCTTAGTCACCCCATCCCTGGGGTTCAGCTTTGGTTTTATCCCCACCTCGGCATGTGGTTCACTCACAGGAGTCTGGTCCTGAGGCTGCCTTGGAGCTCTTGGGTGTACCCCTGTGAAGACCGGGTGCAGAGGTGGTCTGACTGCTTGGATCGCGGGAGCCCCAATGGCACCCAATGACCATGGAAGCCGTCGGCCACAGGCGCAAGAGATATGGCCCTAGTGAGGGCCTGTTCTGGCGCCTGGCATAAGGCATGTGAGGGCCAGCCCTGGGTGGGCTTTTTTCTGGCAGCCGGCAGCAGGCATGTGAGGGCCAGCCCTGAGGGGGCTTTTTCTGGAAGCCGGCAGCGGGCATGTGAGGGCCAGCCCTGAGGGGGCTTTTTTTTTATTGCTGGCGGCCGGCCCACGAGAGCCAGCCCCAAGCGGGCTTCTTTTATTGTCATCAGCAGGCGCTGGCTGTGGAGAGAGAGAGGCTACAATAGTGGCTCCTCCCCTTGAGTGGGACTCAGCAGTAGCGCCCCTCCTTCCATGGAAGTCCGGTCCTCCTCCATAGGCATTCTCTGCTGTGGATTTCCTCCCTCCCGTCCCATCAGTCCATCTCCCCAACAGCAGTTCTCACTCTGGGCCTTTTCTCCAGTCTTCACGCTCCATCTCCCAGCCGCCTTGCACACCTGTGAACACACATCCCAGTCCGGGGCACGTAGAGCCGGTACCCTCTGTGTATTTCTCACTCTCTCCCATCTGCCACCGATTGGCCACTTCACCTTCTTCCAACAGCCTCAAATACTTCCCTTCTGTCCCAATCAATTTCCCCTTTGGAGAGGGGGTTTCCCCAAATTCGGGAACCTCTCCTCTGCTTCAGCTCCCCCACCCCGGGGTCTCCTCCTCCTTTTCCCGTCTGTTCTTTGTCCTACCCAGTCCCCTACCCAGGATCTTTATAGTCCTTTCCAGTGTCCAAGGTCTTCTGCTAGTTTTCAGCCAGTGTTCTGTGAGAATTGTTGCATCTATAGATGTATCCCTGATGCATCCATGGAGAGAGATGAACTCCACGTCCTCCTACTCCTCTGTCATCTTGAAAATCCTATAGGATTTTGGATTCTGTTATATTCCTCTGAGGAATACTGAATTTTTTTGTTTGTTTGTTTCAGGAAGCTGTTAACTTGGTTCAACTCATGCCCCAAAGTTTGTTAACTCTGTGAAGGGCCGCCTTTCAGCTCCTTTGCCCTTAGCTAGGCTGCTTGTCATCTGCTTGATGCAAGTGGATTTCAGGGATTAACCAGAGATTCAGGTGGAGTTGATGCAGTCAATTTAGGGTTTCCTCTCTGTGGCGCTTATTGGGACATTTCTTCTCACTTTCTTCTGTTTCTTCAGGTTTCGGTTGCCCAGCTGGTACAGATCTTCCTTCAGTCAAAAAGCATTAAAAACAAGAAACTCACCAAGTGTTGTTCATTTATTTCAAATGTTAACTCCCCTACAGTTTCTGCCTACTTTTCATCACTCTCCAGTGCCTTCAGATAGTTGTTTTTTTATATTTTATCTAGAGTTTATAGCCATTATTTCTGGGAGGGTTGGTATGATAGAAGCTACTTCATCATTACCACAAGCTTTATTATAACTTTTAATAACTGTTACTTCTAGTACAGCTTCTATGTTTACAGCTTTTTTGGCAAGCCAATAAAGAAGGAAGATAATTTTTTCTTCTCCTGTTTTTATTTGCAAAATGTGTTTTACTCAGAGTTACTCTGATTCTCAGAAGTATCAAAGTAAATTCTTTGGAGGTACAGACTACTTAATTTAGTATGATCCTGTCTAGATATTTCTCTGGTATTAAAGACCTAGACCACAATCAATTTGCCAGTCATTACATTTGATTTCTTCTTCAGAAATTGTGTCTGAGACATGGGTCTCAAAAGGTGGAACATTAATGGAGTCATACGCTTTAGGAATTTCTACAGCATCTACCATAATGCTTTGCTAGTACCTTTAGGCACTAGGCTTCTACAATACCCAGCAGTCATGACTTGTGATTAATTACAGTGAGGTATAAATAATTTGAAATCTTAAAATTAATTTGTAGTTGCAAAAACAATAATATAAACCCAATCATTTCATTTAAAAAAATCCATACAAAGCTAAAACCCCCCTTTAGTCATTGTCCTTAGTCCCCATTTCCTCTCCTTCTACCTGTCCTGTGCACCTTCCCAGAGGTGCTAACATTTTGGCATGTGATCTTCAAGATCACACAGACACACGCACAACACACATCCCATAAGAAAAATAGAGAATTGTTCTGTGCTGTTTTGATAGGTAGGATTATATTATGTGTGTGTGTGTGTGTGTGTGTGTGTGTGTGTATGTGTGTAACATCCTTACTTTTACTCACTAACAGGTCTTAGATATCTTTCCATGTTTACTACTTACACATCTACTACATTTGATATTCTATTCTCCAGTGTTTCTGTAGATAGAGTTAATTTATCCAATTGTAAGATAGAGTTAATTTATCCTATTGTAATCTCCTTAGGAAACCCTTCAACTAGTATTCTTAATTGAACCAGTAAAGCTTCATTGTTTTGGAGACTACTTACTTGAAATTTGTGATAATTAGGCCAAGAATAGAATTAAAATTTATGGTTGCCAATTAATGACTTTAAAAGAATATTTTTTTCTAACTAAGAGATAAATTGCTTTTAAACCCTAGTTTAAAATGTACTGATTACATATAAATTTTTATGTTTCATTATCTAATAAAGTAGTAGCTTGTTCTGCTAACTCTATGCATTTGAAAGCAATAAATAAAAGGTACATGCCATTAAAATAATTCCACAATCAGATTTGTCACTAATCAGGACTCTGCCTTTGTAAAGTTAGACACAATCATTAATTTTCCATTTTATCCCACTGCCTTGCTTGGTTCTGTTACTTTCTGATTAGAGTTCTGACAGATCCCTGGGTGAGGGGTACTCCCCTTGGGCCTGATCCCTGGGGTAGTTAGTGGAAGGGAATACAGACAGACACTTTCTCTTCTGGTGTTCTAATAGCCTAAAACTTTTTTTAAAAAATCGTTTTGGATATAACTTTCAAAAGATAAAATGGGAATGAGTAAAGGTTGTTTTCAAATGGATACATTTGTAGAGTCTCTTACCGGTTGCTACAGAAATACCCAATTGTATTTCTGGCTAAACATCAAGAAAGTATAATTGGACCTGATCAATTTTAAATACTACTTTCTGTTTCTCCTTCTTTGAGAATTTAACTCACCTGTGGCAAGTTTTCTCATCTTACACAAAGAGGTAAGGTGGATGTTATCAGTGCAGCCCTCAGGGATGGAAGGGGACAGGAAAGGAAGAGGACCTGAGACATATGCTATTGCCATGTATTTAGGAATTGCTAGTTCACTCCTTGCTAGTTTTCTGTGTCTCTGGTTTTTGTGACTCTTAAGTCCCCATTGCCTTACAGTAGATTAAGAAAGGGAGGGTGAACATCTCTCAGAGCACAGATTCAGGCCTAAGAAGTGACCACCACATCCATGAGCATGACAGGGAAATGGGGTGTTATAATTCACTTCTCACGACTGAGGCTACACATCGTGAGGATGTGGGGAGAATGATGGGGTCCGAGGCAGTACCCTATGCAGGGCCTGCCCAGTGCTAACTCCAAGTGGAATTCGGCCTTAGCAGGTGGCTGAAGTAGGGGGAGAATACTGCTGCCTCTGATTCAGGAATGAGCCTGCAGAGAATGTTGAATTCTTGTTTCGAAGCAACAAAGCTGTTCTACATACTTTTGGGGTTGGATAGAGATGAGTTTGAAATAGCATAATGAAAAGCTTGAGGTGATATCTTTTGGGATTACAAATGCCATCCTCTCCTTTATGTTGGCTTTGTTTCTTGATTTGAGATTGTTTGTTTGACTTACTAACATTAAAACAATTAGGAAAATAATACATGCATTTAGGAACTTGTCTTATGTTTAATTTCTGACAACATATTTGTCCTGAAATGTTTTGCATGGTTTATTTGCAAAAACAAATACGGTGCATTATTGTAAGTTAGCAGGTTAACTCTGTAGAGAGACTTGTTTTCAAGATTTTTATCCAGTTTCGGAGCATAATCATTACTATGACAATATTCTTTTGTTTATGTGAAATATGTTGGATATTAATGTTGAGTTGAAGGTATCTGACATGAAGCTTTCCTTACACAGAAGAAAATTTTCATGTCTCTAGCAAATTCTCATAGTTTGTTTTCTTTTATTAAATATTAAAACATTTTGATTTAAATTTTTGTTGCAAAATTTTTCTTTTCATGGCAGAACAAGATGAGGCAGCTACAATGTAAAGATTAAGAACAGGGGGCCCAGAGCCAGACCACTTGCTTAGCAAATTGCCATTGGGCAAGTTATCATCTCTGTGACTCTGTTACAGTATCTGAAAAATGGAGATAACAGTCAAAATGGTACTCTATGTAGTTGATCATTTTCATTTTATTTTTCAGATGGGTGGTACTTTGTTTCCAGTTCAGACATATCCTAGTCAGTGATTCTTCCCATGTTGGTTTTGGTGTTTTATTTTTGATAAGGAGATCACCTTTTCATTAACCATGAACATTAGACGTTGGCCCTTTCTCTGTGGAGCTACGTGTGGTGATTCTGGATGGATGACTTTGCAGATTGTATGGCTGTTATGCCTGTAAAACTGATTCCCTGCCTAGAGCCATTCACACTGATTCCACATGAAGGAGATTCTTCAATTTGTTACTAATGAGTGGTATTTATTATTGTGGTTCCTATTAGTGTAACTAACAAATGCTTGTGAAATTCATTACTACTGACAGTATACTTATGTACATTATTACACTCTTGGTAGAGATGAGGAAAGTGTGACTGGCTGAAGGGTACTGTCTCTTCTGCTCTTGTTCTTCCCCAGCCTTTCATGTTCCTTCCTAATCGTACCCTCCTCCTGAGCATTGCATTGATCAACAGACATATTAAGCTTAGGTGTTTCGTTTTGGTTTATGTTTACTTTTGATTTTTCTTTTTCAATTCTTTGTATCACCAGAATACAAGTTTTGTTATGAAGAAGAGAATTATAAAACAGTGATTTGAAGGAAGCAAACTGCACCCCTTTAATAAAGGCAAAGTGACATGACAACTTTTTACCTCTTGGGTGTTCTTTTTTTGCTGACCTATAGTTTAATTTCCAGTGTCTAGACTTAAGAGTCTGGATATAAACAAAATCATCTGGAAGTGATTTTTTTTCACACTAAACGCTTCTTTCTGATCCTAGTTTCCAGGAGGCTCCCTCCCCCAACCACACCTCTGGATGAAAATCAGTTAACCAAGAATTACTGACCTGTCCTTAATTGTTTTTCTCAACAGTCACATATGTTGGATTCACTTATGTTGAGAATTGACTAGCCAGTTGCAAAGCACAAATTCATTCTCATGGACCCTCCCCACAGTCTCTCTCTCTCATGGACCCTCCCCAAGACCCCCAAATAGGGTCTTGCTAAGGACCATTTGCTCCTCTTCCAGCAGCAACCAGCTTAGTCGGCACTGGAGTGTGTGGCCTTACAACTATTTGTGGTTTTCCTGCCACATGATGCTGATTGAGCCACACCTCTCCTGAGCATGGTGCACATACAATAACATGCATCTGAAAGCTCCAGTTTCTCTTCCAGGCTGCTGTTATGCATATGCTTTTTATTCAAGCAAAATAATAGAGTGGATTTAAATCAAGTTATTTATTGAATCAATGTGTCAAATGAAAATAATCTTGCTCGTTAGATTCACATCCAGTAGTAAGTTGTCCTCAGTTAGTTATGGTATTGAGGTCTACTTTCCTTGGAGACCCTCAAGGCTGTGGGCCCTGGGAGGTCATTAGTGAGTGAAGGAGTATCTATTATTTATGCAAGTCTGCAGAGCAGCGTTAAGAATTTTAAGAACCCCCCGCAATCAGGTAGTTTAGCTCAAAATCGCGTGCTAATTAAGAACAAAACTGTGCTCCGCCACTGGCTGTCTGGTATATGGACAAGTATGGAGGAGGAGATATGTAAAAACAGTTGTGGTATTAGAGCATAGTGTGTTTTAGCACTGATGATAGGGTTAAGTTTAGTTTATCATTGACAATAATCATGATCTTTGTGACATACAGAGTCCCCCAGTTCTTCTAACTCTGCCCTAATTGAACTGTCCTGTCTCCAAATGGCTGTTACAGTGATCTCAAAACGACTCTAACCAGCTTTTATTCACCAGAACTTTTACTTTTATTGACTCTCTCTCAGAAAGTTTACTAATTCCAAGAAAGATTATTCCAACAAAAATAAAGTAGTAAATTCTGCCATCCTCTCCCCCGATTTCACACTTTAATTATCAAACCACTCTCACACCAGATAGTAAACCTTAAATATTTTAACATTTTTCCCAGCAGGGAGACAACAGCACGTAAAGCAACATGCAATTATACTAAAAGATTTATTTGTCTCTGACCTGGGAAGCCATGCATCAGTGCTTTAAGATGATAAAGTCTGCCATTCCCACCCTGAGGGAGCTAATGAATTAGCATAAATACCTGTGAGTAGGTTAAGTACATGCAGTGTGACAAGATAACAAAATAAGGGACCTTTAAACAATTAACAAGGGTTTAAAAACACTGTTCTGTCAGATGTTCTAGAAAGTGTTTGCTTGTAAATTTAGCTCAAATTTTATTGAGCGGCTTAAACAACAGTGTCTTTTTCTTTCTAAGTCATGGTTCATTGTCAAATTCATTCATAAGAGTTTCCATCTGATGGTACTTATGTAGAAGTTATTTTGGACATAAACTGGCTAAAACTTACCTTTTCACTGTAAAAATTAATTTTTAAAAAAAGTAATGTAAAAAATATTAAAAGACTGAATCTTTTTTTAATTGAGATAACATTGGTTTATAACATTATGTAAGTTTCATGTATACATTTTAGTTCTCCTTCTGTATACACTACAGTGTGCTCACCACCAAAAATTTAGTTTCCATCTGTCATCATACTAAGACTGATTAGTAACCAACAGTAAAGAACAGTTTTCAGATGCTTTCTAATATGTCTTGTTTATATGCAAGTTGATGAGAAGTGAATTACAAATCTATTAATTCATTAAAATCAAACCTCCTAGGATGTCCACTAAGCCACTTTGATTAGCCCAGTCTGAATTACTTTGTACTTGAGACAATTAAACTGAAATGCTTTAAAAATTCAAATCTGTAATTAATTCAGAAGGCGTTTTCATCCAGTAATTAAAACTAGTAAGATTTAGTATTAAATTTAGATATTTTTACGGTGACAAGCCTTGAATCTTCTTCAGGGTTTTTTTTTTTCCAACTCTGCATGTACTGTTTTCCCTTCTCTTTGTAGTTATTTGTTAGGAATTTTATAAAGCAAATTAATGAAAATTATCTCCTGCCTGGTGTTTATAAAACAAAAGCAGATGTAAAGGAGGGAAAAAAAAAACCTGGAAAAAAGTGTCTGATGTCAGTAATAGTTCGATATTCTTGTAATAATGAAAAAAGGGGGGTGGGAAGGAACAGAATGAGTTTGCTCATTAAGTAGGCATTAAAGTTCCTTGAGGGCAAGAACTGTACCCTAATTACATTGAATCCCATTCCACACTTAGCACAGTGTTTTACTTTGGATTTTGTTAAAGAATGTTTGTCAAGGGGGCAGAAATTAACAGGGCTTTGAGCACATTCTCACATTTAAGGTGCTGATAATTTCTGGTGTGAATTCAGTGATAACAGTGTTTCAGTATTTAATATTAATTTGATTTTTCTGGCTGGTTTTGAACTTGAGTTACATTTAGAGGTGATGAAACAAATTAAAAGGATTGCGTATTTATACACAGTAGAATCTGAGGAGGATTTTCTCACAGGACATTTTAAAATAGTCTCAGTATATAAATCTGGGATTACAAAATAGGTATAATTGTTGGGTGATTACTCCCTTTACCCCAGAGTTACTTCACTGATTTGCCATAGCATTCCTTTAGAAAGTGAGCATCTCAAATAAATTTAAATTTTGATTCTGTTTACACAACTCATTTTACACATAGCTTTTCAGCAGTGTATTGACTGAATAAAGCAAGGTGTGCATCTGGACTCACTTCTTTGAATTTTGTTCCTAAATCCTCTGAGGAAAATATGGGCACACCTGTGCACACCTTTTGTTAGACTGACTTAATTGCATGAAGCTGAGCTGAGAACCAGAAGGAAAATATTTCCTCTGGTAAGATGTGCTTTGGATTCAGCTAGGAACGGGTCGCCAAGAAATATCAAGGGCTCACTTTCTCGAGAGAAAAATGGGATAGTGTTTCCTCTCTCCAGGACTTATGCATATTTATTTATATTCTGCCTTATTCTAGAAAGAACTTAAGTTTAAAAAAAACAAAACAAAACAGATGAAGTATAAGTAATCAGGTTGAGAAGTTAGGAAAGGAAGATAAGTTGAAAGCAGATTGGGGATTAGTATACAAATTCCATGCTGTGAAGAGCTACACAGTCACAAGAGGTAGACCACACATCTGGCTGCTGCCTTTTGAACAAAACCAATACAAAGAGGATAACATGAATAATGCAACACTCCCAGTGTCTGTGCCAGAACTAAGTTGAGTCCTCTCCCAAAGGCTCAGAGATAGCGCTGACCTAAGGAGAACCTTGCTAAAAGGGTAACATTCAACCAATTAACAAATATTTCTTGAACCTGAACAATTTGTCAGTTACCATGCTGACCAGCGAGGATGCACAGACCATACCCTTAAGGAGTACACAGTGTGAGGGGATAAATAAGTGAAATAGACTTGGACATTGCAGTACAGTGTAATAAGTTCTGTGGAGTGGGGGAGGCACAAGGTATCATGCATGACACAGTCCAGCCTGGGAGAGGAAGCGTTATCTGGGGAGGGTTTCTGGAGGAGTTAACGCCTCAGCTAAGTGCTAAAGGATATGTGCTTCTTAACCCTGGCAAAAGTAGAAAATGTTCCAGGGACACAGGGCAAGTATTCTGTACAAAGTGCCAAAGGCAGGAAAGCGTGATGCCTTCTGAGAATCGTATGTAATCATTCAGTATGACTGGAACAGAGAGCACAAAAGGGAGAAAGTCTTGAGAAATGAGACAGAGAACTTGGGCACATGAGAAAAGGGTCTGCGATGCTGTGCCCAGGAGATTGAGAGCAGTGAGATGAAGACAGCAGGTTCTTCACCAGGGGAAGCCCTGTGGCAGATGGAGTGGAGCGTAGGCAGGGAAATAGATGGGAGTTCCTGCAGGGATTCAAGTAAGAAATGACAGAGCTCTGGACCAAAGTGGTGATAGGATGGAGAGAAGGGGCTGGATGCAAGAGTTATTAAGGGGCAGAATTGACGGGTTTGGCTTTCAACAGATGAGGGACAGCAAGGAAGAAGTAGGCACTGAGATTACTCTTTGGCTTTGGGCATGGTCGCTGCACAGAAGAGAGTTAACTAGGAGGCCTGAACTGCTGTCCTTGGAAAGGCCTGCTTGCAAGGTTGGTCCTGACATCCAGGAACTTAGATTTCAGGATGGTTTTCCCTATATCAATTGTGCTAAGCTGTCTGTACAAACACTGTGGTTTATGCTGAGCACCTAGTGTCTTTTTGGGAGTCTGAAATAGACAGAGGCTGCCCATGTGACCAGCTCCCAATGCAAACCCTGGGCGCTGAGTCTCTGCAAGCTTCCCTGGTTGACAACATTTCACACGTGTTATCACAGTTCTTTGCCGGAGGAATTTAGACTCCACTGGGAGAGGACCCTTGAAAACTTAACACTTGCTTGGTTTTACCCCATGTGCCTTTTCGCTTTGCTGATTTTGCTTGGTGTCCTTTCACTGTAATAAGTCATAGCCTTGAGTATGACTGTGCGGTCTTGTGAGTCCTTCCTGTGAATCATCGAAACCAGGGGTGTTCTTGGCTTCCTCTTGACACAGTCATCTCTCGATGTAGTGGTACCTCTCACAGAGATAAAGAACGTGAAAGGAGTAGCAGGTTTGGGGGTGGGAGCAGTGATAAGTTCTACTATAAGTTTTCCAGTTTAGTTCTTGTATTGCTTTATTAGAGTTATTTTGAGCTAACATTTTAGTTATTGACTATGGGTTGCCTATTTCAAAATTAATTTATCAGAAAAATTAATTTTTTTAACATATCTTCATTCATTAATTCATTCAGCAAGTATCTGTGGAAAGCCGTATTGAATGTTTGGAACTGGTTGACATTTTATAGGCCATATTGATGCTTTGGAATATGGGTCAAGTGTTCAAAGAAGTTATTGCACTGGGAAAAATAAGGTATTTGCCTTTGAAAAATAAAATGGCATTCATTTCAGAAATGAATTGCTGAAATATCTCAATATGTAAATATTTTTGTCATTGAGAGAAACAATACCTTAAGTGTTCCTCTGTTAGTGGTCCAGGGCACTAGTATATGAAATTAGGAAACTTGTACTTGATTCAAAATGGACACGCCACACATATCAGGTTCATCATCACTCAAGCAATATTTCTCCCCTTCTGATGTCACAATATATTTAAGACTAAGACTCAGAGCCTTTTTCACTGGTTTAAGAGGTGTATAGTGGTAGTCACTTTAGGTAAGTGCCCTAAATTCAGCACATTTTCAGGCTACTCCTGATGGGTATTTTTCTTGAAGAGAGGTCAAGTCACACTCAGATGGTGGACTAAAAGTTCCCCTAAATCAGTGACTGACCTGCTTATTGTCTCAGGGAAATAGTCTTCAGATGTTTTTTTTCACTTATGAGCAATGTATGGTGATGGTCTTTCTGTTACCACTAAGTCGGTGATGTGGAACACATGCAGATGAACTAAGTATCTTTCCTGCATCAGTCTTTGATTTAAAACGTCTGAGCAGTACCGCTCCTTTCTGAGGCTGCGCACATCTTTGTGATAGAGCCAGGCTGTCAAGGCAGGTCTCCTTTTATTGCAAATGGATCAGGAGGGTTATACTCAAGCCACTATTTATGGGGTTTTATTTGTTAGGTTGTTTTTTTTTTTCTATTTTACCAAATTTAACATTTGAAAACACTTTTTGTGGCTTTGATGTGGATCGCCACACGTTTGATCCTAAAAGAGCATGAATCAGCACATTTTTTCCAGTTGTTATCTATTTGCTGAAACACTCATATGGTACCCAACTCCCCACTTATATATCTTGTTGCAGCTATCTTTTCCTGTTATTTTACCCGTAAGCATTTAAAAAAGTTTAAAACATCTATTTCTAATGAGGGTAGGTACCTGAATAAAATCAGGATTATGTTAGAAATGAAAAAGAAGGAATGGATGTCGGGTTGGTGACCAGTAATGTACACTAAGCCGATGGTTATTCCTAGTACTGGTAAAAGTGACCACCTGCCCAGCTTCTGACTGCCTGGCTTAGCAAAGCAACAAGAAGATAGAATGGGTCCTGGGTGTCTTTCTTGGTGAGAACTGAGTGATTATGTCAGAGCTCAGATCTATGACTCATTCTGCAAATGGGAGCAACAACTAAAAATTCATTAAAATTTACAAGTCAGAAATATGTTGTTTAAAGAGACTTTTTTTTTAAAGCAGTAAATTTAGTGATCTCTGGAGTAGCTCTGTTTGTTAGCACTGCCAAATTTGAAATTATAACTTAAGTATTCTGCACTGTCTTCTCTCTTTTAACTTTCATGATAATACTTATATGCCTCCTTTCCAACATAGATGGATTTTGCTTAACAAATATTGCTGGTAATTAGGCTTTTTACCAGTTTTAGCTGGCTTCTACTAGCAAGAAACACATTTCTTCTTCATTAGTTCTCCTAATTGTTTCCAAAAATGAAATATTACTATGATGCAGGATAACTATCTTATTTGCCATTTTCCTGAAGCTTCTTAGAAAAGTTTAAGACTTCTTAAAAGGAGAGGAACAGTTGTTTTTCTCTTTTTTTGTTTTTCCATCTATCCCTCAGCCTCAAGTCTAAAATTACTTCTCATAATTTCTGAGAGATATTGCTTTTAGTTTTGGTTTTCAAGACTGTGCAACATTCTGATATGACAAAGGTCAGCTCAGCATACCTGCTAATAAAATGTAAGCAAAAAGATCCTAATTCCAGGGTCACAGCAGATGAAACACCTACAGTTGGTCAAATAGCTGTTTAGTTTTAAGCACAATTAATTCTAATTTAAAATCTTTCCTATTATTATCAAATATTTATAATCATTTTAATCTGAATATTCTTTCTTTTTTCTTTCTTTTTCTAACTGACTGTCTTTTATTATCCCAGACTCTGCTACTTTGGAGAACCTAGCAGCAGCATGCCACCTGAATTGGCTATATATCATACCCCAAGGATCTATTGCCTTTCTCATTTACTTTTACCACTAGTGAATTTGGAGTCCATTAGAAATGTAGGATTTGACTAGGCAAGTGCCTACCTTTGTTAACTATAGGGAATATTATCTATGCATTATTTTTATTACACTAAAAGTCCTTTTCTGTACTACATGACTTTGAAATTTTCCAACAATTTTTTATTGTTTCCTCAGTAAAAATGGTTTTGCTTTTGTGAGGGCTTGGATTTGAGTTCTATAGAACAGCAAAATGTTTTTATATGGCCCTTCAGACTGCCAGCTGTTATACTGGGCTATAAAAAGACTTCCTCAAGGTTACTCACACTGGCTTTTCAAAAGCGATCTCCCAAGTTTTTGAGAAAGGGTAAAATTTTTATTTCCCGAGAAAGGCAGGGAAAAGACCCAGTTCTGCCAAAGAGAAATGAATCATTGATTCTTTCATAAGAACCTACTTTAGGTTACTGACTGGGATTTGCTTCTATCATTCATAGTTTCCGTCATACATTTTTAATGCAAAAACTTTATTTGAAGAACAGGAGTGCATTAGGAGAGAGGGAGGGAGGGAGGAAAACGCCAGTGAATTTAAACCACCGTCTAAGAAGCTGCGTTTTTCTTCTTCATTTTTGCCTGTAACTCTATTCTTTCTGTACATAGCTATTACAGGTGAAGTTTATGGAAGAAGAAGAAGGCTAATATTTATTGAGAATCCATGATGTCCCCAACATTATGCTAAATGTGTCACATCTGTTATTTAATCATCACAAAAGCCTTTGGAGGTGGATACTATTATAATCTGCATTTTGCCTTTGAGAAAGCTGAAGCAGGAAGAGATCATATCAATACACAGCACCAGGATTGGGACCTGGGAAGTGCGACTCTGGGGCCTGTGCTCCTAACCTCTATGTTCAAGTGTTGACTTAAGTAAGGAGAAATTGCCAAAGACAAAAGTTTTGAACTCTTCACAAGAAGTTCTTACATGTGAACAGAAGTGCCTGTTTTCCACACATTTTATTTTGATTGCTAACACAAGATTGTCATGGCTTTGCATCTTATCACTTCCACTCCTTTATGTAGGATCCTGCTCGTGCATCATTTCCCCTTATGGCTGGCGGCCTGGTGAGATCACAGATAGGGAGAAAATCTTTGCAGTGCACATCTGCGAAGACTTTGAATCACAGACAGTGGTTGCAAATTGAGCTCTACTGTTTACTCTCTGTGGGACCTGGATAAATTACTTTACCATGCCAAACGCTAGTTTCCTCATCCATAAACCTGTTACTGGAGTAACAGATGAAAGAGATGCTCCCCAAATATTTTTTGAATGAATGAATTTTTCTCCCTTTTCCTCCTGCTTGTCATGGCAGTGGCAGGGGTTGGGGGCTAGTAGGCATGGCAAGATGAAATGAGGGAAGGCAGGGAGGAAAGGCATGATAAATTATATTCTTGCTAATTTGTGGGTGTCTTTTTTTTTCCCTTATCAACTTTATTAAGCAATAATTTTATACAATTAAATGAATCTGTTTAATTGGATGAGTTTCGACAGTTTTATACACCCATGAAACCATAATCACACTCAAGATACAAAACATTTCCATTACGCTAAAAAGATTTCCTGTGCCACTTTTTTCTTTATACTGTTTTTTATTGCAGTAAAATATACACAATTTGAAATTTGCCATTTTAACCATTTTAAGTATACAGTTCAGTGGCATTAGTTATATTCACCATGTTGTACAGCTATCACCACTAACTGTTTCCAACAATTTTCATCACCCCAAATATAAACTTTGTACCCTTAAAGCTATAACTCATTCTCTCCTTCCCTCTAGCTTCTGGTAACCTCTAACCTACTTTCTTTCCCAATGAATTTGCCCATTCTAGATATTTCATGTTAGTGGATTCATACAATATTTTTTCTTTTGTGTCTGGCTTTTTTACACGTAGCGTAATGTTTTCAGGATTATTCCACACTGAAGCAACTATGAGAACCTTATTCCTTTTTATTACTGAATAGTATTCCATTGTATGTATATACCACAATTTCTTTATCTACTCATCAGTTTGATATTTGGTTATTTCCATCTTTTGGCTGTGGTCATTAATGCTGCATTGAACATTGGTGTACAAATATCTGTTTGAGTTTCAGTTTTCAGTCATTTTAGTTAATTTACCTAGAAGTGGAATTGCTGGATCACATAGTGTTTAATTTTTTGAGGAACTGCAATAATGTTTTCCACAGCACCTGCACCATTTTACACATTCTCATTAGCAATTCACAAGGGTTCCAGTTTCTCTACGTCCTACCAGCACTTGTTATTTTCTGGGTTTTGTTTTGTTTTGTTTTTGATAATAGTTATCCTAATGGGTATGAAGTGGTATCTCATTGAGGTTTTGATTTGCATTTCCCTAATGATTAATGATATTGAACATCTTTTTATGTGCATAATAATGACCATCTGTATATCTTCTTTGCAGTTGAACCCTTTTCTAGTCCATCCCTTCCTCCCTCCCTCCATCCCCAGCCCGAGGCAAACACTGATCTCCTTTTTGTTTCTGTACTTTAGTTTGCATTTTATATAAGCAAAATCATTCGGTATATACCCTTATATCCAACTTCTTTCACTTAACATAATGGTCTTGAGATACACCCGTTTTGTTGGCACTATCAGTAATTCACTCGTACTTATTGATGAGTAGTGTTCCATTGTGTAGACATACCACATATTGTTTCTCTGTTCACCTATTGGTGGACATTTACTCTGAATAAATCTGCTATGAACATTCATATACAAATCTTTGTATGGACTATGTTTTCATTTCTTTTAGGTAAATACCTAGGGCATAGTGGCTAGGTTACATGGTGTTTATGATTAACTTTATTAAAAAACTTCTAAACCACTTTCCAAAGTGGTTATACAATTTTATATTCTCACTAGCATGATATGACAGTTCCAATTGCTCTACATCATTGTCAACACTTGGTGTGGCCAATCTTTTAATTGTAACCATTCTAATGGGTGTGTAGTGGTGTCTCATTATGGTTTTAATTTGCATTTCTCTGATTAGCTAATGACGTTGATTATCTTTTCATGAGCTTTTTTGCATTTTTCTTTTGAGAAATATTTATTCATATCTTTTTCCCATTTTATATTCTTCATGTTATTGAATTGTAAGTGTTCTTTATATAGTATGGATACAAATACTTTGTCAGATATGCATTGTAAACATTTTCTCCCTATCTGTGATCTTCCTTTTTGTTTTCTTAATGGTATCTTTTGAAGAGCAAAAGTTTTAATTTTGGTAAAGTTCAGTGTAACAGTTTTTTCTTTTATGGTCTGTTTTTTTTTTACATCTTATTAAAAAATCTTGGACTACATAAATTCACAAAGATTTTCTTATAGATGTTTTAAAATTTAGCTTTTACATTCAGATTTATAATCTATTTTTTTTTTTTTTTTTTTTTTTTGTGGTATGCGGGCCTCCCTCTGCTGTGGCCTCTCCCGTTGTGGAGCACAGGCTCCGGACGCGCAGGCTCAGCGGCCATGGCCCACGGGCCCAGCCGCTCCGCGGCATGTGGGATCCTCCCAGACCGGGGCGCGAACCCGGTTCCCCTGCATTGGCAGGCGGACGCGCAACCACTGCGCCACCTGGGAAGCACTATAATCTATTTTTAATTAATTTTTGCACATGTTGTGAAGTTAAGATTGATGTTTATTTTCTATACAGTTATTCAGTTGTTCTAACATCATTTGTTGAAGAGACTTTCCTTTTCCTATTGAATTACCTTCTCATCTTTGTTGGAAGATGATCACGTATATAATTAATCATATATATATATATATATATATATGGCTCTGTTTCTAGATTCTCTATTCTGTCCATCCTTTCTTCAATATTGTACCATCTTGATTCATATAGCTTTTTAGTAAGGGTTGAAGTCAGGTAGTTTACACCCTCTAACTTTTTCTGTCCTTTTTAAAAGTTGATTTGGCTGTTCCGGCTTGTTTACCTTTTCATATAAATTTTAGAATCAGTTTTGTTAGGTTTTTTCTTTTAAGCCTGCTGATATTTTAATTGAAATGGTATTGAATATAGATCATTTGGGGGGAGATTTGACATATTAATATTGAATTTTCCCACCTGATGAATATGGTAAATCTCTTCATTCATCTAGTAGTCATCTTTAATTTCTCTCAAATGTGTCTGTCTCTTATGATTGTGATTTAATTTATTGAACACCTACTCTAGGCCAGGCAAAGTACAAAGATTACAATTAATCCCCCATTATTACCCTAAAGCATGTATTGTTCTCACCATGTTCAGTGGGGCAACTGTAACTGAGAGAGGTTGTCACTTGCCCAGAGTCGCAGGGCTATTGAATATTGGAACTGGGATTCAAGAGAGGTCTGCTTGCTCCAGAGGCCATGCTCTTAGTCAAGGTAATATATTTGGTAGCTACAGATATTTATTTAAAGATATTCTTAGCAATTTTTGCATGCCTATTTCTCACCTTCTATTTCTCCCAACCTAAAATAAATCTATAAGCTATATGAGTGGATAGATACATTCATGGAAGGATAGATAAGTCTTTAGTCCACCATCTCAAACTCATGGTGGACTCGTATATCACTGGAAAGTCATGTCAGGTTTATCCCTGAAATGCATTTTAATTAATTAGCCTGGATTTTTTTTCTTTCTTGTCTATCTCATCTAGACACCAGGAAGCAGAAAATAAGTCTTATACTATCAGTATCACATAGGAAATCATTAGAATTTTAGAAAGTTGTCTAATCGCATGCCACCCCATTGATGTGTTGGTCACCTGGCACCATTATCATGCCCTAGGTGTGAGGTCTCAGAATATGGCAGACTTGGATTTCACTTGTTAAAAGTTTTCTGGAACTTTGGTTGTGCCTAATGGTTCTTTCTTCCTCCTTTTAAAAGACAAGAAAAATGAATGGGCTGTTTTATAACCTTTTTTCAATCCTCTGATCTTCAGAGAAGAAAATGTTGAAAGGCGCGGTGCAGCTGTTTTATGTTGTAGTTAATAATCTAATTAAATGTATTTTATCCAGATCATTATGGACTTCATTAGAGCTGGACTTTTGAAAAGAAAGATGATGAGTTAGATTTATGCAGAATCATCTGGGTCTTTTAAATTTTGTGATCATGCCAGCAGTGCCTGATGAAAAAAAATTTCAAATCTGCCTATCTGATTTAGTTGGTTATTTAGTTTTGAAAGGTTCTTGCTTCCAATTTTGCTCATGTTTTTGTGAGCATACAGTTTTCAGAATAATTAATAAGTGAAGCTTGTTGTTTCGGAGAGAGTACCATCGGGGAATGATGCACAGTCTTCTTAGAAGGCTGTGTATCATTTGAACATCCTGGTACATATGGGAAATAAAACATCTAAAGTAATTGGCATAATCTAGGTCAAAAAGAGAAGAAATGACATTTTGCTTGCTGTGTTTTTTGTTTTGGAGAAGAAGTTAGTTTTCTGGTCTTCAGTTTAATTGCTGAATTTTTCCAGTGTCAGGGAGAAGTATCTAAGCTAGAAATTGATTTGAAAAGGGAAGGTGACTCATGTTAGCCTTAGTTACATAATTTGTATAAAGGTTTGAGAGTACTTCTACTCTCCATTTGTTTTAGATATGATACTAACTTTTGCATGACTCGCTAGTCTATCACATTAAAAAGGAAATTAATATTAAGCTGTGCTTAACAGAAATCTCATGTTTTTAAAGAATTGTTCTTGGGATGTGTTCCTCTCCATAATTTTATATTTTTAAATCAAGGTATGTCTGTGGTCTTGAATTTCCTTATCCTTTTAGCTCTCATCATGGGATCCTAATGACATGCATAGCTTTTCCCCACTTGGATAATTGATTCTATCAGTTTAACTGTGGTTGGTCCGAAGCAATCCTGAATTGTTATTCAGTAAGAGACAATATTAAAATATTCAGTAGGAGACAATATAATTTGATGGTTAATGTTCTGTTGGAACTTTGGTCTTGCCCACCTCCTTTAAGCCACGAAACCTGCACTTCCCTTGCTCTCTCCCCGTTGGTTTATATCCATGTGTGGCCTGCATAATCACACAAACACACCATGGAACTGGCACAATATAACAAATTCTCCACCCATCTCTCAGTATTCATAATTTTAGTTTTGAACTGTTTACAAAGATCCAGTTTTCTTTCTCTATACCCTTTAGCTCCTGATCTTCCTCACGTTTGGCCTTGGAATCCTTTTGCTTTTTATGATCTCATCATGTACATTGGACCTGACATTCAGAACCACCTCTTGTTTGTGCTTTCGTTTCCTTCCTCAACAGTGATTAATATTGTTCCTCCAGGTAGACTACCTTCGGTTATTCGAACAGCACACCCAATCTAGCCTGCTCTTGAGACCCTTATCTTTTGACCAGCCTCCCATATAGGATGCCTTCCTCTTAGTTTACCTGGTAGCTATCTCTTAACAAATATACAGTATGCCCTCCGTATCCATGGGCTTTGCATCCTCACATTCAACCAACGACAGATCAAAAATATTCAGGAAAAAAATAATCAATTTCAGAAAGTTCCAAAAAGCAAAACTTGTTTGCTGTGCGCTGGCAACTATTTATATAGCATTTATATTGTATTAGGTATTATCAATAATCTAGAGGTAATTCAAAGTATCTCTGTTATCTAGGAGGATGTGCATAGATTATATACAAATACTATTCCATTTTATATAAGAGACTTGGGCATCCACAGATTTTAGTATCTTCAGGGGGCTGGGGAGGTCCTGGAACCAATCCGTGGCTGATACCAAGGGAGTGCTGTATTGTACATTGATGCTCTTTGAATTCATAGTTGGCTAAGATTATATCTATGAAATTTTTTGTGTGTAGTGGACCAGGCTTACCTGTCTAGAGACCATTGTGGGGCAAGGGCTTTTCGGTGATCCCCTGAAGAACGATATAAAAATTCTAGACATGACTATGGGTCTAGTGAAGGCCCATACCAAACCTCTAATCTTTCATTTTGAAGTGAAAAGAACATTGGCTTATAGTTTATGGCCCTAACCTCCATGCATTTTGTGAAAGGCTGCCCATTGGTTGTATTAACACACTCACTGTTTGCCCTCTGCCTAATTAACTTGTATTACTTATTGATATTTCTTTATATATACCTTATATTTTTTCTTGTTAAATTTACCCTATGTATCATATGATATGTATTGCTACTTTTTGTTGAATATTTTTTATTAAATATCTAGCTGTTTATTTCTACTATAGTGAAAAATTAATGATTTTTTGGTATATTTATCTTGCATCTATGCATCTTAGTAAATCCTCTTATTAGTTTAATTATTTTTTCAATTAGAGTTGGATTTTCAAAGTATGTAATCTTATCATCTGCAAGTAAAGACTATTTGTATGCATGTATAAAAATTTATATATATATAAATGTAAATTTATATATATATAAATTTTTCTTACATCAACCTCACCTTCAAAACAATATAGTAAAAGAGATAATGACAGTCATCCTTGTTGAGTTTCTCATTTTATTTTATTTATTTTATAAATTAATTCAATAATTATTTAAAGCATTTTTACTGAGCTATAATTGACATATAACATTCTGTAAGTTAAGGTGTACAACATGTTGTTTTTTACATTTTTATATTGGAAATTATTTAGCAGTGTTGAGTTTCTCATTTTAATAAAAATGACTTTAACATTTAACCATTTAGCATTGTTTGCTATTGAATTTTGCTAAATTGTCTTTATTATCATGTTTAAGTAATTTTCATCTTTCCTATTTAAGTTTTTTTTTTAATTAATTTATTTATTTTTGGCTGCATTGGGTCTTTGTTGCTGCACGCGGGCTTCTCATTTTGATGGCTTCTTTTGTTGTGGAGCATGGGCTCTAGGCGCCCGGGCTTCAGTAGTTGTGGCACGCAGGCTCAGTAGTTGAGGCTCGCGGGCTCTAGAGCGCAAGCTCAGTAGTTGTGGCGCACGGGCTTAGTTGCTCCGCGGCATGTGGGATCTTCCCAGACCAGGGCTCGAACCCGTGACCCCTGCATTGGCAGGCAGATTCTTAACCACTGTGCCACCAGGGAAGCCCTATTTAAGTATTTTTAGTATACGTATTTATCGACCTAATTTGTTGTATACATGCTGGTCTCCATAAGGGGCCTCATTACCTGTTCTGCAGCCTTGATTCAAATAGAGAATTCTTCATCATAAAATTTTGTGCCTGGTGAGAAGGGCTGGAAATCAGTTTACTTGATGAAGCTTTTTCTCAGTGACCTGACCTCTGGCCTCTCTGCCAAATATGAGACAGCCTGTGTCATCTTTAAATTAGTTCTGTCTTTATGTACCTACATGATTTCTACCCCAAACCATCCATTGATATGAGAGTCTTTATACTGGCATAAGCATTAACAGGTTTATGCCCATTCCCCTGAAAGTAAAATGAACATCATGTGATATCTTCATTTTCCGGCTGTGTATTCATCTAGAACATGTTATTTTGGTGTGTATGGACGTGGACTTATTTAAGCTATTCCCTATAAACTGAACGATGAATCATTATAATTTGCACTAAGAACTGAACCCAAGTAATGCATTTTTATTGCACAATGAACTCTCCCTAATTTAGAAAAATATACTGTGTATCAATTGAAATTAGATCTGTGTTTAATTATTTATAAAACCATTCTAATTCAAAGAAAATTTGAATATATCTTATTTTGCAGAATGATTTCATTTTTTAAATACAAGTCGTAGATAAAAGAGGCTGCAAGAGGACATCATTGAGATCTGGGAGAAAAATGAAACATACCTAGAGGGTCTACCCTTTTTCACCGGGAACCACCTGAGGACACTACAGCAGTTATAGTAAACCCTGAATCTTCCTAAATTGAGTGTTCTGACAGGTTTTCCTTTAATTTTACTTTTACTTTCTCAGAAATCCTTGGTGGGAATCATTATTTAATTTACTCTCTGTGTTCAGGATTTTTGCCTCTTGAAGAGTTCTAACCCCAGTGTTTCTGAGAAAAGAACAGACTGTCATAGCTTTGAGAAGTTGCCAGGGAAAAACTAACCCCTCCGACAATTATTTTATCTTTATTATCCTTTTACTGTACATGTGATACATCATTCATCAGTTTCTAAGCATGTTCATTATAAATGCTGTTTAATCACATTTTAAAGGTAAACAGTGTTTATCAAATTATCAAATCACTATCCATTCTAAGTCAGCACTGATTTTTCACCATAAACCTGTGCTCTGCAGGGGAATGTGTGTTTATTTTTTGTCCCACTATCTGTCCAAAGGCTGAGAGCTACCCCCATGTCCCATTGAGTTATTCTCTGTGTTTCAGGCCATCCCCCATAATAAAATAATCTTATTTTGGTAGTGTTGGTTCTATCGCAAGATATGTTTTAATTATGTGCAGTAGCTAATTTTGCTTTTCTGCACTTTTCTGAATATCTGTGATGTTCAGGCATTTCATGTTCAGAATATGTGAGTGTCTTAATTGACTTGCTTTTAGTGCTTTACATAACAGTATGAGCTCAATGAATATTTGTTTGATTGAATGGCAGCAATGCATGGTGAGACCGATGGATTATACAATTTTGTGTGAGTTATCAGAAATTCTTAGATTTCTTGATTCCTCTTTGCCTATTTTTGATAATAATGGTAGCAGAGACAGTGTTAGTCCACGGAGAAGGTAGAATGGATGACGATGATGATGTGTGTGTTTGTGTGTGTGTGTGTATTTGTGTGTGTCTCTGTGTGTGTACTTATGTGCATATGTTGGCATGTATTTATCTGTATGTAGGTAAGAATGAGGATAAAGAAGTAGTGAGAATTGCTGAAAAATAGATAAAAATTTCCCACTGTGTTCTGGAAATTGTTTTAAGCCATTTAGGCCATTTGATTTTTCCTTTATCCCTCAAGACACATTTATTAAGCATCTACTAATAGCAGGAACTATACAGAGCCCTGGAGACAGCCTCAGAGAACTTAGTCTAGTGGAAGAGAAAGCAGGGAAATATGTGGTCAAGGCTTTGGTAAAGGCAGGGTTCCCAGGTCAAGGCACAAAATAAGGCCTCCATACTAGAGTGGAAGTCAAGAAGGCTTTCAAAAAGTGAGTCGGGTTTAGTCTTGAAGTTTAAGAAGGAGGTCACTTGACAGAGAAGAGAGAAAGGGGGGCTTTATGCAGACGAAACAGCAGACGTGACTGGTTGATGAATACAGCTTTCATTTCTTCTTGGGGGATGGGGAGAAACATTTTGAACTTAAGATGTCACACTAGGTGCCTGTTTTAGAATTGGTTCATTAATAATGTTAAATTCTGTCATATGGGTAGATAATCTAACAATACAAAGAGCAAAACTGTTGCCACTGAATGTTCTGTGGTTCTTATTATTTAACTTGCAACTAGGAATTTATAGACAGTTTGAGTATGTGGTTCTTTTTTAATTGAAGTATAATTGACATACATTATTATATTAGTTTCATGTGTATAACGTAGTGATTTGACATTTGTATACATTGTGAGATGGTCACCACAATAAGTCTAGTTGCCATCTGTCACCATACAAAGTTAATACAATATTACTGACTATATTCCGCATGCTGTCCATTACATCCCCATGACTTATTTATTTTATAACTGGAAGTTTGTCCTTGCTCCCTTTTACCCAGTTAGCCCCCTGCCCAACCCTCCTTCCTCTGACAACCATATGGTTCTTGAATTATGATTATTTTCCAAAAATTCCCTATAGATTTCCCCCCCAATTTTTTCTTGTCATATTAGTTTGTTTCTAATCTTAATTTTTCCCATTCTTACAATATGTAATCTATATCTTGGAATCCAGAGGAACATCTTAGAAATATTAATTAGCATTGAAGAATATAAAAAATCCAAAGGAAGTTCTGCATAAGGATAGACTTTAGAGGAAAATAGTTAGCTGTCCATTGTCTTTTTAGCTATGCATTCCATAGATCACACAGATAACCTATCTCAGCAGCCTGTTGTAGTTGGGAGAAAGTGGGCATTGGAATCAGATGGGCCCAGTGTCACATCCTCAAAATGTCACTTATCAGTCATGACCTAAGAGAAATTTCTGAATCTTTTGATTCTCAATTTCCTTGACTATGAAATGAACACACTAAAACTAACTTTGTAGGAAGGCTGTTAGAGACAGTGTTAAAAGTACCTCATAAGGGTCCAAGAAATAGTAGCTATCCTTATTGGAAGTTTCATCTAGGAATGGAAACTATGTATTTGGTCAAATCTTTATTATAAAAATAAGGATTTCATACCATCTAAATTGAGCTAGATATAACTCCATCTGAATCTACTGGAAAAGAGATTATGACCTCTCTAACTGGCTTTCAGAATCAGAAATTCAGATTTTTCTAATGTACCCAGTGTATTTTATTGCTCTGGCTGTGAATGTTTTACTCGTTCTCTCTTTAGGATTACTTTCTTGTAGAATATAACCATTGTTGAATTGCCCACTAAGCAGATTTCAGGCTATTGTGCGCATGCTTAATGCCCCAGCAGCATTGAGATGCATACATAGGCACACATACGTGTGTACTTTGCTTTCATAAAAAAGGTCAACTCTGAACAAGTTAACCAGAAATATACTATTAGACGCTCTATAAAGATGTAGGTTAATTTCAGTGTGGGCAGCATTTTTTCTTTTGATGTATAGTGTTTTTATTTTGAAAGCTACACTGTGGGGAGAAAGTAAGGAGCACCAAATCTTTTCACTGCGTGGGGACTTAAAAGATTTTATTCCCACCCTCAGGATGATAGGTATATCTTAATTAGGAAGTATTATAGCTCCAAGTGTGTAGTTCTTCAACAGTTTTATTTCAGAAATGGAAAAAGCACAACCATCTGTCTTTCAGTTATTTGCCATTTGTGTAATATTTAACAATTTTCAAATAAAACTCTAAGCAGCAGGATATTAAGATGCAGTAGAATCAATGAAATGTAGACCGCAAAATGTTAAAGCCCTATAAGAATTTAAGAATCAGCTTGGTATAGGAGTTGTCAAAATATTTTAGCATAAAACCCTTTCTTCAAATGAAAGAGGATGTAGGAGCCCACCAAGCCATTTTGGTAAGAGTATATAGATGCTTACTGAGGGTAGTGGGGTCTCCAGGAGCCTGACGCCCCTTCCTTGATTGCCCCCTACCCAGTCTGCTAGACTCTGGAGAGGTTCTTGGAAGCAGAGTTTGTAACTACTGGTTTAATATAAGCCCCAGTTGAGAAACCTGACACCCAGAAAGCTTTATCCCAATGTGGCTAAACTCTGAGTGTTTCTGTCTTTGGGAGCTGCGTTTTGAATTAATTTGGCAAATTCGTATCAGAAAGCAGTGTTCAGAGGGCATTGTCAGCTCTATTGGGATAGTTCATCTGAGAGAAGCAAAGCATTGTGTCAGAGTCATTCCAAGCCCAAGTTCATGTTTGTGTGAGAGAAAAGATAAGCAACAGCATTTCTTAGTTCTGTGGTGGCAAAACACAAGTAGTTGATTTTTGAATAAGCTGTGATGGATTAAAAGCCAAGAGTTTTTAATCCTGGTGGTTTTCCTATTTCTTTAACCCCTCAGGTTGGAGCTATATAAATCCTCCTCCTTTTTAATCTTTGCATGTTAATAACATTCAGATTGTGATGCAGTAAATATCCAAAACAGCCCAAAATTAATTGTAAACCAAAGCATTAGAATACATCCATTTGAAAAGTGAATGCTTTTTCTGTTTCATTATAGCGTCTTGTTAGGTGACTGAATAAATTCAGTTTTATGCTACCCAGGAGAAATGTTTTACTTAATTTTACATAGCCACATATTATGTTGGACGTTAACTATAATTTAGATGACGACAATGGTACTGATTCACCCTGAATTAGTGTAAGTTACTTTTCTAGTACTTGGGATGGATTTGGGCTTAGCCACTCTCTTTTCTTCCCAAATCTCTTTTGATCTTGTGGTAAGATGTTGAGAAGTCGCAGGCCTGGGCTGTGTCTTTGAAGCACAATAAAAGGTAATTGGCAAAGAGAGGATTGAACCTGTGACCTTGCTTCCACTACAGCATGACCTAATCAATTGAGAAAACTCCTGGCCACAGCTTTTCTTTTGAGGGTTCACCTCTCTTTACTGCCATATAACTGACGTTTGTTAGCTTGTGACTCAACTCAGCTGTCACCGATTACTCCTACCCTTTTAATCCCACGTGGTGTTCTTGCACATGAGGCGCTTAGTAAAATTTATTGACTCAATTAGTGAATGGAGACATGAGGCCTCTAACCAGTTTGTAAACATCAGTTATTCCTTTGAGGAATATAGTGATATTACGGTCACATTTCAAAGGCTGCCTCAGATTATCCTAGGTATTGTACTTATTATTGAGCTGTGTCTTTCTTGTCCCCCAAAGCCTATATCTACCTTGGCCATTTTGGTTTTATATGTTGGCCTTTGTAAATATATATTTTCTAATATATATTTTGTAGGCAAGATAATGAGATGGTGTGGGTATATATCTGCATATATCTATGTTTACATGTGGATGAACATGTAATATATATATCTGCATATGCACATATATGGAGAGAGGGGCATCTAAATATGAATAAATTTGTTCTGCCATGGACAGAGCAACCGATCGCAATTTCAAGGATTATTGTTATTATTATTATTATTATTATTATTATTACTGTGTGTGGTACGCGGGCCTCTCAATGTTGTGGTCTCTCCCGTTGCGGAGCACAGGCTCCGGACGCTCAGGCTCGGCGGCCATGGCTCACGGGCCCAGCCGCTCCGCGGCACGTGGGATCCTCCCGGACCGGGGCACGAACCCGTGTGCCCTGCATCGGCAGGCGGACTCTCAACCACAGCGCCACCAGGGAAGCCCAAGGATTATTTTTATAACTCAACTGAGAAATTTCAGATTGCTGTTACTCATTGCTAGTATTATTATTTAGAATGCAAATCCATGTTGAAACCTCCAAATTTCCAGTTTGCGTTTTGTCCCTTTACCTGTAACTGTGTTTGCTTCTTTATGGTAGGAGAAAATAAGCAAAGCTAATTGTGGCTTTAAAATATTAAATCCCAATAGAGACTTGAATGTCCAATATTTTTTCCTACAAGAAAAACCTATCTTAGATTATGCAAATCAGTATTTAAATTGGCAATGTTTTAATTGCCCTGTTTCTTCTTACAAAATTTCCCTAAAGGTATTTGTTTTTTAATTTGTAGATGGCAGAAATTCAGTACACTAAATTCACTACAAACTAAGGCTAAGAACCCTTATACCCTGGAGCAAAATATACAGGAAGGATTGTGTGGGTCTGAGATGGAAACACTGAGAGATGCCTTCATGGTGAGACCCACAGCAGGTGGTGGGCATGCCATCTGCCTCTGTACATGATGCAATGGAGACTTCTTGGAATTGTTACAAGGATATGATGCAGAAAACTCTTCTGATTTCTAAGGTCCTTAGTATTCATGTAGAGAAGTGGCTTCTAAGGTCCAGAATCTAGTGGCCTGGGAGGTCCCTCAGGTGCTTGGGAGTAGATAGTTTGCCTCAGCCATGGTGCTCACTCTATTTTATGATTCAGCCTTCCTTCCGTGGAAGATTTTATTAGGTTCCACTAATTGAGACATGTTGTTAAAACTCTGGTCTTAGAAGGTTGAGTGGTCTCGTTAATAAGACTATTGATGGTAGCACAAGCTACCTGACTGAGTTTAAGATACAGGCTTTCGGCCTTGAGTTTCTTGTGGTTTTACTAACTCTTTGTTCTTTTTCTAAGCGTAACACAAAAATCTGAAGCCATAAATAGCAGATGAATTCCACCATGTTAAAATAAAAATTTAAAAAATTCTGCAGGGCAAAACCCCTATGAGAAAAGTTAAAAACCAAACGGGGGAAAAAATATTTGCAGCTCATATCCTAGAGAAGGGGTAATTTCCCTAATGCTGGGTCTGTAACTACAGCCCCAAGGCCAAATCCAGCCTGCTTTGTAAATCAAGTTTTATTAGGACTTGATTTACGCGCCCATCCGTTTGCATCTTGTTTGGGGCTGCGTTCACCTTATGGTGGCAGAGTTGAGCAGTTGCAACAGAGACCATATGGCACACAAAGCCAAAAATATTTACTGTCTGGCCCTTTACAGAAAATGTTTGCCCCCCCTTTCCTCTAATGGATAATGAGTTCTACAGCTACAACTCAATATGAAAAAGACCAACAACTCGATAGAAAAATAGGCAAGGGGTTGTATGTTAATATCTCAGCAAAAAACACAAAAACAGCAAACAGTTTTCAAATGAGGAGACATAGATTAAGGGGCAAGATTAAGGGAATGCACAAGGCAGGATGAGACACTCACAGACCAGCAAGGGCAGGAAGCCATTACCATCCCTTGGATTGAAGGCACAAAGAGAGAAAATAGTGTTACCGGAACTCAGTGAGAACCGCAGCAGGGGATGACGGATTGCCCAAAGGGAGTATGGAGGCATATAGCCACCATAAGAAACGCGGCATTGGAATGAGACAGAAATAGGAAAGAAACACGCTGACGCCTCTCTCCTCCCACCTTCCAGTCCCTTTCTGGTGCCTCCTGGTTACTGAACCCCACCAGGCAAGGGAGGCCAGGTGATGCTGTCCTCTGGAGTCAGCCTCCTGGGGCACAGATGAAAAGATCCCCAGCTCATTCATAATAGGAGCAGTGTAAGGGAAATCGACACTGAAATGTCCTTTTTTACCAATCAGATTGGCAAAGAGCAAGGTGTTTGCTAGTACCCTGTGTTAGCAAGGGTACAGGGAAACAAGCTGTGTGTGTGTGAGTATACATATACATATTATCTCTCAGATTACAAAAGCATATACCCTTTGACCCAGCAATTACACTTCTATGAAATTTTCCAATAGATACTTTAGCAAATACATGAAGTGACATATGTATAAGGCTATTCACTACAGCCTTATTTGTAACATGAAAAGAATGGAAATAACCTAACGCCTACCAATATAGTTATATAAATTAAGCTATAGCCGTTCAATGGAATACTAAGAAGTCATAAAAAAGAATGAGGTAGCTCTTTATGTCCTCATATGAAATTAAATCTAAGTTATATTGTTAAGCATGAAGAGAAAATGAAAATAGGGTGTGTAGTATATGCCCATTTGTGTAAAAATTAGGAAAGAAAAGAATACATAAACATTTTGTTACATATGCACAAAATTAAAAAACCCATGAACTGATAAAATTAGATGCCTCTGGAGAAGGGGGCTGGGGGCAGGGAGACCTTTTATGTGTTTTTGAACCTTTTCAATTTTGATTCATGTCAGTGTATGTACCTATTTTTTTTAAGAGTGGCTTTATATAAGCTTTGCCAGGCAAAGGGGGGGCACAGTGGGCTCCTGCCCTCGAAAACTATATGTCCCCTACCAATTTAAAAATAAAGTAAGAATAATCTTGTGGACCAGTTAGTTGCAGTCTTAGATAGCTTTCAACTGAAAATTTAATTTAGGAGAATCTCAAAATTCTAGTCCCCAACTTGTGACTTCTGATAATTTCACAAACAAGATCTGAAAAGCTGATTGGCAGATCCAGTGTGATGTACTGGCTCTTAAGGCTTCAGTGAGTATGCTCTGTCTCCTCAGCCCAGTTTCGCTGGCCAGTTGGGCTTGGTCCCTGGTACTGCCTCTTAAATCTTTGATTTCTTCAGCATGCTTGAAATCAATAACACTATTTATTTTTTAAAATGTTCTCTATCATTGGGCTTTCAACTAATTCATCCTGCCCCCATCTATTAGTCTGATTTATTGAGATTTTTCTGTGCATGTGTCATCTCTCTTTAAGATAGATGTATGTGTTAGTTATTTGGAGCTACGTCTTTTGAATATTTATTTTGACATGGAGAAAATTCTGGATTATCAACAAGTAAACATTTGGACAATCAGAGGATCAAAATATAGGAACAAATCTGGATTTCTCAAATCTGTCTCCTTTTATTTATTTATTTTTTTCTGGGCAGTATTTGCCTGAAGTGGAAAGAACTGAATATGGATGAGCGCATGTTGCAAACGAATTTTCAACTGTAATTGCTTTGCAGTACGAAAATAGGCAGAGAAAGTAGATTGAGAATATAGGCAATCAGAGATGAGATTCTTACACCTGCCAGATACCGTGTAGCACACAAGCATCCACAGAGAAATTGAAAGGCTGCTGTCTTGAGACAAGAGGTTCCAATTAATGTGATTCGGAGGCATCTGTCTGATAGCTTACCTCATGAAATGACAGTACTGTCCTGAGGTTGGAGTCAGTCAAAAGGCTCGTTTAGTGAATGGCACAGGAGTCATCCTGGAAACTTTGCTATAGGCTGTGACCCTCATTCCCTTCCATTTATTTCAACTCAGGACCAGTGGCTTACAGGGAACTCTCCTAGCTGGAAGGCTTGTAACAAGATGGCATTTATATAATAAATGCTATTCTGAAAACATATGTCCCTCAAATACATGGCTGTGGAGTAGGGGTTTAACAAAACAAATTGCCAGGTTTTGATCACTGAAATACAGGTATGTTTACCACCTTAATTTTGGCATGAAAAAGATTTGGACAGTGTGTAGACCATTTCAGGACCTAATTTAGAATTGAAGAGTTCAAACAGGGCATCTGGTAATTATATATCCTGAGGCAGTGAACTGGAGGAAAAGTGAACTGGAGGCAGTGAACCCGTGTCCCTTGCATTGGCAGGCAGATTCTTAACCACTGCACCACCAGGGAAGCCCTAATTCCATATATTTCTTAATCCTTGTAGTGATCTTCTGAAATATGCATTCTTATTTTAAAAATTTCTTTTAATTAAACCTTTTATTTTGAGATAACTGTAGATTCACATGTAGTTGTCATAAATAATATGAGAGATCTCTGTGTTTTTTACCTAGTTTCCTCCAGGGATAACATCTTACAAAACTATAGTACAGTATCACAACCAGAACAATGACATTACTACAGCCAAGAAACAGCATTTCGGGACTTCCCTGGTGGCGCAGTGGTTAAGAATCCGCCTGCCAATGCAGGGGACACGGGTTCAAGCCCTGGTCCGGGAAGATCCCACATGCCGTGGAGCAACTAAGCCCATGTGCCACATCTACTGAGCCTGCGCTCTAGAGCCCGCGAGCCACAACTACTGAGCACTTGTTCCACAACTACTGAAGCCCGTGCGCCTAGAGCCCGTGCTCCGCAACAAGAGAAGCCACCGCAATGAGAAGCATGCACACCGCAACGAAGAGTAGCCCCTGCTTGCCACAACTAGAGAAAGCCTGCGGGCAGCAACGAAGACCCAGTGCAGCCAAAAATAAATAATAAATAAATAAATTTATTTTTAAAAAGAGAAAGAAACAGCATTTCATCACCACAAGAATCCCTTGAATGTTGCCCTTTTATAGCTTCATCCGTTTTTTTTCCACAACAACCCCTCTTTAACCCACACAACAACTAACCTGTACTCCATTTCTATAATTTTATCATTTCAAGAACATTGTATAAATAGAAACATATATTATGTAGCCTTTTGGATTGTTTTTTTTCACTTAGCATAATTCTCTGAAGATTCATCCAGATTGTTGTGTGTGTTAACTTCCTTGTTTATTACTAAGTAGTATTCCATTTATTACTAAGTAGTTTAACCTTTCACCCAATGAAGGACATCTGGGTTGCTTCCAGTTTCTGGCTGTTACAAATAAGGATGCTATAAAAATTCATGCACAGCGTTGTTGTTGTTGTTGTTTTTTCTTTAACATCTTTATTGGAGTATAACTGTTTTACAATGGTGTGTTAGTTTCTGCTTTACAACAGAGTGAATCAGTTATACATATACATATGTTCCCATATCTCTTCCCTCTTGCGTCTCCCTCCCTCCCACCCTCCCTATCCCACCCCTCTAGGTGGTCACAAAGCACCAAGCTGATCTCCCTGTGCTTTTTATTCCCGTCCTACCACTAATCTCTTCATGACATTTTTTTTTCTTAGATTCCATATATATGTGTTAGCATACGGTATTTGTTTTTCTCCTTCTGACTTACTTCACTCTGTATGACAGACTCCAGGTCTATCCACCTCATTACAAATAACTCAGTTTCATTTCTTTTTATGGCTGAGTAATATTCCATTGTATATATGCATGCACAGGTTTTTATGGAAACATAAGTTTTCATTTCTCTGGGATAAATGCTCAGGAGAACAGTTGCCAAGCTGTATGGTAGTTGCACGTTTTGTATGAAACTTGCAGTGATCCTCTAAAGTATGCATTATCTTTGTTTATTACAACTACTACTAGTATTAATTATTTACAGATGAGGAAACTGAAGCTCAGAGTAGTTAGTTGACTTGCCCAAGCTTACATAGCTAGTAAGTAGCAGAGCTATGACTTGAACTCATGTCTGTCTGACTCTCCAAATCCCTACCTTTTCCAGTCAAAGACTCTCATACAGTATGTAGTCTTTACATGTAACAGTGTTTGGAATGGAAGACTGAGGATGCTGTTTCCACCTGACCTTGGATCCCTAAAAATGAGGACGTGATTTAATGGTTTTGCTACTGTACATGAGAGCAGACAGCAAGTATCAGTACGGAATATGCCAGAGTCCATGATAGACATTATTATATTAAAGCTCCTAGCATTTCAATGCAAAGGCAGCAACTTTTACAATCCCTGCTTTGCCTGAAGAGTTGAAGGACTTGTCCATTGAATCAAGGGCAGAGCCAGGGCTCGGATGGATATAAACTCTCCATCCCTCTTCCGTCTGGTTGCTGTCTCTCTTTCAGCTTGTACGTCCTTCAGTGCTGGGGAGGCAGCTGGTGACTGGTGATCCTCAGAAAGGCAGATGCCATCAATCATTGCTGTGTTTGTGGGAAAGATGTGAGTGGAAGAAGGGAAGGAGGGGAGTGAGACAGTTCCAGGTGCAGAGTGATCTGATCGTGGCGGGTATACTGAAACTCTGACAGTGTTTATGGTTGTTAGATGCACTGTGGGGAACTGCAGCCCCTTCCTGTAATCTAAAGGGTTATTTCTGGGTGACATCTTTTTTTTTCTTTTCTTTTTTTTTTTTTTTTTGGCTCTCGTAGGTTTTTTGTGTGTGTGCGTGTGTCAGGCACTGCCTTTTTAAAAACTTTTTATTTTGCAAAGTTGCAAACATAGTACAGAGTTCCTAAATACTCTTCACCTTGTTTCTCCTAAGGTTAACATCTTACATATATATTGAAGCCAGAAAATTAACATTAATACAGTACTGTTAACTAATCACTTTATTTGAATATTGCCTGTTTTCCACTCTCTTTATTTCTTGTCCATGATCTGGGTGACATCTTGACAGTCCTTTGGAGAAGAGTGCTTACTCAGTGTGCCTGACCAACAGTTAATTATTAATAGTTCATGCTCTGGATAAGTAGAGTGATGTTACCTGGGTGTCTGTTATGGAACTATTGGTACTTTCTTTCTTTCTGATAAAAAAGGAGGAAGTTTTATTACGCAGTTTCAAAAACTTGCAGCCACAAAATTGCACATTGCTGCAAGAGTGAAAGGGTCTTTTCCACATAACTTTAGACCCTGTGTAATTTATACTATTACAGGAAATATCCCTTTTGTTTCAGAGATTTTAAACAAAGGCCGGGTGGTTATCACTGCTTTCTGCCACCTAAATAATATTTCTGAATTAAAATGGCTGATTTCAGTTTAGTCCCTTCAGACTATGATGAAGCTGGAATGAAAATGACCTGATTTTATGTTCATAGCAATAAACCCTTTTGAAATCCACTTCTTCCACACTTAACATCTTTGTAACCTGAAATAATGTTTATTTCCAGAGGTCAACATTATTTCTATTATAATAACAGATTTTCTCAGTTAATTCTTCACTCAGTTTCAGATCACAATATTTAATATATAATAAATACATAAATGAGATTCCAGGGTGGTCTGAGCTCTTTTCTTGGCAGATAGGTAATTTGCCACCAGGATTGTTTAGTGTGATCAGTTGTAGTGATTATCGTGCCAATGATCGTTTCTTTGTTTATGTGATTTCCTATGAGGACGCTATATCATAGAGTCATAAAATACTATTGCTAGAAGCCTGTAGGAGAAAACAAGCTTTTATGTGTAAGGAAGCTCCTTACCTGGAGCGTGATCACCTGTTTAATTTTGTCTGAGAATGAGAAACTTATACTGCATCCGTGATTTTCAAACAGCATTCTGGCGAAGCAGCCCTGTCCTCTCCCCACAAAGACCAACATGTTCATGCACCAACCCACGCATCCCAAAGACATATACACGTCTTTCTCCTGTCACATCAGATCACTTTTATTTTGAGATTATGTTTTGGGGGGTTTATGTAATGTGTTGGTTGATGTAAGGGTTCCACTGCAAAAAAGTTTGAAAATTTTAGTCAAGATGCTTAATAAGGCTTCTTAGGGCTCTGTCATCAATGATACATAGTAAATGACACATAATTTGTGTGTGGGTACGTCCTTATGATTTTCTGTGTGACAAGTTTGGCAACAATGGAACTTTGAAGAAGCTTATAAGCTTTTTTAAAAGACTGCTTAAGTGGATTGGCCATCTAGAATATGATGTAGAGTGCTCTAAATATCTGCTTGATTTTGCATGTCCTATAAGATTCTGATTTTTACCTATATGATTAATCTAGATGTACTTAAAAAAAAAACCAACCTGTCTTCTCCCAAAGATAAACAGAAAAACTACAACTTTGTTAGGCAAGTGTGTGTTTCAGGGTTCTGTGGTTAAACTGTGTATATCCTATAGATAAACAGATAATTAATTTTAAAGCACTGATTTAATTGAGAGTACATGATCTAAGAGTTCCTTATTACCTCTTCTGTAGAACTTAGGGAAGGTTAGAAGGACTCTGTGTTTGTGAGGAAAGGGCAGCCTTATTCCTGGGACAGGGCTCCCTTTCGAACACTTGGGGCTTAGAGTTTACAGCTCCTTCGTTCATTGAAATTCCTGTTGCTCCGTCTTAATTACATCACCATGTCCATTCATTCTCTCTCTATCCACCCATCTACCTACCCACCTATAATGTAATCATAAATCTACTCAGGTGACAAAAAGGAGAAATTATACTCACTGTCTTTATCAAGATGGTATATTGCTAATCTTCAGGCAGGCCCAAGTCCCTCTCTCTCCAAAGGCTCTGTATCTTGGAGAGTCTGTGTCCTCTCTGTGGTTTAGGCCAGCAGAGTGTACAGGATACCTAGCCAGCCTTTTCTGAGCTACAGGCTCAGACCTAACATTATTCTCTTCATGATTCAGTGAGTGAATTCCAGAGACCTGACTTGTGTAGTCAGTGGCACTGCTTTTTGGTTTATAGAGGGATGTTAGGAATCTGTTTGGCAAACATTTGGATGGAGGGGACAGATCCTTTCTGATGGCGCTCTTACATTCAAGGTGATCTGTTCTGTCTCTTTATTTGTTTTCCTCTTGGATCAGATCTGTCATAATTTCCTTTCTAGATGCTGTCCATCAATATAGTCTTTAACATTTTGTTGTTCAGACAGAGAAATTATACTGAGGTTCTCCTTTTACTGGAAAAAGACTAAGCTATATTGTGTATCTATTACTGTATCCGAGATTCCTATTTTCTCACCTCCATATCACTTCACAGAAGGCAGAATATGGTGTGATGTGGTTGAAAAAATACTGAACTGTGATATGAGACCTGATTTTAGCTCAAGTTCACTCCTAGATGACCTGGCCAAGACATTTGACTGTCTGTTAATTTGGTGATCTCTGTAGTTTCTCATTTTATCTCCTCCCACCTAGTATAGTGGTAATCATACATATAGTAATTTGAAGGAGTTAATCTGTCATTATTCTCTATTTATTTTTGCTAAATGACCAGTATTTACCATCCACAAAGGTCGCTCTGAAATAATAGCTAACAGCTACTCGGTTTGTACTAAGAACCAGGCACTGTTTTAAAGCACTTTACATGAATTAATTCATGTGATCCTTAGAATAATCCTGTGAAGGGGATTCTAGTAGTAGTTTCCTCATTTACATGATGAAGAAACTTAGCTCCAGAGAGGTTAAATAACTTGCCCAACATGAATAACTAAAAAGTGGAGAACCAGGGTCTGCACTCAAGCTGTTTAATTCCTGAGCATGTTGTCTCTTTTCTTCTGTAATCTGCTTCTCTTTGTCTCAAAGTGAAAGCCACAGCTTCATTTTCCAAACAAGACCAGGACCTGAAATGAAGCAGCTCATTCTCAGCATCATCCTATACACTGAGAAGAAAAAACATGTATCTTTTTTTCTTGACAATTCTAAAATAGTAATGACTTTGGCAAATGACAAAGCATGACCCTTTTCTAGTGAAAACCGTCGGGAAAAGGAGGGAAATGATTCAGGCAGCTTCACTTGGTCATTTTCACAGATTCAGCTTTCTCTTATCGTATCTGAATTCCGTAATCTAGTAACAAGACACATTTGATTTATCAGTTAGAACTTGCTATATTGTCTAATCTTCTGTTTCCTAATTGCTAATTTTAAAGGACCACAGTTCTTCCTGGACTCATATTCTAACAAAGCTTTCCATCAGAGCTCTCAGCATATCATTTCTTGAGACTCTGATCCGTGGTTAGCAAGAGTTTGCTTTTTAAGTAGGTGCATCTTTAATTCCCATTACTTGTGCGTCCTAGCTGTTTTCATTCACCACTATACTCAGTCCAAGACAATTACCCGGTGAGTTTGAGAGGAGCAAAAATCGGCCTGTGTCCTAGGTGGAGAGGCAACCCTGGCTGGGAATTTTAGACAGTGGGTTGGTAGAGAAGTAGAGAGGTATACTTTATCGCTGCTGTAAAAATTCCCGGGCTAACAAGTGGCCTCACTCTTCCTAAATTACATCCTACTGTCCTAATGTGAAAAAGAAGCAGAAAATTCTGCACAGAATTAAAATTTAGATAAGAAAATCTAGAGTTAAGGTTGTTACGACTGCTGTTTACTACTGTGTTGTAGGATCACCCTGGCACGATGAAAAGTGTAAAAGTGAAAGCCTTCTATCACCTTGTCACTCCTCATTTTCCAAGGGGATCCATGTTACAATTTGGTATGTATCCCTGCAGACCTTTCATGTGCACTTGCGTGCGTGCACACACACACACACACCCATGCAGAGACGTGTGCACACACACAGCTATGCGACTTACACGCATCTACAGCTTGCAACAATGACTCAAGATCATCTTTATATGCTAACAGATACAGACCTGTCCTTTTTTTAATGGTCACATACACAGCATAATAGTAATGTATAATAATGATTGCTAACATTTGTCGAGCTCTTACTCTGTGTCCGGTATTGTACTAAACCCCTTTACATACAGATGAGGAAATCAAGATTCAGAGAGGTTTAGTAACTTGCCCAAGGTCACGCAGTCAGTATGTGGTGGAACCAGGGTTTAAACCAAGGCTGTGTGGCCCCAGAATCCATGTGTGCACTGTAATTCATGTTACCAATCCCCTGCTAATGGACTTTGGTCTCTCGTTTTTCACTATAACAAATATTTCTATAGTGAACATCTTTGTATATAGATGTGTGTGAAATATTTCTCTTTGATATGTACCTTTTCATGTTTGAGAGCCAACCTCTTTTTTTTTTTTTTTTTTTAATGATATTGACTTGTGCAAAGAGGTTACAGCCTATCTCCAGAGGGGCTGATGCCTTAAGCATAGCAATGTATCGCCTTGATAATGACAATGAATTTCAATTCTTTTGTTGTTTTATTAGATTTTTATTTATCTAATACAAGGCCTACAAGTCTTTGGCTGTGTTCAGTGGTAATGGCTCTCAGTTGCTGCTGGAATCCCTGTTTTCAACTGTCAGTGTCATTCAAAGCCTAGGAGAGGAAACCCTGATTATATAACAATTTGGGGTACTTACTCATCAGGAGTCAAATCTTCACAGAGGTCCCCTGCAGAATATTGAAGTAATACAACACTTACACAGTGAGGTACTGGTGTCTTATGTCTTTCAGTAGCACACTGAAAAGTGCAGTTTCATTTTTCCACTTTCCATTTGAATGGGTTTAGATTTGCTAAAAAATAAACAAATAAACAAAAACTTGGCCTGTGAATTTTTTTGCCTGTATGGCTGAGAAAGCAACAGAATTGTAAAGCTGAGATGGCTTTTCATCAATACAGTGATTCATTACTACAACAGAGAATGTTGAGGCTCATCAATGATGGATAAGTGAATTTTCTGCCTCCCGAGAAGCATCTCCTCTACCTTTCTTCCCTCATATCTACCCGACAGATCCTTATACTAGATCGGGTGGCTGGTTGGCCAGGCAGGTGTCTTTGTGGTTGTAGGACTCCAGATCCATAGGCTGCAGTCCTTCCGAGCATAGGCTTCAGTCCACGCTCTGTTGTCAGACCACAGGCTGCCCTGTAGCAAGGGCTTGTGGGATAGCGTGGGTAGATCCGAAGTCAGAATATGCTGTCCCACCACAGGAAGATTAACTCTGGACACTTCCCATCATGGTGGGGTTATATTTTGCACTGAGAAAGAAAGACATAGTGGAATTCTGTACCCATGTCACAAGCCTTCAGAGCTCTTCTGTCTTCACTGAACTCTGCTGATGGCAGAAAGAGCAGCAGAAGCGTCTTCCTGATCTTTGCCCCAGATGGAGAGAGAAGGTGATAGAGAGGCCTTTCATCTGCATACGGAGAGATGCACTCCATTTTTTCTTTTTCTCAGATAATTTGGGGACTTTGTGATAGTCACATGTTTCTGCCATAGGCGTTGAGCATAGTTGCTTGTCATCTTAACAAAGCAAATGATGTTCTCTTTAGCTTTTGTTTTTGCAGTCAAACTTGCCATTGATTCAGACAAACCAATAAAGACTTGTACTGGCAACTATGTAAATGTGCTCATGCAGTTAGGCCTTATAAAAAAGGGGCTCTCTGGGTTTCATGCTATAATGAACGTTGAAGTTTCGGATTGAATCAAAAATAAAAGTTGAGGAAAGTTTTTTTTTTTCCCCATTACAAAGTAACATTCCTTTTAGCATATAACTTAACGAACCTAAAAGAGAAACCATAATGCTGTGAGGAGGGTGGAAATCAGAGAGGCAGAATAGTGGTTGGTACTGTGTTTCTAATCAGGCTTTCTGATTTCAATCCTGGTTCTGACCTAGAAAAAGTTATTTAAACCCCTGGGCTTCAGTTTCCTTATCTATAAAATGGGACTAATAATTATAATAATAGTATCTACTTCATAGGTTGTCATGGGATTGAGTTCACACATGTAAAGCATTTAGAGTAGTATGTCACACCATAGAAAACCCTCAATTCAATGAATGTTAGCTACTATTATGATTGTTGTTATTATTAAATAATAATTATTTGTCATTTTCACAGGCTTTTTTCTTGTAAGACGTCAGGGAAGGGACAAACCATTTAAAATAGAGTGGTTAAAAATTTGAACAAAAGCTAGGGTTAGTGATTGTAGGAGAGGAAATAGAAGTTACAGAATTTGTAGGCTTTTAACCTACTAACCTACGTAGTGGGCTAAGAAGAATTCTCTTCATTGTGTAAGTTCCCACAGCTCCTTAGGGAATCAAGACCACAAGAAGCCTCTCTATCAAGTTTAGCAGTTTCTCACTGGAAATCACAGTTTCTGAAAATACTGTTTAACCTGTGGTACTTTTTTAAAGGTATTGTGTTGAAGAAAAGGGATTCAGCATAGATTTTTGTTTGGCTGTTAGCCTCTCGATAAGTCTTATTGGCCTCAGTGCTCTGTTCCATTCCTGTGCAGTGGTGGCAGGAAGTAGATGTCAAATCTGTCAGGAGGATAGGATTATGTTCAGATGGATCTGGGACAAAGACATTGCTCTGATTGGGTAGAGGAGCTCCTGAAATCCCTTGGTTCTAAGAATTGGATACTTGTGAAAATGATAGTAAACTGTTCTGGCAGGCCAGTAACGATTCTATAAGCAAGAAGATACATGCTGTGTATGCGAAGAGAAAAATGTTTTGAAATCTCCTTTCTTTCTAATATATCTTATATATCTTGTTAAATTTCTTTTTTTTTCCCCATTGGCTTTATTGAAGTATAATTGACTCTTGTTTTATTTCTTCCTGTTATTCTGCTGTATAAATATTTTCTTTCCAGGACCTGAGTTCCAAGAAAACAAGGATTTTGTTTTTAACGCTGCTCTTTATTTTAAAATATATATGTTTATTAGTATTTTTTTTTAGTACTCGCCAAGGTCCTTGGCATTATAGGATTTGAAAAAAATTAACTTATTCATTTCCTTCCTTTTTTGTGGCCATTTATGATAGAGCAAATGTACCCAGATAATCGATATGAATTCTTGACAATATAGCAAACACAGATTCAAGACTTAATGGAGCAGGTGAATGTCTATGTCAAGACCTCAGCTAAGAGAATCCTTTGTGGAAATAATAATAACAGCTTATTTTTTTTTACAATGACTTTGGATTATAGGAGGCTCTATGACCAATATTTATAAATCGGATTTAGAGAAAGCCATTGTCTACATTAAAGATACTTCCCTTTTTAGTCTTTCTTCTCCAATATCTTGTTTTGGAAGGAATCAAAAGACTACCTATAAGCAGTGGAGAGAGTATAGAGCAGGGTTTTTCAACCTTGGCACTGTTGACGTTTAATTCTTGGTTGTAGGCCGTCCTGTGCATTGTAGGATGATTAGCAGCATCCCTGGCTTCAACCTACTAGATGCCAATCACACTCCCCCTCCCCAGGTAACAACAATCAAAAATGTCTCCAGACATTGCCAGATGTCCCCTATGGGGCAAAGTTACCCCTGATTGAGAACCACTGGAACAGAGAATAACAGAAATGCCAAAAACTCAGAAAAAAAAGTGGGACTCAGGCAGTAGAAAAGCAGCAAGGGGTTCAGATTTTCTAAGTCAACAAAATAAAAGTTCTTGTTAAAAAGTAAAAGAAATTAAGAACTAAAGAAGACATCAGGAAATTATTTGCAACAGTTAAGCCAAAAAATTAACTACCTTTACCATACAAAGATCATAAGCTAATCAACAGGAAATTGACAAAGATCCATTTCAAGAAATAGGCAAAGCACATGAAACCATTTTCACACCGAAATATAATGGCAAACATGAAGTGTTCAAACTCATATAAAACTCATAATGTCTCTTGTCCTCAGTGTTTCTCTGTAGTTCAGTGTAAAAGTTATTAGATGAAGCAGAGCAAATTAGGGGCCTTGGTTAGGAAAGGCTCCTGCGAGAGAGGAGAGCTACAGTGGCCCAGAGCCAAATGTCAGAACCCAGGGGAAGTGAGGAGAACATTCACAAGTTCATGTCGGAGCAGGACTTGGGGAGAGCGACAGAGGCATGACAGAGGCATGGAGAGGGAGGAAACTGGAATGAGCTCTGTTCATTGACGGTATTGGTGTGAACTCATGATATTAAGTAGAAAGAGAGAGATGGAGAAATAGACATGGATGTAAATCATTGTGTATGTGAGCAGTGCTACCTAGTGCACACCTAGTCCTAGACCTTGGTTTCTAAGCACTGTCTACACTTAAAAGTGTTCCTTGGACAAATGGCTGATACTAGGGCTGAGACAGAGAAAGTAGATGAGCCTGGAATATCTCGTAAGGAAGTGCTCAAAGAAAAGTAGGGAATATATCAAAAGGACATAGGAGCAAACTTAAAGGGGCTCCCACTAGCCAAATCTGGGGCAGTTTGAACATCAAAATAATGATAGTAATAGATTATAACCTGTTGAATAAAATGGGCATTCATGATCCCCTACTAATCTAAATAAATCAATGCTTAAAGTCTGAGTTTGATGAGAAATGGGATATTTGCATATCTCAAAGTAACTCCCCTACCCTTGAATACTAATTAATTACAAAGGGAAAATGAGTGACTTCACAGGGGAGAAGCCTGGCAAGACACCACCTTAGCCAAGTGATCAAAGTTAATAGCATCAGTAATAGGACTGATTGAAATTATGTACCACCTGATAGGCTATAATGAGAAGAACACAGCATCATTTCTGTGATAGTCTAGTCAAAGATGCATAACCTGAATCTAATCATGAGGAAACATCAAGCAAACCCAAACTGAGGGACATTCTACAAAATAACTGGCCTCTAATCTTCAAAAGGGGGTCAAAGTCATGAAAGTTAAGGAAATGTATGCTTTGAACTGGATCCTTTTGCCATAGAAGTCGTTACGGAATGATTGGCGAACCTGAAATAGAGTCTAAGGATTAGATGGCGGTAACGTGCCAGGGTTAATTTCCTAATTTTCATGGCTCTGTTGTAGGACAATGTTGTCGTGTACAGGAAATACACAGTTTTGTGGGGATGAGGCAACTACCTCTCAAAGGGTTCAGAACAAAAAAATTGTCCTATTTTTGCAACTTTAAGTTTGATATTCTTTTGAAATAAAAAAATTAAATAACAAAATTAAAAATGGCAGTGCTGGTAGTCTCGTACCTTGCTGATATAACCCTTTGGATAGCAGATTAACAATATGTATCAAAAGCCTTAAATGTTCTTATCCTGACTGACATCTGGTATTCTATTCTATGGAAAGAAAGGGAAAAAAATGGAAAGATACTTGTATTATAATGTTAAGTGGAAAAGTTCTATTAATAAGCAGTACATACTGTGGGTTCTTTACTGTGTACAAAAATATCCTTAAAATTTTGACTGGAAACGGCCCCTCACCATTATTCTTAGTGTTAGCCCCTCACGGCAGCTCTGAATGGCCACACGTTGGCTAAGCTGTTTTCCCATTACTTTTTTTTTTCAGTATATATTTTTATTTCCATTAAGATAGTTCCGTTTCCTCGTATTCTTTTTTCTTTTACCTTAGCGAGCTTACTGTCCACCCCCCCATCCGCACTCCATCTTCATCTCAGCCTATCCCTGCCCCCCTCTTGCAGCTCACTGAGGACAGCATTTCATCTGTTTCCCCCGTTGAAACATTTTCAAACGCGTGCTCTTATTCTGTGACTTTAGTGTTACGTTCTCTTTCCCTTGTACTGTATAGACCCGTGTTCATGCTTTTCTCTTTCTAACCTGCATCTGCCAGTAGACAGACAGAATGGCCCAGCCGTGGGCAGCGTAAGACGCCCACTTTTCATGTGAGCAGGGGTAATTGCTTGGGCTTCTGGATCTTAGATTTCAAAATGCCAGCCAGTTAGAAGCTTGAACACTCATTCACTGGTGCTGCCCTCAAAGGGAACTCCCCTCAGATTGTTGAGTAAAGAATCTTCTCTCATCTTTAGTTTATATGTACTGTGGCTAGAGTCTATGCATTTTCAGGGGTATTTTAATGGGAAATTAAAAGAAGATACCTACTGAAGTCCAGAAGGCCTCAAATTAACTTTTATTAAACATCTGCTATAAACAAATAATCCTTTTAAAATATTCACAATAGCCTTACAAAGGATTTGTTATGTTATCATTGAACACTGGAAAAGCAGGGTTTAGAGAGGTTAATGACATGACTGGTCAACCAGCTAGTAAGTGGTAGAGTCAGGAGTAAGCCCATACCTCTTCGTTCGAAGTTCATGCTGTTTCATGAAACCCCACTTCCTCCAGAAAGCACAAATGAAATGTTACCTGATCACCAGGAAATCATATGGGCTAAACTTTACAGTTTGTTACTTAGGACACGTACTTTCTCTTTATGACAAAGTTGCTAATGAAAGCCAAATTTCTATAATGCTTTTGAATTCTAGGAGGTATATTTTGACTTTTTTCTGCATTCTTCTCTTTTTTTTTGTATTTATAGATAGTATTAATAAGATAGTGTAAACTGTACACCAGAAGGCTTCTCAGGTAGAATTTTCAGGTTCTCTGTTCTCGGAAAGCAAGAGTATGGACGTTTGATACTATATGACAGAGGCAGCACAACAAAAGCACATTATTTCTTTGCAGTACAGCCTATGATTTTCCTTGTAATTCTCCTTACCCACTCATCCATTTTTACAAAAATAAACTTTTTAGTACTTCTGCAGCTAAACATGCCAAACTGGCTCATACCTGGCATGTCCCTTTAGGCTTGTGACTTGCCCATCCATCGTTTCGATCTCAGCCTTGCTTCGTTGGCAAGATTTCCATTGTTAACTTGTCCTAATAAAAAAAAGCAACCCACAAACTCAGAATTAAATAAATTTAACATATCAAACCAATAACTGTTACATTATAGTCTAGAAATCGTACAGTAACTGCTGCTACATAATAAAATTGTGCATGTGAATAAAAAAGTGAACCGTAGGTGTTGAATGAGATTATTTGACATAACAATTTTCTCATATTTAAAGCAGACACAAAAAGCCTATGAAATGTAATCTGTCTTCTTGGCACATTCGAGAACAGTCCTGAATTCTGTGTTTTCCTTGTAGGAATACAATTTGTGTACCTATTTGTTCCTTCTAAATATTAAGCATGCTCTTTTGGTGCAGAAGAGTGAAGACAAGTGCTTATGAAAAATGGACAGTAGAGTATTTCTTCTTGATGTGAATTAATTAACAGACTTCTCAGGTCCTAGATTTCTCAGTCATTTGCCTGGAATGTGCCCCAGCACCTTATGATGCTGCCCTTCTCTTGTGCATGTGTCAGGGGTGGGTGGAGATACACATGTCTATAGTAATTGAAGATCTGAACAAACGTGATGGAATCTATTTCCCTTCTGCTTCTTCCCTGCCCGTGGTGTATCCTTGAGGGACATTACACCTGTGTGTAGATGATTGTGTGGGGAGGGGCATGAGTATGGGAGGGTGTGGCGATTGGTAAAACTGCAGTTACACAAATTCCAGCGTTTCCCTACTCGTGTTTGCATTTACCACGTAGGAACATATGTACCCGCTGTCGATAGAGGTGACTACAAAAACTGTTGATGCCTCCTGGAAGGTGAAATCGAAAACTGCAAAGGTTTCTTGCCAGGGAAAATGTAGCAATGGCAGTGCCACCTGTTGTTTAAATCAGGGAACAGTTTCAAGTTCTGTTGCACAAATATGGGGGCAAACGCTAAGAGTGATCACCGGGGAGCTTTTTTTCTCTTGTCTCCTCATGGGGAAACTCCAATGCTTCATTTACAATCTCGTACATTCCTTATAAAGTAGGCTATCAAATATGGGTTTTCACAGTGTATGGGAAGATAATTTAAATTGAAAACATACATTGGCCCTTGTTTACGTTGTGCGATTTTCAACACTTTCTTCCACATGGTGAAGCTTAAGTCTCTCCCTTTTGGTGCTTTTTCCCTTAAGAAAACAAAAACAAAAGAGGAATTTCTCTTCCTTACAGCTGCTAATGATGGATGGGATGAAAAAGTAGGAAAGTGCTTGAGACTACTGTCGCATCCTATCATCCAGCAAGCAGCTCATCCACAGTTTGTGACGGCCCGTACTGGTTGCTTTTACTGCTGTCCATGCATGGACTCATTTGGGTATCAGATGACTTGTTCCATTACTGTGTGTTCATCCTTCCGCGGGGAAAACAGTCTAGCTCTTGAGGGCATTAAGAGCTGGTGTTAAGTGTATGTAGTGGAGCAAATGTGAACTTAGCAGGAGGAGTTTCTGGCAGATGGTGCGTGATCATGTAGGTTTCAGGCCACTTTAATTGCAAGAGACCAATGCCCGCTGTACAAATTTACCATGGTGTAATTCAGTGGCTTTCACAGAGTGAAAGAACTCTATGTTTAGAAACAGGTAGCTAGGTCAGAGGCAACACAAGGCCAGGTGAAGGACATAACCTTATTGGATTCCAGTCTCTGAGGCTGTTGCTGGTTTTTAGACCATTTCTTAACATTCTAAACTGTAGGGAGCTTGTACTGGAGCCTGGGGGAGTGGGGATTCCCACCCACAGGACAGACAGTGGCCTTAAGTGGCTTTCTGAATTCTCCCCCTTCCTCATATGCCTTTTCTAAATTTTTCAGACATATGGGCCAGGCATGTAGTGCTCACTTTCTGACCCTGCTAAACCACTAGTGGTAAACTTTAAGTTGTCTTATTGAGGATTGACACCAACCAGTGGTGTTCATATTGGCTTTTTAAGCTCAAAAAAGCCAAAACTCAGGCAGAGTAGTAAAAAAAGAAAATGTAGAAACAGTAATGGATGGGAGACAGTAGACATCTGAGGGCTGCTTCTTAAACTTGGGTAAGTTCTTAATCTCTTAGGGCCTTTATTTCCTTGTCTATAAAATGGGAAATTCAAGTCCGATCAGATAAGAAGTATTTGAGGTTTCTTGTACCTATGTGTTTGTATTTGGAATTTGTTTTATAATATGCCATTAGATATATAAATTTACAATACCATTTAAAATGCAGATTTCTAGTCCAGTTGCAATATTGGACTTTACTTTCCCTGGATTACATGTGGTGACAGGATAACCTCTCCAGCCCTCTTCTAGCCTCATGATTCTGGGAGAAAGTTACGTGTTTTCCGTGACAGAAATTCTCCGAAGTTTTCCTAGAAGATTCACAGATAAACTAGGATAAACACAGCTTTCCTTGGGGAACCACCATCTTCCCTTAACCCGCTTCAGCCTGATATTTTTGACCTTTAATACATAGTAAATAGATGACATATATTTTATATCTGATGCCTTGTAACAGCTATTTTTGGAAGTTATTTTAGACCTCCAGACCTTAAGCATGGATAAGATTTTTTTTTAATCTAAGAAATATTTTATGATGGCTATTTAAAGATGGGGATATTAAGTTTTCCCCACCTCCTGTTCTTTCTCCTGTTGGGATTTCCTCTGTCATAACTATTCATTCTACAAGTCAGCAAAGGTAATTCCGTTAACTACTTGCCGAAAATGCACTCAGATTTTCCCTGTAAGAACTCATTTTTGAGCAAACCAAAATAGTAGAAAAGGAAGAAAACATAGAGGGAGTTTCTTAAATTATGCTGAGTCTGGATACATGTTGATCTGTCTGCTTGCTTTAGTGGACGTTTCTATCCAAGGAAAAAAGCTGGGCACGACTCTCATTGGTGAATACCTCATGCTCCTTACTTTCTGTATGGAGGAGCTTCATCACTGGTGTGAGGCCTGGTAGTAAACTGGTGAAGGGAAGGAGGATACAAGAGTAGACGTCAGGGCTTCCCTGGTGGCGCAGTGGTTGCGCGTCCGCCTGCCGATGCAGGGGAACCGGGTTCGCGCCCCGGTCCGGGAGGATCCCACATGCCGCGGAGCGGCTGGGCCCGTGAGCCATGGCTGCTGAGCCTGCGCGTCCGGAGCCTGTGCTCCGCAACGGGAGAGGCCACAAGAGAGAGAGGTCCGCATACCACCAAAAAAAAAAAAAAAAAAAAGAGTAGACGTCAATTTTTAAAAGTCTATTTTTTTATTCATTTCACGATTTTGACTACATACAACCAAATTGTTGCTCCACATAGAAAATATGATTCTGAATTCTGGTTCCCATCAGAAATCCAGAAAAAGGAGAGAAGAGTCTTGTAACACCCACAAATACCATTTCCAATGTTATTTAAAAAATTGTTATCATTATTATTTCAAGCTCTTATTCTTATTGGGGATAATAATAAACTTTGTGATACACACGGTCTTATATGAGGCAACACCACCGCTCAGTAGCTTCTTCCTCTTCATTCTAGTTATTCTTCTTGGGGTCACAACAATATTCTGAAGGGTTTTTTCATTTTTAATGAAAAAGAAAACATGTTTGATGTTTCTTTCCTTTTTTAAATAATGAGAATACTGAGACCTGATCAGAAAGGTTGAGACTTGCCTGAAGATTCCTGCCATCCTCAGTATTGGAAGTAAGTGGTCTAACTTGGAATCTATTATATTCTTTCTAATATTCTTTCCACTATGTTTTACATACAAACCCATGTTATTTTCTCCTTTGATACCTGTTCATGTACATGTGTGTATAAATGTGTGTGTGTGCGTACACACATGTACATGTGTATCCATAAATATTTCCATGACTTCGAAAAGGGTGAAAACTCTTGGCTTAGATGAGAATGCATTGAAGTTAGGATTGTAGAATCTTCCCACAAATGGAAAGGACACTTAAGGAGGTTAATTAAGTCCTCTAGCTTCAGGCTGTTCTGCCCCAAAAACAACCTTGACATATCACCTAAACTTTCTATATGTTGGTAGAGGGTGTTTCCCCCATTACAAGGATCGATAGAGTGTTTATGACTTGACCACCACCGTCTGGAGCACCAGAGCATCGTGACAGATGTGCATTAAGGGCTTTGGGTATAATATCTCATTGCAATGCAAAGTTACACACTCCTGTAGATATTTTGTTCGTCTTGCCACTGTTTTATGTAGTTAACATTTATTATGTATGGACTCTGCGGGGGTCAGGCATTTCACAGCAACCCTAGTTTCCTTAGTTTTCAGCTAAGGAGAAAAAACAGACTAAATGACTTGCCCAAGGTCTCATTGCCAGCAAGTGGCTTGACTCGTCCTTGAACCTGGGTCTCTTTGACTCCAGGGTCTAATAAGCTCTTCGCGCCTGTCCCCTGCCATCTCACCTGGAAAAGGTGCCGTGGTGTCTCCGTGGATTTGCCCACTATCTGCCCGCCTAAACACAGTCAATCCTGTGGTTTAATGTTTTAACAGGGCTACTGAGGGCAAAGGAGGGGCTCTTATTTTTCTAAACAAATGACTTCGGCATTCATGGAAAACCGAAGCCTAGAAAATTGCCAGCGCCTCGCTTTGTGTGTCCACACTGCTGCTTTGTTTCCCTGGGTTGCCTCTCCTCATTAAACGGCCCCCTCCCCGTGTTGGCTGGAGAGAAAGGAAAGTTAAACTTCAGAGGTGCACTACTCCCAAAGCACTGTTGTTGCCAGACCTTCTAGTATTTGCTGTTCACAGTTTGAAAACTAGTGGTGGCATTCACACAGCCCTCAGTCCCTCCAGGATCCGAGCGGCCTTGCGAGCACAGAAATGTTCATGGGCCCAGGGAGTGGGAGACGAGAGGGCAGCCTCGTTCCCGGAAATTCAGGCGAAGCCAGTTCTCAGCTCAGAGGAGCCTGGCCTCTCTGAGGCCCACCCTTATTTCTTATTTATGTGCAGTTGTAGAATATAGAAAGAGCCCTCAGACATCACAGAGGGGAGTGGTGACTGATGTTTTCCCCACACAGGCTCTGAGCATGTGTGGGTAAGGGCCTGATTGCCACTGTCTCTCTAAGGTCACTTGGACCAGCTACTGAACGTAGCCTGTGGCTCCTCATTACCTTCAGATCTTAAAGGCCCTGAGTGTTTTGACCCTCCTCTCTTGCGCTATTTACAGATAAGGAAAGGCAGGAGAAGGGAGGGACTTCATTATTGTCACACAAGCACAGCACCAATGATCCCCCTCCAGACACCCAGCATCCGGGAACAGCATTCATTTAGTGGCATTGCTTGGCTTTTTTTTTCCTGGCACCTTTGTTGTATGGACAGTGGCCATGACTTATACTTTTTTTTTTTGGTATAAAATCACCCCCTTGACATTGGTAATAGGGTAATACCTTGTTAATTGACTAATTAGTGAATATTTGCAAAATTTCAGTTTCATTCTTTTCCAATGAATTTAATCCTGTTTGTCACTTCTGAGTACAGATTGCCCTGAAGTGTATTTCTTGTCTTACCCTTCTGCCTTTTCTTCCATTATTTTCTTAAAAAAAAGAATTTTATTGTGGTAAGAACAGTTAACAATGAGATCTACCCTCTGAACAGATTTTTAAGTGAACAATACAGTATTGTTATCTAGAGGCACAATGTTGCACAGCAGATCTCTAGAACTTATTCATCTCCCATACCTGAAATTTTATATCCATTGATTAGGAATTTCCCCTTCCTCCTAGCCCCTGACATCCACCATTCTATTCTTTACTTTTATGTGTTTGAGTATTTTTTTTAAAATAAATTTATTTATTTATTTTTGACTGCATTGGGTCTTTGTTGCTGCGCGTGGGCTTTTCTCTAGTTGCGACGAGCAGGCTCTAGGTGCACGGGCTTCAGTAGTTGTGGCTCGCGGGCTCTAGAGCGCAGGCTCAGTAGTTGTGGCGCACGGGCTTAGTTGCCCCGGGGCACGTGGAATCTTCTCGGACCAGGGCTCGAACCTGTGTCCCCTGCATTGGCAGGTGGATTCGTAACCACTGTGCCACCAGGGAAGTCCGATGTGTTTGACTATTTTAGATAGCTCATATGAGTGGAATCATGCAGTAGTTGGCCTTCTGTGAATGTCTTATTTTACTTAGCATAATGTCCTCAAGGTTTATCTCTGTTGTCGCATACTGCAGGATTTCCTTCTTTTTAAAGGCTGAATTATATTCCATTGTATGTACATACCACATTTTAAAAATCCATTTATCCTTCAGTGGACATTTAGATAGTCTCCACACCTAGGCTACTGTAAATGATGCCACAGTGAACACAGGGCTAATATATCTCTTTGAGATCCTGATTTCAGTTCTGTTGGATAATACCCAGAAGGGGAATCTTCCATTCCTTCCTTATCACCTGTTCTTCCCCCTAACTCTTCCATCTCTCCCTCTGTAGAATGAACAACCAAAGTGCTAGATGCACGAATCTGTTTTATTACGGAGCCCCAAATCTTAACGGTATTTACTTATTTCTTTAGGTGTTTATTGCTAACAGTTGTTCTGTGTTTAATCCCCTGCCCTTTTTTTTGAACCTTCGAGAGATTTGGGGCAACTATGTTGGTTTTCCCTTGGTTATTAAAAATAGTCCAGTCCAGTTTAAATCCAGTTTTATATCTGATTCAAATCTCTTTCTCCCCATCACACATTAGACTTAAAACTCAGGGAGCTTAGAGTAGAGGGGATATGGAGCCTCTCTTTTCCTTACTTCACGTTCCCTCTGATGATACGCTTTGGCACATGCGCCCTGCTGGGCCAGTCAGGGGATGGTTCAAGACAATTGCTGTTTTCTTTCATGGAGAAGGTGCTGCTGCTCTAGAACACCCTCTGTTGCAAGAGTCCAGGTATTGACTGTTGCAACATGCATGTGGGTAAGCTGGAGGGCCCTGTCGCCCTGTCTTCCTCCCACCATGGTGGAGGTGCTGGATGTGGAAGCTTTGGTCCAGCTTCGTTGGCCATTTCTGGGGTTAGGCAGTAGCAAGAGGGCTTAAACTCAGCTATATTCTGTGGTGTCCACCTGTCGCGTGGGACGCATATGTATTTGTGACAAAACAATTGATAGCATACAGGCTATGCCACTGCCTTCTTATCAGCTCTCCCCTTCTCATATTCCCTGCTCGGGTAGGCAGGGGTGAGATCAGGAAATTGGCTGCTCAAGTAGACACCTAACGAGGGAACTGACACTAGGCTCACTTCTTTTTTTTTTTTTTTTTTTTAATTTATTTTTTTATTGAAGTATAGTTGATTTACAATGTTGTATTAATTTCTGCTGTACAGCAAAGTGACTCAGTTAATATACATATATACATTCTTTTTTATATTCTTCTCCATTCTGGTTTATCCCAGGATATTGAATATAGTTCCCTGTGCTATACAGTAGGACCTTGTTGTTTATCCATTCTGTATGTAATAATTTGCACTTATTAACCCCAGACTCCCAGTCTGTCCTTCCCCACCCCCCCTCACCCTTGGCAACCATGAGTCTGTTCTCTGTTAGACTCACTTCTTATAGGTACGCCAGAACATTCCATTCTGGAAGGGAAAGCACCCTCTCTCATCCCTCATGGAATCACTTTTCATCTTGAAAACAAGGCCAAAGACAAGCTCACATTTTTCAGATTCTGCAGTCTGGGAAAGACACGTGTGGTCACAGAGAGTTGATAGCAGAGTTCTGCTTAGTAAGCCCTGGGGGGAAGGATGTCTGGTACCAACTGTTGGCAGCTTCTCCAACAGTCTCCTTAGACTATGGGGAATTTAGTATTTTGTCCTCAGCTTTGGGCTTTAGCTTCAATTCTGGACCAGCAGGGAAAGCCCCTCTAAGTATGTAACTGGGATAGCAGGAAAGAAGCAGGGAAGGGAAAGACGTGGCAATTTCTTGCTCCGGATCAGGAAAGAGTAATCCAGCTCTTCCCCTCCCTTGCTTTTCTCAATCTCTGGCTGTTCCTGTTCTTGAATGTCATGGTGTTAATTGCTCTTATATTCTAGAGGTTTCAGATCCTTTGTCTTGTTCATTGTCAAGTCACCAGTAGCCCTGCCACTGTGTGTTCATTGTGTTCATGATATTAATTATAGTTGACGTAGTAGTGGGATCCACGTGGAGGGCTTCTTCAGAGACAGCTCGCTACACTGTGCTCTACCTGTGTTCTGTGGGCGGGAAGGACAGGTGTTCTGCTATGTGAGACAGGTCAGTGTGCCATACCTGTTGCCTTTACCTGTTGATCCACACACCGAGAAGGCTGTAGCTGAATTCAGGTTACTTCTGATCTTTTTTAAGGTATCCTGAAAACAAACCTCAGGATACCTTAAAATATCCTTGATTTACCTTGCTGTCTTTGGCAATGACCAAACTTGAACAGCCCCCAAGAACAATAGAAACTAGCTGGTTTTCCCTGGTTCACCATCTCTTTTATTCACAAGAAATCTTCTCAGAGTAAATCAGAATCATGCATGGGTTGCTTATCATGGCACCGTTTTCTCACACATTTTCTAAAAATGTGAGGGAAGGCAGATGTGAGGGAAGGGCTTTCCATATCATCGCCCAGTGTTTCCGTCTGGGAAGGCGGGGAGCAGGCTTTAGCTGCTGTTGGGTAGGAAGAGCCACGTAGGTGGGGCTGCCTGAACACTCCTGACCTGTCCCTCTCCACACATATTATCTCCCCTCTCCTACCCCAGCCTCTCCAACACTCTGTGCGCACGCGCACCCCTCCATCAACTCCCCCTCCCCTTCCCTTTTTACTCAGTTATAACGCAGAATGGCAAGACTTGCTTTTCCTACAAAGTATATTTGTGCTCCAACAACTTTAAAATTTACCTTGGGGAACCATTGCATACAGTTAGATTTCTTTTAACAGTCAGGGCATGTTTGTGCTTTTAATGCAAACATCAAATACACAGTCTTTATTTTTTAAAATAATCTGAAAACATTATAGTAGAATTGATTCCCAAAAGTACAGTCAAGACTCACCATTTCTCCTTTTCCCTTACCCTCTAACTGCCCAGTTGTCTTTAAAGTATGTAAACCCCACTCACAGAGCTTGGGGACAATTAGATTCTCAAACGCCACGTCTGGTATGGAGGTCAGCTCTGTATAGAGGCAGACTGGAGATGAACTTTAAATATCAAGAGACGTGTGCTGACCTCGCGTCAGGGCTGGTTCAGTGAGGACCTCAGGTAATGATAGTGAACGGCTGACTGGAGCTTTGAGGGACTTGGCCTTTTCGTTACCCCCTGTGCAGTTTTCACAGGACTCTGTACTAAGCAGATACGTATGTTTTACTTTTGCAGTATCATTCTAAGGTTGCCTCTTTACATCCTTAGACCGTGGCCATATTGATAGTTGTGGAAAACTGGAGATGAGGAATGGAGCCCTCCCAGGCGGTTTGCCCGACTTTCTCACATCCTCTCATTTTAGCCTCACGGCAGCCCCTCGTACAACTAGGTGACTATCCCTATTTTAGATGACCAAACCAATGTACAGGGAAGTTGTCCCCACCTCCACTTTATGGCCTACCCTGTTCTAGTCCCAAACCCCACGTAACCCTTTGTGTGCATGTGTGTTCTTGGGCTCCTGGGCTCCCAAGGATAGAGTCTCCTGCAGGAGGAAGCTGGATGAAAGCCTGGAAAGGTTATTTTGTTTAAATTCTTTCCTTGAAGTTCCTTTGGTGAGGGAGCCAGGCTGGAAATCATACCAGAACAGTTGTGTTTCATAGCTACACTGTAATCAGGAAACTGTAATTCATGGCCATTAAATTGCTTCCTTTGAAGTGTAAGAAAAAACAGAACAACTTTTATGGCCCTTTAACCCACAGGATTATAGTGCACATGAATTAAAGTCAAGTGTGTTATGAACTCTCCCCGGTACTGTGCCTGGCAGAATTCCGTCTTCACCCTAGCGCTCATTAATTGGTTGACTCTCAACTGAAAACTGGAGTGAGGGGTATCAGGATCTTGGAAGGCTTTTTCTTATGTCTCATCTCTGTATTTTTATAAGACAAGTCAGAGGTGAGGACACTTACTGTGGTTGCTCGACTGAAGATGAGACTTGTTCTTTCTCTGTTGGCTCTCTTCAGGAAAGGGCAGCTGAAAAAGAATTACTTAGCACTTTCTAAATGTCAGTACTGTGCTAGCCATTTTACATACCTGTTTCCATTGAATCCTTATAACAATCCAATGAAGTAAATGTTAGCATTCCCGTTTTACAGGTAGGAATGATACAGACTCAAGAAATTAAATAATAAGCCCAAGGTCGCTCAGTAGGTGATGGTGCCTGAACTCTGGCTGAGAGCGGAGTCAAAGCATATTCTTCACCGCCACCCTATGTTGCTTCCCAGAACTCATACCTGAGGCCACAGAAAAGTCAATAGTACTGCTGGAGCCCCATGTCTTGGGTCCTAATATCGCTAGTATAATCAGTTGTACGATAAATCGCTGAGATTTACACTGTTGTAATTTTAAGGAAATTTCATAGGAAAACTATGGAGAAAGATAAGCAATAAAATTGTATATTAATATTCAATGACTATATATGAAATATTTGTATTGAATATAATAAACATGTTTTATGACATATATCTTTATCTAATTTTATTAGAGGCTTAAAATAGATATCATTAGAAAAAATAGCAGTGTTTTTTCCATTAAAAATTTCATTGATAGCTGAGCTGATTTTAAAAGGAGGCGTGGGTCTTTCAGAATGTGGAATGTCAAGTTGTGTTCCACTTGTTCTGAGAGGAGGTAACCCACAGGACATAAAAAATTTTGAACTTAAGTTGTACATATTTCTTAGTAATAGGTTCTGTCACCTGTATTTATTGCCTGGAATATTTTCAGTATGGACTTAGTCCTAGACAATTCTGATTAGGTCCATTACAGGTCCCACCACTCCACTAGATGGCGCTGTGGTAGCATGAATATGCCTAATGCCCCACCATGGGTTTGAAAAGCAGGTAAGAACTTTGTTCTGTTGGGACGCCTCAAAGCCTAATGGAGTGTGAATTAGAGCCCCATAGCATTATATAATTTTTCCACTTTTCTTATTCTGGTTCCATTTGTTCTTCTGTGTGTCTGCGTGTCTTCACTTGGTATTTCTTTGCCCTTTTACCATCTTTCCCTCTAACTCTTGAACATTTCTTCCTAAGTCCTGCCCACCAATCCTCTTTACTTGGAACCGTCACTCTTCTCTCCCTTGCTATGCATACACGTTTTCTCTTTGAGGGTGTACAACACACTTACATTGTGTGGTGATAGACTGAGACTTTTATGAGCCGTGCAATGGGACCAACTACTGGGGCTACTTTGCAAGGAGATGGTCATCTTGCCCTCCAGACTGGAGTCTTTCCTCACATCTGCATGGTCTCCTCAGTGGGCTCACCTTGCTGCTTTTCCCTACAATGAATTTGGTGCTTTCTCAGAAATGGTGGGTTTGGTTCCAGCAAATACAATCCGAAGGATAGAGGCTCTGGCATGGGGTGTAGAATATGGGAGGTGTACAAAGTATCGTGATCTTCTAGGGCATCATTCAGAACGAGGACTGAAAGGGAGCTGCCAGGGCCTCTGTCTAAACCCCTCGTTTTGAAGTGAGGGAGCAATCCAGAGGATCCTGTCCCCTCCCAGTTAGTTTAGTGCTCTATTCTGAGTAGCTGCCAGCTCCAAAGAGGAAGAGCCTTGATATGCAAGGAAGGGAACCATCTGTGAATGTTGTTTATTGTAGGGTCTGCATTTCTGAAGATTACTCAGAGAAGTGACCTCTGTTTGACTATCATTTGTAGTTCAAAAGAGGATCATGAAAAACATCTAAGCTATTTGCAGTCATCCCCATAAAGTGTTTGCCTTTGCTGTATGGGATTATTACTGTTTCCTGCTTCAAACCACAGCTTTGCAAAGCCACAGATCACCTGGTGGGAAACAGGCATGCTTCTCAGATTTAGATTTTGGCAAGGGTGGCTAATGTAAAATCTCCTCACCTTCAAAATGTGATGAATTCCTCATTTCTTTTGGTTTCTAGAATGAAGCTAGACCTGTCTCTTTATAGTACTTAGAGCAAGGAGAAACTTTCAAAACACCTATACTCCCTATGAGGTTGAAGATGGGTTGGCAAGAAGGGGAGGTGCTTATGGGAATCAAACTTGTAGGTGGGCAAACATATATGGGCTTGCCTGGCATGTTTTCTCTTGGGTGCAATTCATCTTCTGTTGAAGTAAAACTTCCTCACTAGTCAGAAGTACATTTTGCCAGATGTAATTTAATTCACACTAACAAATTACAATGAAGTTCAGGTGAATAGGTTGGAAGGCAGTGTTTGCAACTGGCCTATAATGACCCCAAACGTGGTTCTATCTGATGGCCTGAGGAGTGTCACTTCCATTAACCTTGCTCCCCTGTCCGTCAGAGGAGCAGGACGGTGGCCCCATTTCATAAGGCCTGGTTGAACTAGTGTAAATAAATTTGTTGCTTATTGGGAGGCTTTTCTTTTGCCACCACAGGACTTTAAAAATTAAGTAAAATCCTACTTAGGTGAAATAAGGCAGTCTCGGTTTAAGTTATCTAGACATTCAATCCGTGTAGAATATTTTTTTCAAAGAAATCTTTGATCTTGTGGTTTTCCAACACTGGACAAACCACGGATGAATTTAAGAAATACTCACTGTTGTTACATTGTAGTAAGACGTGTTCTCTGCCTTCCAGAATCCTACGGTTTACTGGAGAGTAGGAACTCAGTGAATAACCGGTGATCAACATAAGGCCTGTCATCAACCTCTCGTATTTGAGTTCTCTGTTATCTTGATTAGTGACTCTTAGAAAATGCAACTCCTTAATGACTGCTTGACCTGTTGCAAACTAAAGAATCATAATGTGAATGTGCATGTGGTGGTGTATGGGGGAGGGGGATATGGGGAGGAGTCCTTTGGACCCAGGCCTGGTTTTGAGGGTATAGATAAGTTTCCTGTCATCTTCAGTTTGGGGGCATGATTGATGCTATGGGACATTCTAGGGAGAAATGGAAGTTGGACCTTCCTACAGACCACAGCCTCTCCTCCCCTGCTGGGAGGGAAGGAAAGAAGTAATATCCCATTTCTGTCTTCACATCCGGTTTCCTTTTTATCTTCCGTGTTCTTTTTTCTCCCCACTCTCCGCTCTTCTTCCCACGTCTTCTGGGAAGAATAGAAAAGTGTATATACTAACACTTTTATTAGCGCCCTGCCTTGTGTCACCATCTGGCTAGCTTGAGGGTAGGAAACAGGGAGGGGCAAAAGAAACAAGGTAGCTGTTGGTGCTTATGTGGCTGCAGCCTGGCAGACACAATTCCTTCCTTGCAAAAACAAGCACCAAGACTTATATAGCTGATCATTATCAAGAATCTTTCTTCTGAGGAGTTAAGCGAGAGAAAATGTCTTCAATCATCCATTATGGAGAGTAAATGGGAGTCAAGAACAGTCACAGCTTCTTTCTTTTTTAAAAAAAATTTGTTGAATTTTATTTATTTATTTTTGTACAGCAGGTTCTTATTACTTATCTATTTTATACATATTAGCGTATATATGTCAATCCCAATCTCCCAATTCATCCTCCCCCCACCGCTTTTCCCCCTTGGTGTCCATACATTTGTTCTCTACATCTGTGTCTCTATTTCTGCCTTGCAAACTGGTTCATCTGTACCATTAGGTAGCTTCCATGACCTGGCTATTCTAAATAGAGCTGCAGTGAACATTGGGGTGCATGTGTCTTTTTGAATTATGGTTTTCTCTGGGTATATGCCCAGTAGTGGGATTGCAGTCACAGCTTATTTCATTTACCTTTCCTAACAATTTGTGAGATAGGTATAATTATTCCCATCTTATGGCTGAGAAGCTAGGTTTCAAAATATTGAGTGAACTGGCCAGCGCTGTGCCCCATGCCCAGGAGACAGTTGATAAACATTTGCTAAATGAATAAATAAAGTGATAGAGCCAGGATTTAAAACCAGATTTTATAACTTCAAGTCCAGTGCTCTTTCTGCATTATTATTCCTCTTCCTGGAAGGGACTTGGGTGAGCCTAAAAGATCAGTAGTATCCTGTGCTATTTATTCAAGAGTTAATGTTTGATTTTGAAAGAAGAGGACTATGTCAGTTTCATCAGCCTTTATCTGTCTCTTTTACTTTAGTTAGCCTATAATTTTTTTATACATCCCTATCCTTAACCTCCTTTTTTGTGGGGTGGGGGGCACCCTCATCCTTATGTCTTTTATACTGGCAAGAGGCACAGTTGTGAAAAATACAGATTCTGGGTCCAGACTTCCTGAGTTTAAATCTGCCACTTATTAGCTGTGTGACCTTGGGCAAGTTATTTAACCATTAGGTATCTCAGAATCACTAACTTTAAAATAGGGATTATAACAGAAGGTACATCAAGGGGTTATTGTGAGGATTATATGAGTTGATATATGTATAGCACTTAAAGCAGTTCCTGGTATAGAATAAGTATAATGTAAATTAGTTAATATAACCCCATTGTGAATATTACCATTATCCTATATTTTTTCTACCTTTGGAAATAAACTTCATCGCAACAGAGTGTGTCATTATCACAGTCTCTCTTTTTTAAAAAAATATTTTTTGAGTAAGTTCTCTGTGTTGTTATTTTTTAAAATTTCCACATTGTATTCTCCCTTATGATTTGGTTGGTTGTTTTCATTGTGGTAGAATACGCCACTTTAACCATCTTTAAATGTACAATTCAGTGGCATTAATTACATTCACCACATTGTGCAACCATCACCACTATTGATTTCCAAAACTTTTTCATTACCTTCTCCCCGGCTCTTGGTAACCTCTAATCTATTTTTCGTCTCTATGAACTTGACTATTCTATTTATCCTTTATTGGCTGGCTTCTTTCACGTAGCGTGATGTCTTCAAGGTTCATCCCTATTGTAGAATCTATCAGAACTTTATTTCTTATGTCTGAATAATAGTTCATTGTATGCATATGCCACAATTTCTTTATTCATTCATCGGTCCATGGACATTTGGGTTGTTTCCACCTTTTCGCTACTGTAACTAGTGCTGCAGTGAACGTTGGCGTAATTGTTTGACTTCTGGCTTTTAATTCTTTTAGGTATATACCTAGAAGTGGAACTGATGGATCATATGGTAATTCTATGTTAATTCTTTGAGGAGCTGCCAAACGGATTTTCACAACAGCTGTACTGCTTTGCATTCCCACCAGCAATGCACAAGCGTTCCAGTTTCTCACCAATATTCCAACATCCTCACCAATATTGCTTCTTTTTTTTAACATCCTTATTGGAGTGTAATTGCTTTACAATACTGTGTTAGTTTCTGCTGTACAACAAAATGAATCAGCTATATGTACGCATATATCCCCATATCCCCTCCCTCTTGCGTCTCCCTCCCTGCCACCCTCCCTATCCCACCCCTCTAGCTGGTCACAAAGCACCAAGCTGATCTCCCTGTGCTGCGCGGCTGCTTCCCACTAGCTATCTATTTTACATTTGATAGTGTATATATGTCCATGCCACTCTCTCACTTCGTCCCAGCTTACCCTTCCCCCTCATTTGATAGTGTATATATGTCCATGCCACTCTCTCACTTCGTCCCAGCTTACATTTCCCCCTCCCTCTGTCCTCAAGTCCATTCTCTGCATCTGCATCTTTATTCCTGTCCTGCCCCTAGGTTCATCAGGACCATATTATTTTAGATTCCATATATATATGTGTTAGCATAAGGTATTTGTTTTTCCTTTCTGACTTACTTCACTCTGTATGACAGTCTCTAGGCCCATCCACCTCACTACAAATGACCCAATTTCATTCCTTTTTATGGCTAAGTAATATTCCATTGTATATATGTGCCACATCTCCTTTATCCATTCATCTGTCGATGGACACTTTGTTTGCTTCCATGTCCTGGCTATTGTACACAGTGCTGCAATGCACATTGTGCTACATGTCTCTCTCTCTCTCTCTTTTTTTTTTTGGTGATAAATTTATTTATTTATTTGTTTGTTTATTCATTTTGGCTGTGTTGGGTCTTGGTTGCTGCACATGAGCTTTCGCTAGTTGTGGCGAGCAGGGGCTGCTCTTCATCGCGGTGCTTGGACTTCTCATCGCGGTGGCTTCTCCTGTTGCAGAGCACGGGCTCTAGGTGCATGGGCTTCAGTAGTTGTGGTTCGCGGGCTCTAGAGTGCAGGCTTAGCAGCTGTGGCCCATGGGCTTAGTCGCTCAGCCGCATGTGGGATCCTCCTGGACCAGGGATCAAACCCATGTCCCCTGCATAGGCAGGTGGACTCTTAACCACTGCGCAACCAGGGAGGTCTCCCGTCTCTCTCTTTTTTTTTTTAACCATCTTTATTGGAGTGTAATTGCTTTACAGTGTTGTTAGTTTCTGCTGTATAACAAAGTGAATCAGCTGTATGGATACATATATCCCCCTATCCCCTCCCTCTTGTGTCTCCCTCCCACCCTCCTTATCCCACCCCTCTAGGTAGTTGCAAAGCACCGAGCTGATCTCCCTGTGCTATGCAACTGCTTCCCACTAGTTTTCTATTTTACATTTGGTAGTGCATATATGTCAATGCTACTCTCTTCTTTCGTCCCAGCTTACCCTTCTCCCTCTCCGCGTGCTCAAGTCCATTTTCTAAGTCTCTGTCTTTATTCTGTCCTGCCCCTAGGTGCATTAGAACCATTTTTTTTTTTTAGATTCCATATATATGTGTTAGCATACAGTATTTGTTTTTCTCTTTCTGACTTAGTTCACTCTGTATGACAGACTCTAGGTCCATCCACCTCACTACAAATAACTCAATTTTGTTTCCTTTTATGGCTGAGTAATATTCCATTGTATATATATGCCACATCTTCTTTATCCATTCATCTGTCGATGGACACTTAGGTTATGGCTCACGGGCCCAGCCGCTCCGCGGCATGTGGGATCTTCCTGGACCGGGGCACGAACCCGTGTCCCCTGCATCGGCAGGCGGATTCTCAACCACTGCACCACCAGGGAAGCCCAGATGATGGCCATTCTCACTGGTGTGAGGTGACACCTCATTGTAGTTTTGATTTGCATTTCACTAATGATTAGTGATGTTGAGCATCCTTTCACGTGTTTGTTGGCAATCTGTATATCTTCTTTGGAGAAATGTCTATTTAGGTCTTCTGCCCATTTTTGGATTGGGTTGTTTGTTTTTTTGATTTCGAGCTGCGTGAGCTGCTTGTAAATTTTGGAGATTAATCCTTTGTCCGTCACTTCATTTGCAAATATTTTCTCCCATTCTGAGTGTTGTCTTTTTGTCTTGTTTATGGTTTCCTTTGCTGTGCAAAGGCTTTTAAGTTTCATTAAGTCCCATTTGTTTATTTTTGTTTTTATTTCTCTTTCTCTAGGAGGTGGGTCAAAAAGGATCTTGCTGTGATTTATGTCATAGAGTGTTCTGCCTATGTTTTCCTCTAAGAGTTTGATAGTTCTGGCCTTATTACATTTAGGTCTTTAATCCAATTTGAGTTTATTTTTGTGTATGGTGTTAGAGAGTGTTCTAATTTCATTCTTTTACATATAGCTGTCCAGTTTTCCCAGCACCATTTATTGAAGAGGCTGTCTTTTCTCCATTGTATATTCTTGCCTCCTTTATCAAAAATAAGGTGACCGTATGTGCATGGGTGTATCTCTGGGCTTTCTATCCTGTTCCATTGATCTATATTTCTGTTTTTGTGCCAGTACCATACTGTCTTGATGACTGTAGCTTTGTAGTATACTCTGAAGTCAGGAAGCCTGATTCCTCCAGCTCTGTTTTTCTTTCTCAAGATTGTTTTGGCTATTCGGGGTCTTTTCTGTTTCCGTACAAATTGTGAAACTTTTTGTTCTAGTTCTGTGAAAAACGCCATTGGTAGTTTGATAGGGATTGCATTGAATCTGTAGACTGCTTTGGGTAGTATAGTCATTTTCACAATGTTGATTCTAACCATCCAAGAACATGGTATATCTCTCCATCTGTTTGTATCATCTTTAATTTCTTTCATCAGTGTATTATAGTTTTCTGCATACAGGTCTTTTGTCTCCTTAGGCTGGTTTATTCCTGGGTATTTTATTCTTTTTGTTGCAGTGGTAAATAGGAGTGTATCCTTAATTTTTCTTTCATATTTTTCATCATAAATGTATAGGAATGCAAGAGATTTCTGTGCATTAATTTTGTATCTTGCTACTCTACCAAATTCATTGATTAGCTCTAGTAGTTTTCTGGTAGCATCTTTAGGATTCTCTATGTATAGTATCATGTCATCTGTAAACAATGACAGTTTTACTTCTTCTTTTCCGATTTGAATTCCTTTTATTTCTTTTTCTTCTCTGATTGCTATCATTAAAACTTCCAAAACTATGTTGAATAATAGTGGTGAGAGTTGGCAGCCTTGTCTTGTTCCTGATTTTAGAGGAAATGCTTTCAGTTTTTCACCATTGAGAATGATGTTTGCTGTGAGTTTGTCATATATGGCCTTTATTATGTTGAGGTAGGTTCCCTCTGTGCCTACTTTCTGGAGAGTTTTTATCATAAATGGGTGTTGAATTTTGTCGAAAGCTTTTTCTGCATCTATTGAGATGATCATATGGGTTTTATTCTTCAGTTTGTTTATATGGTGTATCATATCGATTGATTTGCATATATTGAAGAATCCTTGCATTCATGGGATAAACCTCACTTGATCATGGTGTATGATCCTTTTAATGTGCTGTTGGATT